>NC_079336.1:37941756-38286756 GCF_029582105.1 Oenanthe melanoleuca
AAGGAAACATTGTGGCTTGGTGCTGATGTTTATTTCTAGCGTTGGTGCTGATGTGAAGATAACAGATGGGAACAGGTCTTGAAATTTTCCGATCTGATGTGTCCAGATCCACACCACTGAGGACCAGGCAGTGATGCAAGTGATGCTCTCTCCCCTGTTCTTTCAACTTAGCACAGCATATTTAAAACACTGAGTATTATTCTTCAGTTGGTAATTGCAGAGTGTTAATGTGTATGTAATTTCAATAATTTAACTTGAATTGGATGACGCTTACTGTTTGATTAGTTTAGCTTTTAGAAGTGTATGTGATTATGACCTAAAAGGCAGATTAATAGCTGGATTATGGTCTTATAGATCATACAATTCATTATATTCACACTGATCAATATCTGGCACCCGTTACTACAACGCCAGTATATATGTTTCATTCATTCAGATGGGCAGATCTATATTTTTGTTACTTTGCTTTTAAATGTATATCATGAGCAAAAGGCTTTATAGGGTCTATAAGCTAGAGCTCCCCTTATTTTCACTGATGTCAGAGAATTCAGCACTTCTGAAATCAGATATTTATAAGCTTTAGTTATAAAGTCTATATTCTGAGGCTCAGAAGAAGCTATTACTTGCTAAAAGGTTTTCGAACTTCTGTTGACTACAGCTACCAAACTCTTCTTCAAATATATATGAAGGGATTACTGAACAGTTTATTTTCAGGTAACAGTTTGAGCAGCAAGGGCTCAGACAAGTTGAAAGTGAGGATCTTGCTGTGTCAAATACTTTCTTTTATGTAGATGGAGCACCAACAGGGCACACAGAGGAAATCATTAGCTGCCTGGGCTACTGAGCAAAGTCCTGATGCTAGGATGCAGCTAGGAAATGAGGTAGGGAGTCCTGAGAGAGAGGATTCACAAATATATGGTTGGCTGACAAATAAATGGCCTTGCCTACCAAAAGTATGTCTAACCTCATTTGGGATTGTGAACTCTTTTCTAAAAAGTATGTTTAAACAAGACTTTGAATAATTAATATACCCCTGTGAGATTATATCAATATCTACATATTAGTAAGAAAGAAAATTATTTTCTGAGATCTAGCCCAGTGTGAAATATGCTCAGAATGAATAAACACAAATAAAAATCTCTATAAGGAAAGAAATGCAAGGTATTGTTAGCCACACCCCCACGAGTTGCCTTGACTCCTTTGCATAGAACCATACCCTTATGCAGCATGGAACAATGGGTGAGTTTGTGGAACAGGATGGAGTCCCTGCCCTGGAGAGATTACATTTGTAGCAGTCAAACACTCTAAGGCAGAACAAGAGCCTAGAGAGGTTTATAGCTTTTTATCCTAACACAGGTGGCTGCTTTGCCAGATGTACGATGCAGAATTACTCTTCTTATTATCCTAACTTTGTTTAGAATTGAAAACACATTGTTGTAACAACCTCTCAGTTTTAAATGGAACAAGGGTTTGTTCAAAATTAATGTTAACCTCAGAGATGCCAAACATGCTGAGTTTCATGAGACTTCCTTTAATATTCTTCTTTCTCTGAATGAGTTTTAAATTTAACCTCAAAGAGCTATTTTGAAAAGAGAAGGACTATACTATCTTTAAATTTTCTAGAGTCTGGATTTCACTAATCCTGACTTCAGACATCAAAGAGCAAGGATATATTAGATTCCCCAAGGAACTCATTTAATTGTGTGAGTATCTATAACGTATAGCTTTTCTTTCTGCTATTGTTTTATTTTTTTTCTCAGCTCAGTACTTTTCTGTTCTGATTTGCTTTTTTTACATTAAAAATATAGAATTCTACTAAAAAAACACAGTATTAGAAATCGAAGAATCCCCTCAGTTTACATCAGAAAAAGATACAGAAATGTTTTCTGAATGGAATCAAAATTTCTGCAACACAGCTGAAGACAGCTGGTATGCTACAAGGAACTCTCCACCCATCCACAATGCTTTCAGTATGCATCCATCTTCCTCAAACAACCTCTTCTTTTGAATACCTCAACTTTTTCTCGAATCCTTTCAAGTGGACAGCTTGAAAATCTGAACACATCCTTGCAATCTGGACAGTATTTTTGCACACAGGAAAATCTAAATACCAAATGATTCTGGCACAGAATCCAGCAGTTCAAAGAGAAATTTCAGCACCTCTTTTAGAGAAGCATGGCCTTTAATTAAGGAACACTGATTTAAGCAAATTTTCCAGGAAATTCTTCCCATTTTCACAGTCTTTCCTCAAACATTCTATCAAACATTCACTTTTGAAGAAGGCACAATTAAATGGATGTTCAGCAGTAAAGAAGTTCTTATACATTTTCAGACACCTCCTGGTTTGTGTCAGAAATGAATGGTTAGTTTGCAGCTTCATAAATTAGTTACATTGAACAATTTCCACCCCTGCAACTTGTGCTGAGAGGAATGCAGTGACAGATAGATTCTGTGCTGTGTTTGCCTATGAGATGATTTTCTTGAAGTCTCATAATGAGTTGTATTTGGCAGGATTAATGAGTATTATAATGGCAAATGGATGTTCGCAGCTCAGTTGTGTTCCATCACAGAGTAACATGGGGTTTCTGGTCCCTTGGAGGCCATAATTGGTGGCATTAATGCAGTTTTTAATTATGCTTCTTGAAAAAATGAATTGAGACCAAAACAAAAGCTAAGTGTTCATCTCTCTGTAGTGCTGTGGGGTGTAAACACAAGACCATTGCTGTCTCTGATATCCGTGTTTTGAATTGTACAGGATATTTGGCTGAAACTTGATTTGGGAATATTTGTATTTTTGCACTGTTAAATAGCTTTTTAATTATAAGATGCAGGGGGTATTTTTCCCCAGAGAGACTGATCAAAATAGCATGCTGTACATGGAGCTGTTTGCATAGTAGATAACATTGTTCCAAATGCAGCTTCATAGCCACAGTGAGTGTCCTTAGGTCTTCATTTATTTAACAGGAGAGGGTGTGAATCCTCCTCACTTTTCCAGAATGCCCATGCATGAAAGCATTTTGGTGAGTGATGATTCACTGCCTATAACCCTGTACCACACAATAGTTTGGATTTATCTGCAGGCTTTAGTGGCCAACACCATTTTTAGTGCGATAGCTCAACATCTTCCACAAGCAAGACTCCCAACATCAAAACCACAACGGTCTGTGTAAGAGTGAAAAAAAAACAAAACAAAAAACCCCAAAAAAAAAACCAAAAAAAACCCAAAACATAAATAGATTCCTAAGGAAATTATGCTGGAAAATAATAAAATGTAAAATTACCCGTAAAATATAAGTGCAAAATGTAAAATTGTATCTGGTGGTTCTTATAAGAATGACATCACTACTATTTCATTCTCATGGAACTATAGATAAATCAAAAGGTAAAACAGAGAGGCTTAATTAAATGGTTAATTAAATAGTTACAGAATATTTATTTAATGGTCTATCTGATTTCCTGCCGTGCTCTTTAACATTTTCTCTGGCCTGACACAGTGTTACAGAAGAGATAATGTAACTAGAATTGCCATTTCTTATGTGGTACATTAAATTGGAATTAATTCCTCATCTAGGCATATTTTTTTTTTTTATATCAGCTTTGGTGAATGTAACTCACTTTTGATCCTGGTAGTTTTCCATTAAATTAGAGATATATTAATCATTTGTGTGGGCTGCTATCACTTTATATTGTTCCCAAAGCACTAGAATGCATAAGGCAAAAGTCTGCATGAGGGTGAGGCTTCCAGATATTTGCATATTGACTGTGAAGAGTACTTTAAGTCTTACTCTGTTGACAAAGGAGATGTGGGATCAGCCCCAGGGATATATATGAATTCCTTTGTGATAAAGTGGTCATAGCGGGAAAAGGAGTCTTTCTTTTCTTCTTTTTTAAAAGAAAATTATTTTTTACTGTTTATTTTGTTTTTATTCTTAGAGTAGTGTATGTCATTGCATGCATACAGATGGTTAAAAACCCAGAAGACAATATATTCCACATGACAGACAGTGTCTAGGAGAACTTCAAATACTTTTGTCAAATGGATTTACTAGTTCTCCATTGACTGTATAATAGGAACTCACACACCTGGACTTGCAAAAACCTACAGATAAATACCTAAATTACTCACAGCTTTCTGCAAAAACATGAGTTTCTTGACTGATCAGTAGATTGAGAGCAACCTGAATTCTTATTACTGTTGGTTTTATTATTATTTGTATACTAATAAAAGTGGAAGTCCTCATCTTTGTGCTGTGCAAGGTTCAAGTAAGAAATAAAGCATAATGTGAGGAATAGGAGATGCATAACAGGACAATGACAAAACAGTAAAATAACAATGCACTCCAAGATCATACAAAGCTAAACAACTTGTTCTGGCTTTAATAAGAATATTTGAGGCATTGGACAAATAGCTGTGCTTTGAAAATCCACTATAGCACTTTGGGGTTTGATGATGTGCTCCCCCATTCTACTAGTCTTTACAGGAGGGTCCCTAACCTGTGAGTGCAGGAAGATTTATGTGCTCTGAAACCAGCAAGGGGCCACAAAAGTCACCACATTTGTTGCCATGGTTTGAAAGGAGATGGGTCCCTATCACCCTTCTCTTTCTGAATACTCCAGAAATCTCCGCATTAAAGTTCCTGTTTCTTGTTTAAGGCATCATTTCAAATTCAAACACACTCAATAGAAAAACAGATGAACTTCATGCTATGAGATTAAAATCAAAGCCAAAAACTGTAAAAAAATTAAATATAATTTTAGAGCCTTTAAGGCTCTGGTGCATGGGAGAAAAACTGCTGGTAGGCTCTGAGCCCTGCTCCCACAGCAGCCCTTCTACCCTGCTTGGGTCTCAGGGAAATGTGTGTCCTCCTTTCATCCTCCTCTTCTTCGTCTCATTTCAGAGCCCTTTCCTGTCCTTTATCCAGCAGCTTTGCTGGCCTGTGTTCTGGCATAGCATATCTGTTTTTTCACATGTTCCAACACAGCGTGAATTCCTCTCAAATTCCTCTGCCCTGTGGAGTGGTTTCAGCAACAAATGCAATTGGAGTTGATGAAACTTTTTCCTGCTAAAACAAAGCCATAAGTCTTTAAAATGATGCTGGCATTATTATAATAGTCACTGGATTTCCTTGGTTGCCAAAAACTCTGACTCCTGAGGAATGTCTCCCAGCCTCCTCAGACAGGTTCATGTCTCCTTTCCCCAGAATAATACACTAAGGTGGATGATGCTAAATTGATCCTCAGGAATTTTTCTGGATTTATGCATATAGCACAATGTTTCTGTTTTGTGAAATACTGAGGAGAAAACACAATTTCATCTTTTCCCTTTCTTATCCCTCATTATCTTTTAGCTTTTGTGTGGGACAATTAGACTATGGGGGCTGCCACCTGCTGCCTACTGCTCCATAAGCAGAGAAAACTGCAGTCACAAACCTATGCCAGCCACTCCTGCTTTTTCCAACTGCTAAACTAAAATAGCTCAATATAGAATATCCTGTGCTTTATGACAAATATTACACTGAGTATAAGCTATTTAATATTTAGAAAGCAGAAAAGTCTAAAAAACAGTACTGACCTTCAGCATCTTTTATAATAAACTCAGGCTCTTACTTCCAAGTTTGAAGCCTAAGAAACTCCTAAGGTTTGGTTTGAATTTTGGCCCAAAGAATGAGAGAAAACAGGTACCTCTTTGAATATAATCTCCACATGCAAATGCACCTAGCCATTTCAGAGAGGTCTTCCTAGACCCCAATTCTGCCTTCTAACCCAAAAGGTGATTTTCACTTAAGTTATTGCCAGGGTGGGCTTAGTGAGCCATACAGGTAAGCCAACACAATACCACTATCAGCTCTTTTTTCTGGATGTGCTAACTCCTTACACAAAAATAGGCTGGCAGAAGAAACTCACTCTCCTTTTACAGTTAATGATACTGTAAAATGCTGAAAGAAGATAAGGTGTCCTGGGTTATAAAAGTGATCAATAGTAAGCAATCAGGAGGCCAAAGCTCTTAATGTTTATTTTACAGGGTAAGAAGATATAGGGAATGCTAGCTAGCTGGATAAAAGCACAATCTAGCTGTCGGGGTGTTATGCAGCAGTTAATTCATCCTAGAACTGGATTAACTTTGAAAATGAAAAAGTTGCTTCTCTAGTCATGGAAGATGGTTTGTAGGCCCCCATAAATCAGGCAGAAAGCTGCTGAGGGTGGAGAGGCTTATGTATATGAAGTCTCAACCTCATGAGGCTTGTACCTGCTTATCAGAAAAAGAAAAAAAATCTGAAGGCGAATAAGTCAGCTACATGCAGAAACAAAATATATGATCTTATGCACTGCGGATAAACAAAATCTCTGGGAAGGAAGAAGTGTTCAATACACAGCAAAAAATGCATATCAAAATGAAAAATATTATCTGACATTGGAAAGGAGACTGCAGCAGGATTTCTTTTAAGCATAATGTAACATTAGGTCTTTGGCAAAAAAACTAACTTTAATTATGGAATGCCCTAGTCGGTCTGTTCAGGCTCTGCTTTACTATGCACAATGCAGTCAAATCTCTACACATCTTTTTTTTCAGTGAGTTGATTCCATTGTGTATATTTGAACAAAATCATCTGCACATTTTTTACAGTGGGCTGGATCTGTGTGGTCTTTAGTCTCTCATCAGGAAATAAATCTCTCCTAATATCAGTAGAGCAGGCTACGGTAGAAGCAGTCACCTCCCATTTGCATTAACATTGCTTGTTTATTTTATCCAATGCCTTTTGCACATTTAGCATATTTTAAAGTATATGTCAGCCATATTATAATGCTTTCCCTCTACACAAGTACTACAGATATAAATCCTTTATATGCTTTCTCCGAACTCACTTACAAATGCCCATTGAAAATGTCCATTTAAATGATGGTAATGACAGTGGAGTCTAATATGCAGGAAGATTTTCTTATTATCTTATTTTGAGAGTATTTTATTAATAACATATTGATATAAAAGATAAGGACATTTTACCTCCATAAATTTGTATGTGCAATTTGTTCTTTTCACTGCACAAACGTATTTAGGATGCCACTCAGTAGTACTGATTGAATATTTATTTAAACAAATATCAGTATTACCCAACTAGCTGGAAAATCCATGAGTTTGGTTTTGATAGCAGAGCATTTCTCAAAAATTTATGTGTGCATGCAAATGTTGGTGCTTTGGATATAGGCTAAAGTATTTGCTTTATATGTATTATTTTGTTTGAATACAAGGAAGCTGGTTTGATTTGTATGTTTCCCCCTTATAGAATTGTTCCAAGGCTCTGTCAGAGATCACGTAGAGTAATTTTTCCCATCAATCTTTGCTGTGCAGCCATGCACGAATGCAGTAGGAAAAAGGGGGCAGAAATCAAATCACTTAATTGCAGCATTTTTCATCTACATCTTTTGTTTTATGGTGGTAAAGGCCCCGAAGTAGCCTACCATGATTCATGGCTGTCACTGCTGCCGTTAGCAGTTCAATCTTTCATTCCAGGCATTTTGGTACTGAAAGTACCTACACAATTACTTTGATGAATATGACTTGTTTGTTTTTTTCCCCATTTTTAGCAGAGAGAGGTTGTGCTTAATACAGACATTTAAATAAGATAGTATTCATGCCTGCTGCATCTGCACTGCTTCCAAAGTTGTGGATGCAGTTTATGAATATGAGCATTTTTCCAAAGGAATTTAAGTATGCTAAACTTACCTATTTTATTAATTCCTCTTGTTAACATTTATATAATCAAAAAATAACAAACATTCCTTCCATAAAAAAGGAATAATTACCTCAGCTCTGATACAGAAAACTTTCTTTGCATCTTAATATGTAATTTTTTGGAAAAAGGTGGTATGACAAAGACAATGAAATGAAACAAGGCACATATTAATGCTCATAAAAGTGATTTTTCTTTTGTGGTTTACACATGTGTCATAGAAAGTGATTAGTAACACATACATTTTAGGAGAAGCCTCAGTAATGCTACCAAATATTCTGGACTGTCCAAAAGAACAAAAAGATTTCAGGAAAGTGGTTTTTTTTTGTTTTCTTTTCTTTTTTTTTTTTTTTTTTTTTTTTTTTTAAACTTTGCACTCTCCATATTAAATACACCCATTTTTTCAGACAGGAAGGAGACAAGCTCTTGGGGTTTTATTATCTCATTCTAAATCAAATTTCTAGCATATGTTTTGGCATGGGAATCTAGAAATGCCCATCTTTTAGGTTAGAATATAAGTGAAAACAGTTATTTGTATGGATCCTGAAAGAAGAGGAATCTATCCTTCGTCAAAAATGGTCATTTCAATTCAATAGAAATGACTCTGTTCCTTGTCTCTATTTTATTTCTGTACTTATTAGTGTATTTTATTGTGCTGTTCTCTTTGAATTACCAGTACAAAGTTATTTATGTCAGATATCCACATAGTCAGCCAGAAGGCAGAGGATACCTGCATTGTACAGTGGGAATTCTGGTCAATGTGCTAAGGACTACTGTCTTGCATTGATGTGGAACTCTCTTTTTGAAAGGCCAGCATTAGACCCAGGCTCAAAAGCATCTTAGACTTAAATGTAAAGAACTCTTATATGAAATAAAACTGCTATAAAACATTAATATAAATCTTGTAGTTAAAGCTCAAAAAAGGAATTAATGCAAATTTTATAGAATCATGACCATGATCCAAAATGTGCCATGTAATCTGCCACTCCAGACCTGTGGAGTGAAAACATTTTGATGGAGATACACTAGAGGCTGCTGCTTTCAAGATGACTTTTAATATGGGCAATTCAGTTTCACCAACTCTGTTACAAAGGGATAATTACAACAGGGTGGGCAGATTACTGGAGGACTTCCTACAGCAGTAAAATAGAGCAACTGCAAAAGTGCTCATGAGAGAAACTTGAATATCAACCATTGGGGATATGAATGTCAGTTAAAAGGTTGGTGATTTCCTGCTGAAAAAGCAGGGAATAAAAATAGGTGAGTGTAAATCTCTGAGATCACAACTATGAGGTATGGAAATAACAAGATAGTCACGTCATATTACATCAGGAAATGGCACTATCTCTCCAAACTACCAAAACAGCCTTTGGAATTGGTGCCTTGGAGGTTATACTCCTCTGGAGCTGATTTCCCTTTCTACTTTCCAATGTCACTGATTAATTAGCAGCTGTGCAGACAGTGAAATAAAACCATGGTAAAATACTGAAATGAGTGGTTAGTCACTCAGACTTATCATAACATGGTTGGTGTTTGCCTTCTCATCTCATAGTTTGTTTCACAGACTATTGCTGGATTTAAAGAAGCAGCAGCCATCCCATCTGTGTGAACATCACTGTGTCTACATTGCTGTCAAAGTGTCAGGGTAAATGGATGTAGGAGTATATGACATCAAAGGAAGAAAGGCAATTAATTTCATATTTTCTTCATTAAACACGGGTTTTCAATAGATAGTTATCAGTGCTTATGTGGCACAACAAAACAATAAACCAAATCCTGATCCTCAGAGTCCTGCTAAATGTACAGCTCTTCCATATGAGCAGATATCTTCAGATGTTGATGGCACCAAGATACATGTAGGGATTGTTAGCTCAGCTGGATCTCACTGGAGCAGCAGTTCAGAACTAAAAGGTAATGAGGTGCTCCCAGGCAGAAACACTTGCCTCTGCAGATCACACCTAAAGCCACTGTCAGGAAAAATGGCATTCATGGGTTCTTCACCTAAGGCCTGAAACTGCTAACAGTATCACCACTGTGGGCAAAGCATCCACAGTCTAACCCCAGCTGGACTATTTCTGAGTTAGTTGAGTTAATTGTTTATGTCTTTATACTTGGTGATCTTTGATTTCAGGACTGCACTCCAGGTCTGCAGCTTGGTGTTCCACACCAGACAGGAGCACAGTGGAGTCTGCTTTACGTTGCTCTGAGGAAAAAACAAACAAATAACTACCAAAAGCCCCCAGTAAACCTAAATGATTCGGAGCCTTTGCAAAATCTCAGAAGTCTTTAAGTTTCTGATGGTGAGAGAGGTACCTAGGAAAAATTTCAGTAGTCATTAGGGAGATAATCTCTGTTAATTTTAATTGGAATTAGGAATTTAGCATGCTTTTGACAGTCCCACTAGGTAGCTCTCTCCTGATACTACTTTATAAACACATTCTGCCTTAGATGCTACTTTAAAAATATAGGCCTTTGAAAAAAACATGGTGACTGCAAAAATATATAATCTCTCATGTTTTTGTAATACTGTATGCACATCCAACTTTTAAAATAGCACATGGAAATACACATGAATAGGCAGAACTGTGTAAATAAATCCATACTGAGTTATCAGTTTGCATTTTTGAGAGCAGAAGAATTTTCTCTTGTGACTATCTCTAAAGTTAATAACCAATCATTATTTCACCATAACTTATTTTAAATTTGTTTAAAAGAAAACATTTAAGCACAGTAATGGGACAAAAGAAATTGAAAATGCTTATTTTCAGGAATAATGCCTCCAAATGTTACCTATGGGATGTATCTTCCCAGTTCTCAGGCAAGGAAGAACATACTAGTCTTATAATTTTCTTGAACTCCACTGTCTGATCATTGCATGCAATAACAAAGCTCAAAGTATCCAGGGAGTGGAAGAGACCTTTGAATGGATGAGTTGGCAAATGTAGGAAATGGTGAAAAGAACAGGCTGATTGGAAGTCAGCTAAAGTAAAACAAATGTATATTTTCATGGGGGAAACAAAGGGTGGGTCAGCCTGCAGGGAAGATGGCAACACAGGTGCATCTGGCTGCAACAGCCTCTTACTGGATGAGGGAGTTAGGACAAGCTGTGGGATGAGCACAGCTGCTGTCAGATGGGCACCTAGCTCCCCCTCCAGAAATGATTTGCCAAAATCTGAATTTAGCCCTCCCTTTCACATAACCAGCCTGGCTGGCTTTTACTAGAGGTGGAAGGGGCAGCTGGGAGGGTCCAGAGGAATTGCACTTTGGTGGTTCCTCCCCAAGGACCATCAGGTGTGTGCTACACCTCTACCTCCCATATGCAAGGAGTCTTTTTATGCTTTGGATCCCTGTGTGGTTACAAAATGGGGAGAAGTGTCCAGGCTGGAGATGAGAAGAGTGATATGGCATTAAGCAGTGGGGTGATAAAGCCAGTATTACTTATAAGGTTTAAATTCCATGCTGTAGTGATAATTGGATAACTATCCAAGGAGAGTACCTTCTATGAAATAGCACAGAAAGGTTTAGGATCTAAAAGTAAACTCACATTGTACTCAAATACAAGAGTAAGTCAAAGCATGTGGGCTTCTTTGTGAAGCAGATGGATAAAAATGTGGTTAAGAGAGGAAGATGATTTGGATGTTGGAGAGGGGGCTGGCAGGCTGCCTATGTTAGTGATGCTAAGGAGTGCTGGAACACTTGATAATTTCAGAGCAAGTTAGTTTGCCACAGCTTACAACCTGCTCAGCACTGGGGAGAGAGCTTGTTCTGTCTTCTCATCAGTATGTGATATGGAATAATCACAGTGGTTACCTAACAGTGATGAAAAGCTGCAACAGCTAAGGGAAGGAGACTGCAAATCTGATTGAATGTGGGCATTTCAGGTTGGGAAATATGTGCTACCTACTAAAATGAGCTATCGACTAATTCTGAAAGAAATGTTATATGGGCTTAATGTTCATCTTCATCCACACTATAATGAGAAGGATTAGACTGGCTTCCATATGTGGAATATTTATTTCAGCAATACGGGAAAATGTATTTCCCTAATATTTTTTCTGTATGCACAAGGCCTTAAATTTCACAGATGTGATTAATGTTTTAATTTGCTGTTCTAGTGGGATACAAGTTTACCATACAATATAAATTACTTACAAAGAAATTTGCTTATATGGAGTTTAATTCATATGCTGTTTAGCCACCATGTGTGGCATAGCTTTGCCTTCTCTATGGGACCAAGCAGTTGTGCAATTGATTTGCAAAATAAAAACCAGTCAGGTTGCACAAAGCATTTCTTAACAACTTAACCAGGGCATCAACAAAGCAAACTTGTGCCATAATTAGTGTTTATTTTAACATGAATTGGTAAACAGGATATTAATTGCAAGTTGTGAATTGGATTCCTGATGCAAATCATTTTGTTTAGCTAGTATTTAAAAAAAAAAAAATTGTCTTGTCTATTACATACATTTTTGTAGATCTCATTTACGCAGAAAAAAAATGACAAATTAAATACATGCCCTGGATAGTGTAAATCAACATAGTTCTTAGGTAAATTGTTTGAGGATCCCTGGAATATGAATCCAACCCCTGATTGTGTTAATAATTTCAAACAAAACAAAAAAAACCCCAAACTATCTCAGAATATTTTTTATTTTTATTTACTTTTCAACAAACAACTGAAAATGACACAACCTCAGAATGGTATAAACCATTCTGGTCTACCAGTGGGAAGATAAAATCTTCCACTGTTCCTGGGGCACCAAAGATATCTGGGCTCTGCTAGATCAGGGAAAGGAACTATAGACAGCAAATGAAGTGACAACAGTGACTTGAAGCCTGTGTCATCCAGACACAGTGGTTTTGATGTACCAAATATTTTGCTAGCTCTAATGTGAATAGAATTTCTGTCTGGGGATCCAAAGACTTTTGCTAATGGGCTTGCACCTTCAGAGACTATTGAGAGCTGTATTGTCTGGAGAAGCCTCCCCCAACAAAGACCCTTGTTCAGAACCTTATTTTGTAATCTAATATAATTTTTCCAACCATTTTTCATGTCAAATACATCAGCAGTGTTCAGATGGTTTGGGAAATTAAATGGAAAGCTCCCTGGCCTGTAATGTTGCAGGCATTTCCAACCTCCTTTACAAATATGGAAAGGCAAAATATCAGTAGTATTTAGGCTCAAATGCTATTTTCATTGAAATCCAAAGGAGTCTTTCTACTGATTTCAGCAGATAAAGGGTGTATCATTCTGTTAGAAGACTTACATTTAAGACAGATCCCCTGTAATTTTTCCTGGGGAGAACAGGTGGACCAAAATCAAGTTACATCTTCTCCTCAGGTAGAGATGCTGGTCTGGTAACTGTGCACTTGGAGACAATGAACTCTGTTTTACAATTGTAATAATTTTCCAAAACCCAAAATCTGAGATAATAGAGGTTTTCACTTAAATATCAGTGAAGATAAACTTCCACTAAGTGTTAGTAGCAAAATTTCTCCCTTACTGACCCCCAAAGAGTGCCACTGCTCTGGCAGACCACCTGATGACCCTCCACCTTTCTCCTTTCTTTCCTTTCAAACAGGGTGTGAGCACCCATGTGTTCATCTGAGCTACAGCCAAGGCAATCTGATCTCATCTATTCACCACGTGCACAGCCATTGTGTGTACAGAGTAATTAACAAAGCAAATATGGTCATAGAAAATACAAAACAGAAACCCTTTTGTTTCTGTAACTACTTCAGTGGGAGAGCAGAACTTGTTTTCAAGCCTTGTTCTATCTAATGCAATGTAAATACAGTATTCAGCATTTTTGTCCATTTCATTAAGCACTCCTCATTTCAATATAAGCCTTATTAGCTAATTAAACTATTTAATTAGTTATACTTGAGCTGCATTAAATTGCAATCACTTGCATCTGTTTTAATAGAAGATGTATTTTACATGTGTCCACAAATGCTGCCATAAAATATTATTCCAGCAAGTATCCAGTGTAACTGGACAGCTTTCCTGAACATTTCAGCAAGTAATCCTAATTCTTTCTAAATAGCTGCATGCTAATAATCACATTGCAGAAACATCACATGAATAATGGCATTAAAGACTAAGTTAATGGTGAGGATATGGGCTAACATGGACAGGACTTGGGTTAAAATGGATTTTACTTCACACATTTCAGGGTACATTACATTTAGGGATATGTGTCTTTATACAGTAAAATTTATCTCTACCTTAACTCTAGCTTTCCTGTTCCCTAATACTCTACATTTCATTTTTACTTGGCAAAAAAATCCAGACTCTTATGTGGTCTGATGTCATGTGACACAAGGGAATTTGACAAGGGATATAGGACATTTTACCAGTCAGACTTAACGTAGACTGACTAAAACACTGCCATGGTGTTCATTCCATTTAAGTGCTCTTTGATAATCTCAAAAAGGGCAGAGTAGGACAGCAGTATGTACTCATCACCTCAGAGTTATGCATTGAGATTTCAGCCCAGCTGCATGAGTGCAAGTATTAAAGGTCATTGGAGATCCCTCATGGTCATCCACTTGGCCCCTAGCTGGCCTCTATGTTCTGCATATTGCAGCCCAGTTCCATATGCAGCTTTATAAAGTCCATAATCAAAGCTCATGAAACATTATAACTTTCCCATAATACCATAAATAACTGAAAAAACTCATTGGTACTCCTGTTTAGGACCAAAGGCAGCAACACAAACATGGGCCTGGTTTAGGTCTTAGAAATAAATGAACAATTACTGTGTTCGTTTTAGAACTTTGCCATTACTTGTTCCTTTATTAAGGACACTCAGACAAACCTCCATCAATCAAAGACATTATTATAACAGATTATCACATATGGGGCCAAAGAAAGGGATACTAAGATCAAACTCCCTGGTCCTCTGGTGTCCAGCCCTCTGATCATTACTCCCATTAGTCCAGGTTGGTAGTGATGGGGTTGAAGGAAGAAGCCCCAGGGCAATTAAATAGGATTTCAGGATACTGAGGTATTTGGCCAAAGGAGCTGGTGCAAAGATTGTGCTCTCAATTCTTTCAGTACTAGGGATTGATACAGTAAGGAATAGGAAAACTAGCCTGATTAATACATGGCTAAGGGGCTGGTGCCATAGCTGGAAATTTGGGAGGTTTTGGCCATGGAGCAGTTTACAGTGAACAAGGCCTGCTGATGATAAATTTGGTCCACCAGGCTCAGAAAAATAAGATCCATGAGCTGGTGGGATTGATTGAGAGGGCTTTAAATTAAGTTTGAAGGAGGATTCAGCCAGGCCCACTAGAGATGAGCCTAGATGTGGCTGGCCTGTGTGCAAGCAGCATGGCCAATAAACACGAGGAGCTGGAGGCCACTGCAACAGGGAAGCTGCCATGTGGTCACAGTCACAGATGTGGTGGAATGACTCTCATGGTTGGAGTGCTGCAATGGATGGCCAGAAGCTCTTTGGAAGAGATAGGTGGAGCAGGAGAGGCAGTGGTATGGTTCTTTACATTAGGATTGTTTTGGTTGTACTGCAATCAGGGACAACGATGACAAAGAGGAGTGCTCCTGGGTAAAGGTCAGGGGGAAGGTCAGCACATTGGATGTCCTGGTAGGAATCTGTTAGAGACCACTCAATGAGAGTGAGCAGGGTGCACTCTACAGCAGAGAGGAGGAGCTCTAGGAGGTTTCTAGAGTGTGTGGAAGATAACTGCCTGATAGCTAGTGAATGATCCTACCAGGGGATGTATCCTGCCAGACCTCTTGTGAACAGAGAAGGACTTGTGGGTGATGTTGGAGGCTGTCTTGGACACAGCAATGACAAAATGATAAGAGTTTCCAATACTTGGTGAAGTTAGAAGGGGTGCCAGCAGAACTGACACCTTGGACTTCTAGCAAACAGACTTTGGCCTGTTGAGGAGATTGATTGACAGAGGCCCCTGGGCGTCAATCCTGGAGGGCAAAGGTGTTCAGGAAGGCTGACATGATTTAAAAAGGAAATCCTAAAGATACAGGAATGGGCTGTTCCCATGGGTCACAAGACAATCCAGCAGGGGAAAAAGAATGGCCTGGTTAAACAGAAAACTTGGGCTGAAACTCAGAGAAAAAAATAAAAAAAGACTGTATCAACTCTGGAAGGAGAGGCAGGTAGCTTGTGGGTTCTTCAGGGATATTGTAAGGTTAGGTAGGGAGAAAATCAGAAGGGCCAATCTAGAACTGAATTTGGCAGCTACAATTAAAGGCAACAAAAAAAGTTTCTATAAATACATTGGCAACAAAAGGAGGGCTAAGAAGAGGCTTCATCCTTTGCTGGATGCAGGGTGTAGCATAGATTCAGGGGCTGTATGCTTTGTATCTTTTGTAAGCTTCTAATGTAATGGTTCTTGAGATTAGCAGGGATTTTTCTTCAAGGATGTGGGGACAATCATCACAACTTCTTTCTCACTGTGCATCTTGTGCATGATACTACCATTAGCTAACTCCTCATGTGGATGTAAGCACTCTCATATAATCTCTCAGTAGACATGGTGCTCTGAAATCATGTTTTCTGAGTGAGCTTTTTTTTTTTAGAGAGCAAATTAGATACATTTTGGATAAAAGTCTCTTTAGCATCCTCTTCCATAAAGCTGGGAAGAATAAGCATTATTCATTTGTTACATGCTGACGAATCTAAACTCTCTCTCCTTGATTTGAATTCCAAATATTTGAAGCACCCTATGCTTTAATTGCTGATGTGTAAAAGTAATACATCTGGATATCTAGGTTTTACTTTCATCATGCTATTTTTTAAGATCAAAATTTTCAAGGCTACACACTGCAAAATAATTTTTTGTAAGACCTCATGTTTTGGTATCAGCAATGAGAACCAAGGCTTATCCAGACAATAAGTGGGAGAACCAAAGTGCTGGAGACCCACACCATTAGCTGTAATCACTCTGATGCTTCAGATCTGGGGACCCAAGAGCTAAACAGTCATTTTAGTCTAAGGATGAGGGTGGAGTTTATTTGCCTGATGGATTATTAATTTTTCTTTTAAGCTCAATCCTGTTCGTGTTAGTTGAGGTTTGTCTACCATGTGGGCTTGCTTTTTTGGTTACAAGAAAAATGTAGGCAAAATAAGATTGGATTTTCAGAAACCTATGTAATAACTACTCATGTCCTCAGCACCATTTGGGTGGGTAACTTTGGTAACTCTCTAGGGCAACTAATGTCTATGGCAAAAGCTACTTAATTCTGAAAATAGAACTTCTGAAAATGGGAAATTTTAGACAGATTTTGTGCAATTTGTGTGCCAAATCATTAACAGAAAAAAAGAAAAGGAAAAATGAAAATGTTGTTGCAGTATTCAATATAGAACTGTATGTCAATGATATAAAGGAGGATTCATGTTAATTGTGGTATAAATGGTGTATTAAGTATGTATTGTCTTGCTCTATATGTTTCAGAAGATCCAAGGGCTTTGGGAAGGTGGTTATGGGGTTTTTTTTAGAAAAAACTTCTCTATTATAAAGAGTATATAGAAAACCTGGAACTTATTAAAACATTTTAAAAAATACTGGCAGAAATACATGTTAAGGGCTAGCAGATTGTGTGCAGCAAGCCAAGAGCAAAATATAATCAGGACTCTGATGCTGACATCCAGGAGGAGTGAAGTATGTTGAGATCTCAAAAAATGACAAAAATCTTCTCTGAAAAACCAATTACAAATGTAAAGGTAAAAAGGAGCACTCATTCATCAGCTAATTTTGTTTCCTCCAAGGCTCCACACAAATAAAAAATCTATACATCTCACTTCAGTAAATATGCTATAATAAATAACCATAATATCTACTTCATGCACTCTCCTTCTGAGGTATTTTTGTCTTCATACATCATGGTGGGTATATCAGTCAAAGAGCAGGTAGGGATCATCTGAATTCTTAGCATTGTCTTGAAGATCACAATTCATTTTTATCTGGCTAATTTGACAAATAATCTGACAATTTGTGTCACTTTAGAAGTGACAGAAGTACTGTTGTATAAATGTTACAAGAACTTGAGGATTTTTGAATGTGTGAACATTTCCTTTTACAAATAAAATCATTCAAGTCAGAAAAAAGAGACATAGGCATTTTCGTATGTATATATAAATTAAAATCTTAGTGTGCAAATTCCATCCTGAGTATTTTAACTATATAAAAATTTGAAATAGATCATAATGTGTTTCTAGTATTTTGCCTTCCTTCTTATCAATTTATTTATATCAGAAAGTTTTTCTTGTTTTTGCCATAACATACTTGAGTCCACAAAATAACTCCCACTGACTGTGATGAGCAGTGAAAATATAATCTCAGACTATAATAAGGCTTGTTCATTAAAGAGTATGAACTTTTGTGAATAAGTTTTATGAGACAGAGATAGTAATGGAAAATCCTTTTGTATCTCAAAGAATTGACAAAGAAGTTTTGTGTTTCTTAATTTCAGTAGTTTTTTGCTTTACAAGAAGTCAGAAATTCAGTATATAGCTACCATCAATATATAACTATGCTAAATATATGGAAGCAAAAGGTGGATGAAGCAGAATAATTATTACTTGTACATGAATTTTTCATGAGATAAAAAATGATGGAAGTTGTTAGTTTTATAAAATCCAAGGCTATATCCAAATTTGCTGTGATTCAATCATATTTTCTCCAAAGCAGTTGTTACAAAAATCATGTCCTTGAATATAAGGATTTATGCTACCCAAAGAATAATGCTATATCTACCAAAAAAAAAAAAAAAAAAAAAAAAAAAAGAAAACAATCACAACAAATACAATTTCACAACAAAAAAAAAGCCTTTTTCTCATCTCTCATCCTTTCTCCTTGTTTTGTGTTTCTCCTTCCATTATAATGGATACAGAGTTATATGTTAATACAGTGCTAGAACTTTTGTAAGGCAAGAATAACCAATAACCTAACCAGATGAACAGAAGAAAGTGAGTAGGATGATGGAAGAACTGTGCACATACACCTTGTGCTTTGCATTCAATATCCTTTAACTATGTACCAGAGCTCCAGTGTATTTAAGCCAGGTCCCTGATAGTCTCTGATCTGGATTGAACCAGTGACCTAATGTGAAAAGCTGAGGAGGCCACTGCTGGCAATACAGCTTGGGAAATTCAGACATCAGTATGATGTGGAAGATAATATGGCCTTCTTCTGGGGTCAGCAGTAGTCTAACCTATGTCTCTATTTTAGAAAGCAATTCCATTTTGAGAGTAGCATTGCTTAAAAGAAAAAATTAAGTGCTTCTTTACAGCGATTATATTTTGCCTTCTCTAAGAATTGAGGGGTGAATATGTTTAATTACTAGCATTTTTAAGAAAGCATTTTTTCTCTCCTTTCTAAGTGGATTTGATGCAGAAAGTACAGTTATACCCAAGAGATCACACTGCTTTGATTTATGGGTGCTTTTATATAGCAGGCAATCCTCCCAATCAGGAGAAACCATTGTGATTTTTATGATTTACAATGCAATGAAACAAAACTGGACAGAACATAGGCAACATGCAAACTGTTATCTTCATGACTACTTCCTCCCCCTAGCCCTGATAAGTGCTAGAAAAGGGACTTTTTCTTTTCCCAACAACTATATCCCTGTGAAAGCAATAGCTTCCTTAATTAATTGCTGATTTAGGGAAGAGGGGAATAGCAGAGTCTGCTGCTTAGTGCCCACCAGTGATAAATACTCCAGCTTTTTGTTCATTGCATTTGTGTTCTGGTAACCTTTGGTTTTATATATATATATGTATGAAGAGCAATAGGGCCGCATATGTCTTTCCTCAAAAATGTTGTCTGGTAGAATCATTGCTCCTGGAGGATTGTGGTAATATTGCACAGAGATTACAGAATTACTTAAAAATTTCCCAGGGACAGAAGCAGAACCAGAAATACTTAAATGCAAACTTGTCTTGCAGTGCACTTCCTAATCTATTCTTTTGAATATGACTCTAGAAAATTTATGCAGCACCTAGAGTGTTAAATACTTTGATCTACTCTAGGGAAGGCTAAAAATGAGGGACAATGTGAAAGTCTAAACATAAATGTAATAAAGGCCAGTCCTCAAGACATATTGAAATTAATACCAATAATGCCAAACAAATCCAAAATATTCAGGCAATGTTGTGGGCAGGATACAGATGCTTGCGTTTGGTGCTAAAGAGCTCTGATTTCAAAGATAAGGATTGGAGTAAGAGCATATTTTATATAACGTATAAGAAAATTAATTATTTTTATACAAGAAACTATTTAATGCTCAGAGCTGGAAAAGTCTGAGGGGAGACCTTGTTTCATTATACAGCTTCCTCCCAAGTGGAAGAGGAGGGGCAGACACTGATTTCTTCTTTGTGGTGACAGGACATGAGGAAATGACCCGAAGTTGTGTCAGGGAAGGTTTAGGTTGGATATTAGAAAAATTCTGATTCTACATCCAGAGGGTGGTTGGGCACTGGAAGAGGCTTCCCAGGGAAGTGGTCACAGCTCTAGCCTGACAGAGCTCAAGAGGCATTTGGACCATACCCTTGGGCAAGTGATGTGGCTCTTGGGGTGTCCTGTGCAGGGCCATGAGTTGGACTCAGTGATCCTCATGGGGCCCCTCCAGCTCAGCATATTCTGTGATTCTGTGACTCAGGATTGTTCATACTGCTGGCTACACCTCCTCTTTCTGGGCCCAATATGCTGCAGTGGCCTTCACCCTTTGTGCAGGTCCCCCCAACATCCCAACACTGACCAAGCCCAGGGTCTCCTGGCAGAACCCAAGTGAGGGGTGAAATATGCTCTTCAATGGGCTGTTGTGGGTGCAGGAGCACCCAAACTTTCTCATTAGCTCTTTAAACATACATCCTGACAATGAGATAAGGTTTATGCCATACTTCCACCTTCCTCCCTCCCTCCCACCCCTCAAGTTTTCCAGAGCACTTTTAGAATCATTTAGGCTGGAAAAGACCTTGAGAATCATCAAGTCCAACAGCTAACTAAACCTTGTCCCTAAATGTCATGTCTACACATCTTTTAAATTCCTCCAGTGATAGTGACTCCACCACTTCCTTGGCCAGCCTGTTCCAATGCTTGATAATCCTTTCAGTAGAAGAAATATTTCCCAGTACCCAGTCTAAACCTCCCCTGATGCATTTCCTTTTGTCCTATCACTTGTTACTTGGGAGAAGAGACCAACCCCCTCCTCATCTCACAACCTCCTTTCAGAATAAGATTTTCCACTGAGTCTGCTTTTTTCCAGGCTGAACAATCTCAGCTCCCTCAGCCATTCTTCTCACTTGTTCTCTGCACCCTTCACCAGCTTCACTGCTCTTTGGACCCACACTGATCACAGTCTGCCCCAGCAAAGTCTGTCTGTGGAATGAAAAAGCGAGCTGGCTCCTGCAGCCAAACCAGATCAGGAAGGCAGCCCTCTTGTATCCAGTCCTGAAGTGCTCAAATTTCAGGGTGGATTGTGTGTCTTCCCAGGAGTGGAACTGGTATAAAGGCTTTGACTGGCTTTTTGAATTGGGGTGGGAGATAGGGACAAGTATCTTCAAGCCCTGCTTGTTAGTCAGGCACTGTAAGAAAAGTAATTGCCACCACTTGGTCTCTCTCAGGCTGCTGTCAGTTGTGTTCTCCCACTCTTCATTGAGCAGACCAGAACTGACACAAGCTGTGGGAGACAGTGCTCATGCAGTTTTGCACCAACTGAATCCCTATTATTGCAGCAGTGTTTATGCTTTATTAATCTTATCCCCCTCAGACCCAGGACATGCTATTTAAAGCTGGTTTTTTCCTCCCTCTAAAAACTCTAACAAGACTTCTCTGCCTCTCAGCTGGGTAATTTAAAAAGAAATAGTTTCTTAATGTATGGACATTTCTAGTCATTGGAAAGCCTCGTATATGATAAAGTCTGAATGCTAATTTATGTTCCTTGGTCTCACACTGAGAAGATACCAAGAACTTCAGCTCTGCTGCTTCAAGGAACATCCATAGGATGATAAGCAGTACTTGTATGATCAGTCCTCAGAAGAATCCACAGAATTGTGCCAATGATGGGTCTCTATTTCTGATAAGGATGGTTGTTCCCTTCAGAACATCTTTGAATGCTTTACAAGAGCTGGTAGAGCAAGTAGGATAAATGTATGTCCAAGCATTGCTCTGAAAATGAGCAAACTTAAAAAGCCCATGATCCAACCAAGTGTTATAGATACTGTATACATTCGAGGAAGGAAACCTGGAAGACAGAGAAGAGTAAAACTGTGAAGACTACAAGGAGAAATACGAATGCATTTGATGTGAGTGTCTGGGATGAATAATCAAAGCTAATTTCAGTGGAATTTTTTTAAAGTAAGGTGATGAGGGATTTTTGATTTTTATTCTTTGCAGATCACCTCAGAATTAAGGTGAAGATTTACAGGTGGAAGTCTTTCCACCACAATTTAATCTTAGACAAACCAAAAATAAGAGCACCTAAGGAAAGGGAGAATTCTTGCTGAATTCTCAATTGGTAAGATGGATTTTGCCTTTTACCTAGGCTCTATATCTACTATGGTTCAATGCAATATTTTTGTTCTTTTGAGGGCTCCATTTCTTTTGCTGACTTTCAGCCTCAAAATACATATTTGATTCAATCTCTAACGTGCAAAATTTCTTGCCTTCATCAGGTTTGACTTTGAGACACTATTAAGGAAAAAGTCTTCTTTCTAGTCAAAGAGGAGAAATGAACTTTCCTAATTACACTGACAGTACTGCATAGATTTAATTTTAAATACTAGCATTAGTATAGTAATGAAAGTTATCCTACATGTATAAGTCATCTCTGAAGAACTTAAAGGGACAAATCATGAACAGGTTTCTGACTGCAGACAGGCAGGAGGTGAATATGTTTACCGGCTTTTGCTAAAATATTTATTCAGCTTAGAATTTTTTTCCTAAAGCTTAAATCCAGAAAATGTCTTCTCCTTTAGCTTTGTATGTGGGACAAATTATTTTGAAGCTTTTAAGTAGCACATGTAAAGATTTAAGCAAATCTAATGTTCCTTTTCAGACCTATCTTAAAAGAAGATTGTTTGAAGTGAGAAATCCTATGGTTTGCCCTAAGCTTTTCAAGTTAATTTTAACATAAATCTATGCCTACACTGAAGAAACAAGTAACCTGAAATGCAGAGTGGATCTAGTTATTTGCCATCCTATAAACAAAAATGTCTATTTCTGTATAGTACAAAATATATCCTATCAGGGGAATCTTTCTTGAGTGGAACTCCTCTTTATTGATGCTCCTTCCTTCTGCAATTTTGCTCTCTGATCACAGAAAGAGCATATTTTTTCAAACTCTAGGTGTAATCTAGGAGTTAGTAGGTAAAAGAATCCTACTGTGATTAGATTTGAAGATGACATGTATAATAATGTCTATTACTAGAAATGTAATGATGAAGAGTTAAATGTGTGAGCAGGATTAATAGAATCATAGAATGGTTTGGGACAGAAGAGACCTAAAAGATTATCTACTTCCAACACTTTCTGCCATAGGCAGAGACACCTTCTACTAAAGCAAGCTGCTTAAATTCCCATTCAACCTGATATTAAACACTTCCAGGGATGGAATACCCACAACTTCTCTGGGTAACCTCTTCTCATGCTAACCACTCATTCCCCAGCTTGTTTTCTTACTGCATGCCCTTGTAAAAAGCCCCTCTCCAGCTTTCTTGTGGGCCCCTTCAGCTGCTGGAAAGTTGCAATTAGGGCACTCCAAAGCCTTTTCTTTTCCAGGCTGAACAGCCCTGGCTCTCTCAGCCTGCCTTCACAGGGAGGTTCCAGCCCTGTGATTGTTTTTGTGGCCCTGCTCTGGAGTCTCTCAAGCAGGTCCAAGCCTTTCCTGTGCTGGAGACCCCAAAGCCAGACCCAGCACTGCAGGTGGGGTCTCAGGGGAGCAGAGCAGCAGAATCCCCTCGCTCTCCCTGCTGGCCTCACTGCTTTAGGTGCAGCCCAGGATATGGTTGGGTTCTGGGCTGGAAGCACATACTAGTGATGCTTCCTCAGCTTTAAAACTACAAGGCTATTACATTTGCAATGCACATTACAAATAAAATACTCATTTTCACATGAGTGTCTTCCTGTTCTAATCTTATTTTAACATGAAGGGAAGTTGTAGAGAGCCTTTAATAAGCTATCACTTTTGTCACAATGATCCATATTCGCATCCATTATTTTTTAGAAACAGTTTTTTTCCTGAAGCATAAAGCTAAAAGTAAAATTTTTTTAAACAGGTTTGTTTTCAAGGGCTCTTTTGACACTCTTTTTGAGTTGTTAAACACTTATGTGTCAAGTAATGCAAGACCTACACTTTTCTGTATGCTTCTATTTTGAAAACTGTCCCCTCATGAAATTTTGTTTAATTCTCATCTGGTTTTTAGAAAAATGGGAGAGCACTCTTGGTAGGGGTGGTTTCTGGTAGGACTGGGACATTACATTCATTGTTATATTCCTTCACACCAGTGTTTGTGAAGGGTTAAGCAGGTAATACAAAAGGTAGGTAGTTCTCTTAAAAAAGGTTAAACTTCGCACTCTCAACAACCTGATATGTCTAATGTACAAGGTATCCTCTTTAAAAAGGTTGTTAAACATGAGTTTTGTTTACATATAATGTCATGCAGTTATCAGCATAATCAAAAACTTATTTAATCCTTTTCTAATTCTAAAGTGATTAGCAAGGGCTGAGAAATCACCTTATCTCACTAAAACACAGGTACGAACACAGAGTAAATATTTTGGTAAACAATTATTCTGCCCTTGCATATTCAGCAGTGTGCTAAATTATGCATAATCTTGCATAAGTAATAAGTGAAGGTAGCTTAAATTCAGGGTTTTTTTACCTGACCTATTTCTTTCAGTGCTGTTAGCTTCTTAAATCATGTATGAGCTTTCCGTAAGGCTTCAATGAGTAGTTCTAGTGGAGAGACTTCAGTAATAAATTTCAGGAGAAGACAAGTTTTTTGACAGGCATAATGCAACACATACAGAGTTTGGAACTCACACTCTGGGAATTTAGAGCAATCCTTGCAAAGCAGCTTTTCCCTGTTACATTAATAGAGAAAATGAAGTATGAAAGTCCTCAGGAATTACTGCTAGGTGTAATTTAAATAATTTACCAGAAGACAGTTCAGCACATGCATAGAACAGGGGCATACAGAGTTTGCCATAAGCAGTTTATAAATAAACTATATTCTGCTGAAGTAAGTCAGGCATAAATTATAACTATTCCTTTTGTGGCTATACTCTGTTCCTCATTGTAATAGTTATTTAAAAAAAAAAATCTGGGTTATGACCTTCTACTAGAAATCATAGGCTGTGCCTGCCTTGTACCTTGCTTATGAGCATGCTTACATTTAATAGTTTGGCTGCTGTGAGATCAAAGTAAAATTACTATTGCTGTGGGAGAAAAAAAAAAAAAAGAGAAAGTGCATTACATTTCTATAAACAGAATCTAGGTAGAATTTTGTAGTTCAGTGGAAAAAGAAGTATTCTGTGCCAAAGACCATTAACTAGCATCTGACCATTTCATGAAACACTTATGCATTTTGTTAATGTATTATTCTATTTCTAGCCTCAAGTGCTGAAAGTTAAAATGACAGAACAACTTGAAAGTACCAATAGAAAATATGAAATTAAGATGCTAGGGAGTATGGAGAGGGCAAAGAATGTTTTAAACACCCTTGCAGAAACTGGATGGCTCCTACTTCTGCACAGGAGCTGAGACCCTAATTTGAGTGTCATTAAGGACTGTTACTATTTACCAAGCAGAAATGTTTTAATTTATTTTGTCAGTGTTCAGAAATAAGAATCCAAGGTGCAAGGTCAATGATCCAGACAGGTTCATTGATTTTTGTATGCCAAATTAAAAATATATCAGATGTATTTTATTCTGACATCTATAAGTACTGCATAAAGAAATGGAAAACATAAAGATGATTTAATGTTATTTTCCCCTTTTTATATTATAAAAGTTTAGTGATCTCTGATTCCCATAGAGCACACATTAACACAAATGTTCTGTCTCTGTTGTTTTTAATTTTGCTGTCTTGTTTTTTAATAATACAATTTTCTTAATTTACTCTTAATTAACTCCTCTTGTCCATCTAATTAAGCGCAAAACATTAGAGCCACTGGAGCTCATAAACAGTCACATGTCAGAGAGATGGGCTGGCAGATTTTTTGTAATTTTGAGAAAAAAACTAACATGCTTAACATTCAAAGAAAATTATTAAAGATATTTTCCTACAAAAAAAAAAGTAAGTTTCTGTCAGAATTTGGTATTTTTCTGAATGACATTTACTAACTAATATTCATGAAGTTATGTATAAAATTAGAAAAAATCTGATCTTTTTGTTGATTTGTATTGGCTAAAATTGTATATTTTTCATTGTTTATGTCATGATATTTATACATACATAATAACACAAGTATATTTTAACCTATTTTTATATGTATATTATGACTTCAGAAATTGTCTTGATGAAATATATATAGGTATTAATGGAGCTACACAATGTATAATGTTTGTATAAATAATTCAAACTTTTTTAAGCTAACATTTGTAAGCATACCCAAAACTCATGCTGGCATAAGCATGAACATGGGAAATAGGTTTAAAATGCTCTTGCTTTTCCTTCTAAAACTTTTTATGTGGAGGGTATAGTGGAATCTGCATGCTGTGTGGAATCCTGGCTGCCCATCCCAGGCTGCCTGGGGAGGTGAAGGGCTGTCTGTACTTCCCCTCTCTTTATCCACGTCACAGTGGATAATTTTGCAAGTCCTCATTCTCAGTGTCCCTGCTTCTGCAATTTTAGGGAGGGTTGGGTGTCTTCCCACAAGTGGCACTGAAACCTGCTCCCACATAGGTGAGCAAAGCCTTACATGAGAGCAGTCAAGTGCCAAACCAGACCTCATCTCTCAGGTACTGCTTGGCAAAATCACCATATTCTTGAGATATGACACGATTCTAACTGTTTCTTTCATAATTTGTACTTATTCGTTGCTTGTTGTGACTAAATATGGAGTATGGACAGGGTTTATGACAGATGTTATTTGGGATGGAAAATCGTCAGTTGTGCTCTGGATAAGTGGAAAAGGATTTTCCATGTCCAGAACTGATATGCATATGTGCAAATTCCAAATACGTAGATATTTCTCTTTATTATTCTTTGAATGTGCTGTAAATTTCATTTTATTTTCTGAGGAAAAGTTGACTCATTATCATTCTGGTTGAAGCAGTTGTCTTTCCTAGTGTAGAGCATTTTCCATTAGAAAATTAAGTAATGTTAACAAGAAATTTCTCCTTAATATGCAATAAATATAGGTTGTTTGAATTATAAAAACAGTTTAGTTCAAACAATTTAATTAACATCCTTACAAGGATCGCTGAAAATAAAGTGCAAAATAAAATAAAATCACTGTCATGATCCTGACCCTGTGTTGCAAATTAAAAACACAGCTAAGTGTCATAAATTTCATCAGCTCAGTTTGGGTTCACTTAACAGAATTATGACAAAAGCAAATGTTTTGTCACTTTCAGACTGTTGCCAGGAAAAATTGTAGTGCATAATTAATGAAAATCCACTCTTTAATTTGTATATATAAAGGCACAGGAAGTTGCCACTGATAGCACAGAAATAATGCACTTTTCAGTGTTAAAGCAATAGAACTGTTTCATCTAAAACAACGAGTTAGAGGAAGGATAATAGAAGGTGTCAGATGCACAATAAATAAGATTAGAGTGGACAAAAAGTGAAAAGTATTAACTGTATTGAAATATTCAATTAGAAAGGCAAAGCAAATCCTTTATGAATCCACCTTCTTTTAAACCTTTTTGGATAAATGCAGCTGAATTGCCTGAATACTAGTGAGTACAAAATCAAGCTATTTCAAAGAAATTAATTATGGTATTATGTTGTAACTCTAGACACTTTAGTGATTTTTAAGAACAAAGATAGGCTTTGGTAAGATCTTGAACACCTGTGCTTGAACAGGCTAGTGATAACTGGCTGCTCACCTTCCTAAGCAGACCTGAAGTATCAGAGTAGCAGGGGAAAATGACAAAATACATTGTGTGCTGGGTACTATGACTAACACTGCTTTCCCAGTTTCCTTATATTTCTGGGTAATGCATCCCACCAAACATGAGCACTGCAGAAAACCCAACATGAGCTGAATGATTAGATGAAGACAGTTTTCATCAGTTCACTTCTGATATACTCATAACATGAATTGACATTGAATTTTCTCAGTAATGAAGCAGGTTTATCCACATGAGCCTTCTAATTTTGTCCTTCTTTTACTTGCTTAGGAAATGTGACAATTGTTTCTTCTACCCAAGGACAATTTCATCTGTTCAGACATGAATGCAGACTCAGCAAGTGTGAGGGACTGTGATTTTTAAAGCCATTGTGTAGCTGGAGGTGCTAGGGATCCAACCACCATCTGAGTGGTTCTATCTGGGCAAAAGAGATATAAGCTTAGGTGTTTTACTACCAAGACCACAGCCATTCTGTAGTTAGATCTCTTACAATCATATATACAGATTAGCTCCAGAGTGCCACAGGTGCCAGCAAATGAGCCTTATACATTCCTAGTAAAAGTTTAATTTTTTTTCCTTTTCTATTAATTTTTGTTTACTTAATTTAATGTTTTGTAGTTTTGAAAATTGTTGCCAATTGCTGTGTGAAACATGCAGGAGTCTTGAGCTGATGAAATTCCAAGTCCTTACATAAAGTTATTTAGGGATAGCGTTAATATAGCTAAACAGTGTGCATGCCACACTTTTCCAACCACTACAAAAGTTGTTCAGATTGCTGTCTTTGTAAGGATCCTTTTTGCCTTCTTTATCTAATCTGCTGATTCTCAGATTCCCAGGATCCTACACAGAAAACATGAAATGCTACTAAAGTTATTATCCCATACACACTAAATAACATCCAGAAAACTTTCTCTTCCAGCTGTGAAGAACTGATGTGTTAAACAGATTATTCACAAGACCTGCTTTCCTGTAATAAACCTGAAAAAGGTAGCTGAAATAAGCATGCTTTCTAAATACAATATTTAAGTCTAGATGGAATTTCAGAGTAATGTTTCATGCCTCTTGTCAACACATAAGGATAAAATGCTGTGTCAAAGACTCAGCATGGTAGAGAGATGAAAGTAAGAGGCATTACAGAATTTATAAGTTACAGGGGCACTGTGACTACATCCATGTTAATAAACTCAGTGTGTAAATGCTGCTATCCTCCACAAGTTGACTGCTAGCTATGGCCTTTGGAAAGTCCATCTTCTGCATAGCACCTATGATGTCCCTGAGAAAGCATAGCTTGACATGAGTCATTTTCAGAGATTACACAGCTGTGAGTCTTTTCTCAACAGCATTGACTTGAAACTGTTCAATTTACTGGCACAGATTAGTAACCTATAGGGCTACTCTCACCATTTTTATTTTTTAAATGTATTCTGACATAGAAGGAATCAAATTAAAGTTGTACCTCTGGTGTACTCCTTCTCCTCACCTCACTCCTGCACCCTGAACTTTCAGGTTGAAAATAAGGATGATGTGAGGAGGAACATCCTCACAACTTTCCTTCACCTCCAGGAGCAGAGTTTACCTACCAAACCCTTCTATCTTTTCTCTTTTAGCTGCCATTTGTAACAGTACACCCCATTTGAATAATGAGCAGTTAGCTCTGTTGTGTGCCATAATTACACTCTCCAGTGTTCTCTTCCCAGCTGAACTCATGGTGAGTTGAACATTGACATCCACCACAGATTCCACCATCCCTAAATAGAGCCTCAGCATATCTGCTATTCTTGCACCATATCACTGGCACTCAAAATGAATGTGTATCATCCTTATCTCAAAAAGATCAGATCCATTGGTAATTGTTCGTTTATCTGAGATTAATATAAAATTATTACATGTTTCATATTTGATAACTGATGTATTGAAAGGTCTGGTAAACACCTTCCCTGATTGCTGTCCATTCTAAATTTTTGAAAGCAGAGAACAATATTAAGAAACATAAATAAAAAATAGCCTTCAAACCTGAAACCCAATATGTTAAAACCTTTTAAATGCATAGGAAGAAATGAAATGTGAATTTCCTAACTATGTTCGTGCATTCACTTACTGAGGCCACTTCTGCTTCTGTGTGGAATTGTAGGTAGAATGGGGAATGCTGAACCAACCAAAAATAAGGATCAATATTTTAATTTACATAGGACATTTACATGGTGGGTGAGATAAATGGCTGGATATTTCCCTTTTCCTCTCGCAGGAACCAACTCCAAGAGGTTGGAATGTAAGCAATTAGTTTTAGTGTCACAGGTAATCTTAAAAAGGTCTAACAATCTTAACTGTTACCTGTGCAGTCTTTTATCCTTAGCTATTCATTCCAGAATTTTAACTAATTTTGATTTAGTTGTTCATACATGAAACCACTTTTACATCATGCAATTCTAATCAGTTCTGAGTACATGCTGTGAATGTATTCATATTTTTGTAAATATATTTTAGTAACTCTTTCAAATGTTTCTAATTTTCTAGGAAACAGGGCTTTTTCCAATGCCCTTCATTCTTCTCACAGCTTCTGTGAAATTGTGTGGGTCTTGCAACGTTTCCTCATCAGGCTTAAAGACCCAGGCTCAGTGTTTCCTCTGTGAGTCTGATTTATGTGCTTGTGAGCACCACAGAAATAAAAATTTCCTGCTAATGATAAAAATTTCTCTTAAAAACCCACCATAGTGACTGGTCTCTGATGACTGCATATAATCACAACATGGAATGGCATTTGGTTAGAAGGCTTGGCACAAGCTTCACCAGAGGAAGTTACCCTAAATATGAACTCCTAAGTCTTAAGTACCATATGCCTCCCCATGCACTTTTGATATGACATCTGTGTTTTTTTGAATATATGCTTGTATTTTTTCTTCTGTAGAAGTCCAAAATATATAGAGTAATTGCTGACTGGACTCACCTTGGATTTATTCCTCTTAATGAGTTTACAAGCTACGTTTACCTTCCAGATTTTCCAAAGAAATAGATAGCTCTGTATTAAAGTCCTCTGACTTTACAGGTGTAGTTTACATTATTATTTAAAGTCATATCTCTGAGTATTTCTAAGTGTAGAGAAATAGGTTGCACACTAATGCATCCTTGTGCAACTGCTCTGCCCTCTGCAGCAGACCATGGAGGATCTGTCTGTCCAGCACAGCTTATAAACATTGCAGTCTGGTATAATTTTGGAGGGGATGCTGCACACCCTCCCCTGGTGCTACCCCATATCCTCCTCATCACGTCAAGAAGGTCTTGCCTGATATTTTCACCATTTCAGTGTGAGCCTTCTGAAAAGCAGGCAGCAGAGAGTCCCCTGTCTCCAGCAAACTCTCCAGCACAGCTTGCAAGGTGCTTGAGCCCTGCAAGGTCCTTGAGGAAGAAAGGAGAAGGTGAGCTCCTCCCCTCCTCCCCCAGCTGCACCCCCAGGATTTAAACATCTCTGCAGTCTGGCTAAATGTGTCCTTATGCCCCTGCTTGCCAGCTGGTTCTGCATTGCTGAGCTGTGCAGTAGGACCTGCTTTGGTACAATGAACTGGCTGCAGGAGTCATCTGATCATAATTGAATTCATAAGGAAGGAGGGGAACAAGGGGAGAATGGAAGGAAAGGGAAAGCACATAGATAAATATATAATACTTTGATAAGCCCTACCAAGAAATGTGTTGTGTGATTGGTGTGCTAATGAAGCTCATCTGCACAGAAGACAGTTGATAGTCACCATACATTCACTCACCAATTTGTACTGTGGTAAACAGTGAAGCTATGGGATTGGAAAGGCTGGTACCTAAAAATATAAAAAGAGAGAGCAACCTGAAAATATATAGAGGCTCAAACATTTTTCTTGTGTCTAATCCAAGAAAAAATGTATGTAGGGTTTGGAATTTTTTTTATTACTTGCCTATGTGTGTGCATGTGTTCACACACTTGGTTGTATGTAACAGTTTTATCTTTGTAAAGTAGAAAACACTTTCTTATTTTTTTTCAGAAATGGTGGTATTGCAGGTAATGATTTTACTTCTATGTTCAAATGGTATTGAGTTCTGAAGTATATTTTAAAATACAATGTGGACATAAAAGCAATTCTATGCCACTGATCCATACCTGTATAAGCACTGGGAAACAGGAGACTTCATATCTTCCAGCTACTGCATATCACCTTGCATAGCAAAGGTCCAAAAAAGAGTTTGAAATGCCATGGTTTATTTCTTGGGTTTTGAGGTGACTGTGAATTTTGCCATCTCCACAGTCTTTTGTATAAAGCAATAGAATATGCTGCTTCATAGAAGGAAAGTTATTTAAAATAACAATTTCTTTCCTCAGCTCCTTCCCACCTGAACTTCAAAATTAGGGGGTACAGAATGCTGAGAATATTGAAGATCCAGGGCAGAATCCTGAGAAATGCCCAGCTGTTTGAGCCGGACTTGTTTGTGCTTTAGGAAATGGTGTGTATGGTCAGCTCATTTCAAATCTAAGAGATTTGCTCTTGACTGAGGAGGGGGCAGAAAGGGCTCAGCCACTTTGAATACTCCTGTTTTCCTGATCTCTGTTGAGAATGAGTCTCCTAACAGTGCTGGTGTAATTGTGATCACAGTGATAGGGGAAAATGAGATCTTCAGTGTTGCTTTGACTCAGTTCCTCCCCAGTCAGCCTGCTGGCTCTTTACAGGCATTGCCTCATGCCTCAGAGAGCACTGGATTTGCAAATTTTGCTCCTGAGTTTATCCCTGGAATTTAATTGAACCTTTCACTTTCATCATAACAAAGATATTTGCTATACCCTAATCCAAAATCCATATGCTAAAGACTCAGTAAACTACCCTTTTTCCTTGGATATTCAGAAGGATTTTATTTCTTTCTGTGAATAATATCTCCCTGCAAAGTGGCTAATAGTTTCATCTGCTTTTATATTAGCAATAATAGTATTGCTGCAAAGACACCATTTTTTGGCAATACAATTGAGAGGTTTACAGCAGTCATAGCTTTTAAGATCCCCATTTAACACAGCATTTAAGAACATATTTACAGCAAATGACCTGAAGAAGGAAAGCTGGGGCAAAAGTACTTCTGTGTCTTTTAAACAAGGAGCCATGGACCTTTTTGGAGGAAATCTACTGTTTTAAAGTTGTTTAGATACTCTTCTGGAATAATTTGTTCTACAGAAATCTTCTTTGGGGTCAGCTTTATGCTATAATGGTTTGACCATCATAAGGGTAGCCAGCTATGGATTATATCCGTGAAGGAAATTGCACATAGCTTTCTGTGATTTATTTCAAAGGCCACACTCAGAGTCTGCTGCCCACCACTGTGCAGTTTTACCTCACAGAAAGAAAAAAAAAAAAAAAAAAAGAAGTAAAAAAAAAAAAAAAAAAAAAGGTGTATTATCCAACAAAACAGAGCATTTAAAATGGAAGCTTGTGTCATCTCCATTCTCTTTCCTCTCTTTCCTTATGATTTCACCATCTTTCTTGTCCCTGCACTCTTCTCCCCCAGTTTCTTCATTTGGACCACGCTGCAAATCTCAGGACGTTCTGTACTTACCTTCACTATGGATGTACCAGATTAAAGGTTCAATAAATAACTTGATCTTTCTAGAAATACTCTGAATATTAAAGCAAAATATTGTGCTTCTATCAAGACAGAACTGGTAAGAAACCAAGTCTGTGTAATTCTCAAATATATATGAGAAAAATCATAATGTAGCTAAAGACTGAGGAGCCTGGAGAGTGAAGAGTAAGTGGAAAGTGATTAAATGGTAAGTGATATCTTAAAAGCATATGAAAGATTTTAAAAGGATCCATGCAGAAAACAAAGAGCTATTAGTTAAAAAAGGTAAATTGCAGATAGCACTACTCTAATATAAGTCCCACAATAGCCATCAGAGATGAACCAGTAATGTAATTTCTTTTAAATGGATGCTATTCTAGTCACACTTATCATCTGCAGAGAAATATTTCTAATATCTATATCAGATGATAAAACTATTTTCATTTATTATTGTACTAGATTTTTTTCCAAGATTCCTACCACATTTTCTTCTTCCTTTTTTTGCTTCTCTAACAAATACTGTATTTGCAAAGTTGCCTTATTTTGGTTTTTTATGTATAAGACTCAAAAGTAGATAGAAATTTTCAAAATAGGAAATTTTTTCTTGCTTTCAAAATGAGATAAGCCTTTCTGAATTTCAGCCTATATGTAAACACAGATATAAATGTACTGCATGCAATATTTATAATGTATAATTTAGATATATCTCAAGTAAATAGTTTTTAGTAATTTTTGCAGGAGTCAGTTCTCACAACATTTTAACAGGACTATCTGATTTACTTATTTCTAAATGAAAAATAAAATCTAAATAATGTTCAGAAATGGATTTTTGCTGAGTTAATGAGTGATGGATCATGGTGAAATAATGCAATAAGTTCATACTGTTGCCTTTGGGGAATAAAGCAAAAGGGTTTTCCCCATTTTGTTCATTAGAACCACTTTGTAGCTCAGACTTCATCTCCAGTGGCGTTTAACCCCACTGTCTGGTTATTATGCCTCTGATATAAATACACCAAATGTTAGCAGCATTGGAGAAGACATAAATGAAACCCAACAATATTACTGATTGGGTCTGTATAAAGTTTGCTGCGTAGCCAGCTGAGAGGAGTCATTTCTGTTTTCCAGTCAGTAATTGGAGTGTAAGATGCACTATGTTTCAAGGCCTTGAAAGCTTATTTTGTAATGAGGCTAACAAGCTAAAATCATCTATTTTATCTGACTGAAGGTGGGGATGATTTGACTGTGATCTATGAATACCTATGTAAGGAAGATATTTCTTCTGATAGAAGGTTCTGTAATCCAGTAGAATAAAGTGTAATGAGATTCCGTGTTTGAAAACCCAGAGCTATGCACATTCAGACAAATATTACAAGAGAAAAGTCAATTTACATTGGAATAACTAAGCCAGAGATCTCTTGGATTCTTTATCACTGTGTAGGATACATGCTTTGCACTGAAAAAAAATGATAACAGCTCTTGCTTCCCAAGGGGTTTATTTTATGGTCTTGTGCCTATCTTCACAAAACAAGCCTTCCTCTTCTTACAGTGAAGCAGTTGGGCTCATTGAGGCAGAAGAACAATATAGTCTACCAGAGTTTTCACCAAAGAGATTTGGTATTTGTGTGTTTATTTGAAAGATGAATGCTGACAAGAAATTATTTTCTCTTAACTAGGCTTTCCCTGCTACTTAATGTATGATTGCAAGTATGGTAGAATCAACTAGAAAATTCTGATATTCCTACTTCATTGTTAATTTTAATATCTGTGTTTGGTCATATGAGTTACTGCTCTTATTTAAACCAACTATAAACCTTAACACTTGAGGGCTTTTTCTGTAGCATGCAGAAGATGTCAATTTCTGATTTAGTGACTGATCTTAAGGAAAACAAATATAACAAATTTAATTCTGTATTTTAAAAATCTATATATTTCTGCTTTAGTGAATACACATATATTCAAAAGAGGGGCTTAGTTAAGAAAACACGTGCATTTCATTGCCATAAGTCATCTCAAAATGTTCTCTCTTCTTACCTTCTTTTTCAATTTAGGGTCCATATTGTTTAATTATTCTTGCAAAACTTTCTAGAAGATAGGTATAAAGCATTCTATGTCGGGTAAATTATAAAGAGAAAGCAAATTGAAGAAATATTGAAAATAGACATCAATCAGTAGTGCAAAGTGGAATACTTTTTCCAATCAACTGTAGTTGAAATATTCCATTTTTAGACACAAACAGCTATTCTGAGGTAATTTTTAAAGATATTAAGGTAGGATGCTTTTCTCTGTAAAACTGGTATTATTGCATTTTAGCTGAAGCATAGCAATTAATTCTACAAGTCATTAGATTTTTTTTTCAAATTAGTTATGGTAAATTCGTTTTTATTCCTTCAAAATCAAAGCGTATCCTATCCCATCTCCCCTGAGCTTTTTATCTTTAACAAAGTCTCAATCATATCCCACAAAAATAACTCTAGTGTTTCAACTTTCAGTAATTGGATGGATAGAATAAATAAGTCCTTGGCTAGATAGCAGTATTTGCTTTAGATTCACAACGTTTTTCTGCAGTTTGGAGTACCATGAAACCATCTGATCTGAATATGAAAGAAGTTATTTTATAGTGTTTAAAATACACTACACATCAGGTTCTGAGAGTTTACGTTGATCTAATGCATTGGAAATGTAGAAGATTGTGTGCTGGAAGACCATTTAAGAGATTTTACTGTTTTAGCACTTTTACTTACAGACTGTACTGATATCACATGCCTAAAAAACAGATATCTGTAAAACACCTTCTAAAACATAATTTAAATTTTCCATTAATAAAGCATTAAAAACTTTGAGTGTCTGCTAAAAAGTTGTTAGGAACGTGACTGTACCTTCTAATAAAATGCAGCTTTCTCCCTATTCCCAAACCAGAATTTACTTATAAAGTCATTTTAAAAAGTCTTACAGCCTTGAGAAATTATGAGCATTGTTTCTTAGGCAACTCTAGCAGTGTAGGCTGCAGAACATGCTTGAACAAGAGCATCATAAAAGATGTGAACTATTTGCAAGGGCAGAGAAGAACTGCACTCCCAGATTTGCAGAAGAACTGGAGGTGCTCAGCTGGGGTGGTGGGAGGGAAGGGGAGAAGGGAGGCAGCTCTCACACAGCCCTTTCTCCCTGGGTGGGTCAGACAGACTACAGACCTTCAGGACAATCAGGGAAAAGAAGCAGACCCCTTTTTTCTTTTCATGTACTGAGTCGTCTCCATGCTCTTTCATTCTGTGTAAGATTGAAACTACAGAAAAGTACTTTACTCTGGAATCATAGCTCCACTTATGCTTCTGTAAGCATGTACCCACAAACACAAATACAGGCTGCCATTGAAACCTAGTTAAGCAGCCTTTCCATCATTTATTCAAGCCACATTTTCACTCTCTCCTTTTAGTCCTATTTAAGCAAGTTTCTGAGCTTCATATTTAAAAATGTGTGTTGTTAGAGGTCCCCTGTTGAAAGGCCATATAAGCTGCAAGAATATCTGAATATCAAAAGATCAAGTGGTATTTTTGTGGGGAGTTAAAAGTCTTTGACCACAGTGAACTGTCATATTCCAGCTGAGTAATTCCTTTCTGCTTATTCATTTTCATACTCTATTCTCAACAATAATTTTTGTATGTATTTAAATGTTACACCTTTATACCTCTGTTGTGATTACTCCTGTGGCAGAATGGGAAAAAGTAATTTTTGCTTTTCTTCTGTGAAAAAAACCCACAGAGCATAAATCCTGTGGGATGTTTTATGCTTTTTGTTGGCTAAATACACATGATCACCAATTGATTTATTTTTCTCTGTTTCTGAGCACTGATCACTCATATAGTGCAGTAGAAATAATTAATAAAAAGAAGTGATGTGTTCCCAGTTTCTGCTTTTGCTAATAACATTTTGTTTAATGGGTGTGTCAGATGTTCTTACAACAAAATGAAATATTGAAAGAGAGATATTGAAAAATGTACCAGTCCACATGAAAGTTATTTGTTTTGAACAGTTACACATGTTAATTTATCTGCAGCCCAGGCAATGATAAAGGAAAGATACAGGAAAGAAAGGCAAAGATAAAGGAAAAGTTCTTTTCCATTTTCTTGATGTTGGTGTGACCCAGCACAATAGTCTTGCTGCCTGACTGGTGAGGCAAAAAACCTGTTAATATGACACAATGCAAGTTCAGGTGGAAAACATAGAGTAAATTCAGAGGGGTCTAAGCTTTCAGAAGCTCCAGACAACATCCTCTGAGTCTGTGATGATAGGACTTACAGCACAGGTACTCATTTAACTCTTGCAAACACCTAAGGCTCTCAGACCTACAATCGATCTGCCTTTAATGCCAGGCTGCATGACTAGCAGAAGATGTGGCAATTTTATTCCAGCAGTAAACCTTTCCCTGCAGAGCTTTTAATTAGTGAATTAGGGACAGAATTTGTCCCTCTTGCACCCTTTATAGTAACTAAAATGTAGAGTTTGGAATTCTGGTCATGGGATCGGCATTTTCCTTTTTTAATCCTGCATTTGACTACACAGAAAACAATCTGTTTTCTTTTTGACATATTAGGCATGCTAATATTCCATCCAGAATTGTTGGGGTCTTATTAGGCAACATTCAGTTCAACTCTTAGAACATAGTATAATCCTGAGAAGTGTATTAAATTATGAAGTGTAAAGGGAATTAGTTTTTTCAGCCGCTACACTTTGTTTTGGGGCCAGCTGAGGATCAGGGTGGGTTGTGGTTAATTCCTTCTTAAGTATTTGTTAGTAAAATTTCAGCCTTCCATTTTTCCATGTCTTGGCTTCAATATTGGCTTTTGTGTTGTCAGACACTATTACTAAAGAGTAATTAGTACACATGTTTTTTTTTCTTACCCATCCCTTAGATGTGCTTTGAGAAGGAAGAGCTGTCCATTGGAGACAGTCTGTGCTGATAAACTGATGTTGAACTATGCCAGAGAGCATTCCTCAGCACTGTGTGTTATTGCCTGTACTTGTACCCAGCCACAGAGCAGGCTGTCACATTGGTCCCAACCATGGAGAGGTAAATTGTTAGGATTTTATTGTCATATGTATTACCCTGCTATAAAGAGTGTAATTTACCTATTCAATTAACGTGAGCCATGGTTGTAAGAGCTGCCATTTGATTTTCTAAACTGCATGGGCATTTCATAATCAACTTGTAAAAAGTGGGCCATGATGCATTAGGAGCTATTAAGCCATCATTTGCAAACACTTTGAAATAAGGCCGAGTTCCTTTATGCTTAAAAGAGGAAATAACTGATGTATTTCAGTTTGGTTGCATTTGATAAATTCATGCAGGGAAAGCCTAAAAGCAGTGTTAATTAATCAAAATCAAACTAATGGAGCAAACACATTTGTGAATCAAGGGGGAGGGGAGATTTTTAATAGAGCTCAGGGGAGTCAGAGTCCCAACTTCTGAATTTAAATGGGAATTTGCTGCCTTGATGCCTTGGGTGTTTCTAAAAACCTCAGCCTAAGCAACTGTTTGTGTCCCTTCCCATCCTCATCTAGAAGAAGCTGTTGATGAAGTAACTGCTAATGTTTAATGGCATGTATTGTGTTTATGCATTTAGCATGTGCTGTGTGTCATATGAACATTAAAAGCAAATTATTCCACTTTTTCCTACAGTTCCTTCAAAATAAAGAGATTTTTGGACATTCTCTAGTTTTTCAAATAGAATCAAAATTTTTCTTATCTTTCAATATAAAGTTTACACAAAAATTGAAAAGGACATTGAGCAAAGTCACGAACAATAGTGTGGAGAACCATAAAGAATTCAGTGTTTCCTGTGGAACCTTAAAAGAATAATTCCACTGATAAAAAATATAAATTAACTTAATCTAATAAGGAATTTATTTCATGAAAATCTACAATTGGCACTACCATTGGGAGATATAATATATTTTGAATTAAAAAACCCCTTACTGAATTTACATCTATGACATGTAATGTTTCATCAGAAATAAAAGCCATTCTAAAATGCTGGTTTTTTACAAATATGTGAACATGATACCCATTTAGAGCTGCCTTACTAATTTTTATTTTAAAAAACATTTTTTGGAGAGAATTTTTTTTCAGTAGTATCTTCTATGTTAATTTTTATCAAACATTTTCTTTTCCAGGTTTTAAAAAACACTGCAAAATGTACCACAAAACAGAAGAGTTTGTGGCTGCCAGTTTTGTGACAGAAGACATAACTCTTTTTTTCTCCTTGTAAACGCCTGTGTGGTGTTTGGTAGGTCTTGCAGAGCAGTCATTTTGCCCAGGTTACAACTGACTGAACTCCCTGCACTTGCTGCTCTGCTCACTCAGCAGCCTTAGCACACACTGAGAGACAGTTCTGAAATGCATCTGCCTGGAGACACAGCAGCACTTCTAAATCAACAAAAGGAATATTGGAATATCTTGGAATATCTTGCAAAATCTTTAAAGTAAAAAAAAAAAAAAAAAAAAAAAAATTATATATATATATATATATATATATATATATATATATAAATTGGAACTCTTCACTATTGCTTTTAAAACAACTGGAACAGGGTGGGAGTGGCATTTTTCTGTTTCCCTTAAATGCAATGGAAGTATTTCACCCAACTGGTTGAGGACTCCAGTTTTGTAGTGTGTGTTCCATAAAGTGCCTCACCCCTCATTTCAGACAATTTTCACTCTTTGGGACAATTTAGCATTTGTTGCACAGAAGGCAGCAAAACATCAGGAGCCAAATTTTTTTTAAGTGGTTATTAATTTTGTAATTTTATATAGGAAAGATTTGCCCAATAGATAAATACAAATGATGAAACACAGTAGAGAGCACCTGAGCATAGTTTTAGTCATCACCACAGGGCATAATATCTTCCATTTATAGGTATCTAAAATGAGAGAAGGTTTTGGAAGTCAAGGGCTATATGGCTTTACTAGGGATATTCCCTGATTCAAGTTCCTATCAAAGCCACGCAGGAGTCACATATTTTGGATATGCTGTAATAAGTACTTCTTAGGACATATTTGAAACTCATTTTTAAAAACCTCAAGTGATGTACAGGAGAAATTTTACAGAGGTCAAGATGAGCTAAGATGTAGATAAGTAATTTTAGTGAATTAGTACACATTGGGCTTACTGACCATTTTAAAGATGATCAGAATGTGGCAAACAATAACAGTGATACAGCTTATTTCCAAGACACTTGTGTTTAAGTGTGCTCTAACAATAAGCACACTAGGTTTTTTTTTAGACAGTAGCTTCCAGTAAAAAGTTTAGAAATGTTTTCCTAAGCTATTATGCATGGGTATTTAAATTATGCTAATATAATATTGTTTGTTTGTCAGGACATGGAATATGACAGGCTTTCCTCTTTGTATTTTAGATTTTACATACACCCACTAAAGTGTGAAACTAAAGGTTACGCATAAGAGCTGCCAGAACTTCCTAAGGCTGTACACAAAAGTTGGAAGGTCTCTTGTTTTGGATGAAAGGGACTAGCTAACAGGTTTTTAAGACATTTGAAACTAATTTTTTGAGAGCTGTAGGTGGTGTCCTTTCAGATATCACAGAACAAACAAGATCTATTATGGATCATGTGCATAATATGTCCCAAAGTTATATGTGAGCTACATTGTTATGCCTGCTGCTATGAAAATTTGTCTCTGAATCTCTGAACATTTGTGTTTGAAAATCTGAGCCCTGATAAATAAATTGTTCTATCTGGAATACCAACTGTAGCTTTTTTCAGGCCATCTTGTAAACAAGTGTTTGTTAGTCAACTGAACCGTATCTGCAATTCTTTTAAGGAATGCTAACCAAGGGAACCTGGGATTGTTCATGAAATTGGCATTGCTCTTATGTTATCATTTAGTATAGTTTAAAAAAGTAACCACATTTATATTATTGCCACTGGCTAATTTTGTTTTGGATGTAGGCCTGCACAGTCCCAAGTAAAATCAGCAAGTATCTAAATAGTCAAAGACAAAGGGCAATTGGGCATTCCCAATGGTACCCTGCATTAAGTAATTCCAAGATCCAGGACTCAGAGCTGTATTTCTATCTAATTTATCATGGATAAGAACCATCCATGTATAACATAAGGACAGTGAGACAAGAGGAAAATGAGAGTTTAAGAAGTTTTTCTCTCAGCCTTCTCACTTCTGTTCAATGTCAGAAGAAACTCAGACGAAATGACATTTGAACAACGGAAGAGAAAAGGCTGGGAGGGGGCGAATCGAGGCAGTGCTACAGCTTCACTCTGCTAGTTAACGTTCAATAAAACTTTCACAAACCACCACAAATCACTCTACACATTTCATCATTTGAAGCCTTTTTATTTCATGTTTTCTGAGCCCCTGAAGAGTCATTTTAATTCCTTTCTTGTGACGTTTTCCTTTGAGACCCAGAAGCAGGAGAGTAAACTTGAAACCCTATAACAAAAAAGCATGTTTGTATTCCTTTGGTTTTTAGAGGGAATTGGATTTAAAAAAAAAAAAAAAAAAAAAAAAAAGGAAAAAATATAAACAACATTCTATCTGTAAAAGTTGCAAGCCCAGAAAATACCTGCCTAAACTTCAGCTACTAATTTTTTTTCCTTCCTTTTATTGTGAGAATAACTTTGCAGACCTTGACAGCACTACCTATGAAAGCCTGGCAGCTGAATTTGAGAGAGATCTTTGTTTTAGATATGCATCTTGGAAAAATCTTAGTATATTTTGCTAATTAATTCTTCCCTTTCCATCTTTTCCCTTCCCCACTGGACAGTGAAAGAATGAACTGTTGCAAGGCTCCAACATTCAACTACCTCTGTCACACATTGACTGACCATTTCTTTGCCATGGAAGTGAAATTTCTACAGAGTCATGAGGTTCTCTGTTTTGGCTTTATTTTGTGGCATGTTTTCCTGACTGAGTTTTTTAATTGATAAAACAAGGTATCTCCTTTTAGGTTAAAGGTCAGACCCTAAATGGGCAGTTCCAATCTCTTGAATATCATTTGAATGCTGTTTTCCATCCCATAGCCCAGACCATTGTTACTTTGATAAGTAAAGATCTCCAGCTGATTATATCACTCTTCACTTTCAGAGAAAATACCTTGGTTTTTTTTGTTTGGTTAGGTTTTTTGGGCTAAGAAAGTTTAGGAACATCACATAACTTAAATTGTTGAAGCAATGTGCAGTCTGGGTACCCAGTATGGAAAACCAGAGACTCAGTAACAACTATAAGATACAGGCAGGACATATCAATTAGCAAAATATATCACACTATGAATTTACTCCAAGCAAAGAGCTTTAGTCTGGTTAGATCCATCAAAATGAAATACTCTAATGCAACAATGCAAAAAAAAAATTTTTTTTGATCCAAGAAAAAAAACAAAATACATATTTGATTTTGATATTGTAAAATCAAAATATTTGACTTTCCAAACCTCAGTTTTAAATCAGAATTCTGGAAATGCTGAGATTTCCTGCAGGACAAAAAATGTAGATCTCAATTAGTATCATCCTAACTGTTTAAATTTTCTAAGGATATAATTATTCCTTGTACATTAATAGTTTTTCTCTTTTTGCCTAAATATTCATTCTTTGGTTTAAACTCTACGAAGATAGCTAAAAGGGGCTACATAGGCGAGTCTTACAATCCCTCATTAATTAATAACTCTTTCCTTAGCTTTGGCTTCAGCACATGGCAGTGTGTTATGATACAGCATGCTGGCTAAGAAAAAGAAAATAACCTGTCATTTGAACTGTCCCAGGTGCTGTGGTGAGGGTCTTTGTGCTCCTCTCTAGGCAACTTGTGTCTCCCAAAAACAAAACAGCATTTACTGAAGTTTTATTTTGGATCTTGTGGTGCACTCTTGGCAGGCATATAATGGATTCAGTAAGAATGGAGGAGAGGAAAAATTTGGCCAAAATCAGTTAATTTTATCACCCTTAATTGCAAATCTCAGAGATGAATCTGGCTTTGTTCCTCCCATTATTGTTAAAAATTAACTTCTCAGTCTGGAAAATACAGATGCAGAAAAGTAACCAACATAATATTCCAATAGCTAGAATATTTGCACCTAAAAATGGAAGAACTTGAGCCAGGTTTTCTCTGACCAGACAGATTGAAACCCTCTAATCATATGGTCCTCTGAGAAGAGCATTCAAGTACCCAGCTGAGACCAGCTTGGCTTTTGCACCCTCTTCTACCTCTTCAGAAACAGGGCTGCCAGGGAGCTCAGGGTGCAGGGACAGGGAGAGCACATGAGGCTTGGTGGTGAGGGAGCTGACCTTTCTTAGATTCTCCATTTTACTTTAAAAAAGATCAGATTTCACAATATGCGAAGAATTCTCCAAACTGAAACTGAAAATCAGATGATGGAATTTTGAAATGAATGTTCCTGTGTGAAGATCCCATACTCTTGCTTGCTTTCTCTTTATCTTGCTAACCTGTAGTCAAACATTTGGGGCACACTGAGTGTATGCTCAAACTATAACTTATCATCAGCTGTTTTAAAAGCGAAAAAAAGAAAATTAACTCTTTCCTCCTTCCTGAGAAGAGGATTTATGTGTACAACCCAATGGGAAAGCTCAGATTGAGATCCAGTCTTGTAATAGGAGAGGGATAACATGTCAGAGACACTTCAACTCTCTGGTTGCTGTTGGCAATAGGTGTCCTTACATTCACATACCTGTAGCTGTGAATTGAGTGAGATTAGAATAACTGGTTTGCTTATTCACTTGAAGAAGGCCAGAGTGCCCTTCAGATACTTAATAATGAGAAAGTCAAGACCACTGTTCTATGTGAGTAAGGTAAGAGATGATATATTGCTCAAAAATTTTCAGGGAAAAAAAATGTACAAAATGTACAAAAAAAAGTACAAAAAAATGTACAAAAAAATGTACAAAAATGCTACAGAATCTGCACGACTGAATACTTAGGCAAGGACAAATATCTGTCTAAGATGGTTTAGTCATAACACAACCTCTAAAGGTCTCTCCTCAGCTTTTCCCCAGCTGTGTTTCTTTAGGTTCCTGTGCTGGGCCTGTGAGTGCCATATGCATTATACCTCTTGTCTCGTGAGTTCAGGGAACTCCTTTAAAGCATGGTGTGGAGTATCTCAGTAAGGATAATTAGTCCAGACAAACTACTCTACTAATTTGCATATACAGCTTCCAAAACTGATGTCATGCATCTTCTGGGGTGCTTGGATGCCATCCACTTTCTTTCCATGTTGTATTTTCTTACTATTTAAGCTCCCACCAGCTGCTAGCTGATGGCAAGTAATTGATGTTTCTCCATCTTTCCAAGTTCCCCTCTATACATTGCCTCTTATTTTGATCCATTGACTCTAAAGGATTATTAATAAACATTACACGTATTTAAAGGACTTTTTAAAAGTTAAAAAGCAGAGAATTCATGTTAAAGATATTAGCTAGATTAAATATTTTTCACACCTTTTTTCAACTCATTGACAGACATTCAGCATACATAGAAACTCCTATACATATATATTAGGTGTTCGAAAAGACATAACACAAAATATAAAAACATTAAAAGTGGGTGATCCTCTTTTAATTTGGGCCTACATTTAAAAAAAAAAACGCAAGGGGAAGCCTACAGCACTGCTTATTTATGAACAATGCTATTTGTTTTGTGCTTTTTAGCTCAGGCTAGAGAGAAGTTGATTTACATAAGTGGATGGCACATGTGCATGTATATACATTTCACAAGGCCAATTGCAAGCAAGCAGTTACATTTACCTGCTAATTGTGAACTGACAGAGGTTACATACAGTCTGTAAGTCTAAAATTGCTGTATGGAAAAGCAGCTAGAGACATGTTCTCATTCAATAAACATTCTCCTCTTCTGCATGAATGTTTCTGCGGGTTTTTAGCTTCTTGGATAAGTGTCACTGTTATAATCTTTTAATTAATATTGTAGAGTGAAGGCATGAATGGATGCTACTGGTTGTTATTGCCATAGTGCCCAGAAGGATGCTACTATTTTGCCAAAAATGTTCTGTCACTAATGTGAGGCCTGTTGACAGACTGTTGTTTATATGTGTCAACATGATGCCAAGTCGATTGTTTCACTACAGGAATCCTGGCTTGGCCCCAGTGGCTGTCTGAGGCTCTGTAGACAAAAAGATACTTTTATAGTGGCAACAAAAGTGAACAGCTTTTTGGACTTTTATCTTGATCTCAGAGTAACTATTCTCCCATACTAAAGGGATTAATAATCAGGAAATGTTACATACAAATTGGTACATCATATTTTGTACTTTCTGGACAGAGAAAGGAATTGGAATTTAAGTGGGTCTGTTAAGTGAGTCTAATCTAATTATTGTACTAGATGTTTAATCATATTACTCAGAACCAAGCATAAAACATTGCAACGTGTCTGGAAGTGTGTTTTAGTGCAAAAAGTACCGTTTACAAAAAAAATTCTATTTAGTCACAGCAAATAAGTAGATTCAGCTTGGGTGGAGAATTGCAGTGCAAATTTCTAAATATGGACCTCGCCTTCTGGGGTCGCTGGATTCCATGCTCAGACTCTGCTCTACACTTCTTGTTTGTGTAGCACATGACAATTAAGAGGCTCCAGTGGTGTAGAAAGAGGAAGCTGGTGCTTTCTATTTCCCCCAAAGAGTTGATGTATTTTTAATAACTCCGTTTGTCTGCTTCAGAGGAAGAGAACTGATTATTGCTCAGTTTGAAAGCTTAATATTTATGTAAATATGTTAATTTAATGGGAGAAATCTCATCTACTATTTAGAAAAGGTCATCTAGAGAGTAATCTTTACTATTTCCATCTTGATTCCTTCTCATTGGGTTATCTCAATTTCTCTCAAACTAGCATTACTACTGGAAAAGTGTCTAATTTCCTACCCAAACCAGTGGGATGTTTGTTGCAACTAGATTGCCAACTGTCACTTTTGGGCAGAATCCTTAAATACATGGTCCTGTCGTCTAGTCAGAAAAATGTCTCCAAATCTCACATGAAAATGCCAGAAAAATCCATCACAAGGATGTAGAAATTGTGTGAAAAATACCTCCAGCTTTTGATCATTCTGCCCAAGGCTCACCACATGGTATCCCAAATATTCTTTGGAGATGCAAATTCGGCATAGCTGGTGCTATAAGTCAGTGATAATAATGAGAGTTCTGTTACTCAGAAATGTGATCAATCATATTTACGTGTATCCCAGGCTGAACTACACTGCTGGAGAAAAGACTGACAGTGTGAAGGACCAAATCTTTCCAGGTGGGCTTCAAAGTGCCACCTAATAATCGCATCAGGACTGCTACTACTCGTAACAAATTGTCAGTGCCAGACCTGTATTTCTCCTCATAAAGGTCAGACTTTGAAATATATTCTTCTGATAAAATATGATTCTTTTGTAACCTACAGACACAATTCAACTACTATGGTCTTTTGCCCCCAGTCTTTAGGGAGTAAAATATTTCTCCTTTAAATCCAGTAAGCCTGGCATGAGTGCATCTTTTCTAACATATGCAAGAGGTGTTTCTTAGGACCTTTCACCATGTAGGCAAGCCACAAATCTTTTAGCTGTTTCACTCCCCACTACACTATCTTCTACTTCCTGCCCCTGAACCCCTCCAACAGCATTCCCTATGGCTTGATATCCCTGCCATAATGGAGAACAGAAACTGAAAATGTACTGCAAAGTATTGTTATGAAAGTCAGATACATTCAAGGCTGATGATCTTATCTAAAACACCTGGCTCCGGGGATCTTCATTCTAGTTTTGGTACCAGCATATTTCTGGCTTTCTGCATCATATTTGGAGGCAGAAGAATTATAACAGTGAAGGATTTATCTGTCTTCAACGAACCAAGGTTCAAGAGGAAGATGAGAGTTTCAGTGATAAATCCATACACAATAAAGGCAGACTGACTAGTTATAGTTTTCATCCTCTCAGAATTTTGGTTACATATATTTCGGCGGCACCTATTTAAAACAGAGTGAAGGAGGCAATATATAGCCTTTATGTCCTAGCTTGATTAGTACTCATTTTTCAATTTTTTTAATGCTCCCTTTTTCCTTTATTTAGATTTTAAAAACCCAGAGCTTTGTTTCAAGGCTCTAAGAAGGCTTTAAGAGAACGAATCTCTCTTTTTTCTTTTTTTTTTCTACTTAAATTGTAGTTGCGGAATTCTAAATTATGTATCTGGTAGAGTGTATGTAGTGAGAAAAGAGCAAATGCCAAATGAAGCCAATGACAGTTTTAAAATTCATGAAAAATCCAAGCTAAAATGAGAAGCATGAACACTATAAATCATTACTTCCTTGCCTCACAGCCAGCTAATTCAAGAATCTGCATCAGTTTTATTTTGCCAGTTGTGTAATCTTACACAGGCATTGAATTTTGGGAATCCAACTAGCTGGTGAGGAGTTCGGTTGTGGCCCACCCCACCTGTACAGAACCTTCTTCTAAGAGGTAAGTTATAATTTTTTTTTTCCTAGGTCATTCCTGAGTCACTGTGGGAGGCGGCACTTGCTTGTCTGCCGACGCTGAAACTGGTCAAGCTTCTCTCAGCTTACCCCATTAGACAGGGATGTGGTCTCACAGGAGCTGGAGATCTGTCATCTCATTTCCAGATGCATTGTAGGTAGATCAGATGGGTTTTCTAGCCTCTTTAGGGGATGAAAATATATGGATATCACATATCACCAAGTTTTTCTTCTCACCGTGACAATGTGACTTTTGCAGATAGCCTGCTGTTCCTAACACGTCTCAAAGAGGAGGTGTTTCAGTCTTCAGAGTGAGAAAGAGTTGCCTTTGACTCATCACTGGCTTTTGACAGTTTTGCTGAACTAGGGCCAATAGTTCCTTATTTTCTACTTGCTTAAAATCACAACATATCAAATTGCATTTGTGTGAATAACATGCTTTGGAATGCTTATTAGCTACAACTAAAATTTAATGGTGTGTTAATTTAGTTAATGTTTAAAGTTATTTTCCAGTCAAAGGATTTCTCTCTTAACCAATAGCAAGCAGTTCTGCTTTGCTAGGTAATTTTAGACTATTTATAGTTATTATTGTTTTTTATTAATTTTGTGCTAGACATCAAATAGATCTAAATAGGCACACGGTGTGCAGATATCATACCATCTAGGTAATCAGTCTTGCAAGGATTTCTTATTTAGTCAGACCCCTTAGTCCAAGTGTAGATGTTTAGCACATTAAGAAATAGCTTTTCTCAGACCACATGTTTGGCTCGATATTTTGAGATACATTTCACACTGAGATTGCAATCTTTATCTTGAGCAAATGGAGATCTAATTAAAAATATATTAACTTGTCTTTCAGCTAGCCTAGTTTAACCAATTTCTGAAAGTCAACAGCTTTTCAGTTTCATATATCTTAATGGTGGTCTATTACCCTTGATTCATGCAGCTTCCACAGAAATTGATAAGAATTGCTTATACTGAAGAAATAATTTCATATCTCTTTTCTTCTGTGCTAGCACGATTTTACAAAAATGGAGCAGCTGAAATTAGTGAAATGCTGCAAATCCTCTATTTTTTTTTTCTGATTTGATTTAGGCTTTGATTTGAAGATTTTATTTGTAATTTCTATAAAGTTATTTTATGGCTTCCACTTCTCCCAAATGACTTCAACAGGGAGCTAATGCAGACATTTGCATTTGCTATAAGTTTTTAAAGCTCCTGGTAGCAGCTCCTTTCTTCACTTTTTGATGGGAAGGACCCATGGATATAAGTCACCTAACATAAACTGAGGAGAGTGAATGCATAACATGAGGTGCTATGTAAATCCCTCTTTCACTACAATCTGGCCATGGCTATAGACTGTAGTCTGGCTTCTCTTGTTAAGTCTTGTTCTCTCTAATATGGAGCTGATTGAGCTGCCACTTATAACTCAGTCTGTCACACTGCTAAGAGGGCAAATTATCTAGAATAAATAACCTGGAGAAACATTTGCAGGTGAAATAAGTTACACCAGGTAGGAGGGCCAGTCCTGCTCAGACCCCCACCTGAATCTCTATTACAACTTTACACAGGTGCTGCTGACCTGCATTAGACATTAAGTTGTTACCTTTCTTTTTGGGTATTTATTATTTTCTCTCTTTGCTATTTTAGGTTATCATAATGGAAAAATTATTCCTAGAAAATTCTATGAATGAACAAAATCATAATCATTTTCTGTGACTAGGTATGATTCCTAAGTGTAATTCTGGAAGTAGATGCATACTCTGAGAAATAAGAAAATAGCCCTGTACCTTAGCATTTCAGTGCTGTTGAGTAAGAATTTTCTTCTATGTGTTCCTTAAATGAAATATGCTTCACCTCAGAATACTGCTTGACAGATAAATATTTATTTGCAATAGTTCCAACAGCTCTGCATGTTGCCATTTTAACAATAACAATATTGGCATCAGAGCTTAGCTGGCAAATGTGTTAATAGTGCAGAAATTAAAATGGGAAACAGCCAGTTCTTAAACAGGTATATGTAAGGACTCTACAAGAGCTTTAAAAATATTTTGCACTAATTTCCCAGGCACGGTTTGGACTGTTTTTAAGACTCCCTTTCCTATTTTTCCTGTACAATTACTGCTATGACTGTGTTTAAGTGGATTATAGGGTTCTTTGGTTTACAGAGTAGAAGGGGCCAACAGCTGCTCTTTCTGTAACATTCATTATTCACATTAAAAACTTCCTAAAAAATGCATTTCTTTGTCTACTCATAAATGACTTTTTAAACCTGTTTTAAAACCTGCTATTTTACCCCTCAGAAACACTTCCAGAATCTAATATAAATGCTCACTAGCTTTTATTGTATTTTCTTTTCCTCTTATAAAATAATTTGCACAGTGGTTACACATGACTTTTTCTCATTTATTCTAAATCGAGCATGTATTTCATTCATTTTACCCATAGGTAAGGGCATACTTTCATTTTATTTAATAAATATGATCTGTATCTGGCATTTAGAAGTTTGGTAGTGTTTAAATGCCATATTACAGTAAAGTGTTAAACAGGAGGAAGTTAAAAACATGTCTTTGATAGAATCCATCACCTATTTTAAGCAGAATCCAACCAGAAATTTCTCTGAGAGCGTGGCATAAACATTGGTAGTACCCTGAGCCATCTTGCTGTAGAAAAGCCATCTGGTGCTTAAAAGCAAAGTTTATTTTAGGAATAAACTAGTAAACAGGAGAAGTCCTGAAGATTGATATTCTGAAGATGGTACAAGCAATTATAGTTCATTCAGAAGCTACAAATCCACCATCCTGGCTCTGCAAATGTTGTAGAAAGCCACTAGAGCAGTGAAATGGAAAAGTGAAGCTTGAAAGATTCATCTCCCAAAGGAGAAGAATGAACTCAGGCCAAGTACGAGAAATAGGAGATGCCAATATATTTTGAATTATTCCTAATGGTTGTAGATCTTTAAAAAGTTAACTCAGCAGTCAAGAATACAGATGAGCAGGAATCCAAGCTGCACATCCAAACCTAGTTTCTGCTTCTCCTAGAAACCTCTGCATAGCACATGAAATACACGGGGTAAAATGGTGAGATCTTTGAGGAAAGATTTTTGAAATATGTCATACAGGTCTTCCTCAGTGCAGCTGAAATAGAATGGGTCTTTCTGGTATTTTTTCTCCACTTTTCAGTATTTTATTTTTCCTCTAAACATAATACAGTGAATGGAATCTGCACTCACTTCTAGTGGAACAGTAAAAGCAGAATAAGGCTATCATATATGCAGTCCTGTCTTGCTGTGTTTTGACTCAGTTGTTAAAGACAGTGTGTTCTCCCACCTATCCCTGAGGAAACATGAATGAGCATTTTGTTTTGGAAGGTTGCTTTTGTGTTTATTTTCAATTTGCATATTCCTAGGTGTGTTAAGAAAGCAAGGTCACAGGAGTTAACCCTGTATTGAGTATGGACTCAGGAAGGCAAAGTGGGTAATGAGCAACATTTTGCTCCTCCATACAGATCGATGGCAGGTTTGGGAGAGTTACTTCCATGGGCCTCTGAAACTTCTACACATACTTTTGTCCTTCACAGCCCATTTCAAGTAGGGAAAGAGGATACTGGGAACTTGGCAAGTATAGACATGTTGTGCCATTTGGAAACAGGTAACAAACAGCATGGTGGGCTTGGACCCATTCTGGCCTGTCTCTTTGCTGACAATTGAAAATGTGAGCAGTGGAGTTTGAGAGGCACAGGAGAGGGGCAGAGAGAGAGGAAGGGATGGGAAAGGAGAGAACAACATGAAAGATATGAAAAGGGCTAGGGACAAAATGAAGGGGATTGAAAGAGAGAGATGGAAGAATGCACACACACTAACATGGATGGGGGAAAAAAGACAGCTGAAATAAGATTAAACAGTACATGAATTCTTCTAACTTCTCCTTAGTGGCACGTTTTTTCCTGTATGAACAGCATTTAACAAGAATTAATACTGAAATCAATAGGGATTACTTGCACAGTCAGGTACTACTCATTGTGACTAATGATGGCAGAATCAGGCCTTGATTTCTAAAATAAAAAGAAAGATGAATGTGAAAAATGAAAATACATCAGCAAGAGGATCTTAGAAGTCCATGTAGGCTGCACAATTCCAGTCATCATCATATTCCTTATTAAATGACAGTCTGTGTTACATTCTGCTTTTACTTACTATTATTTTTTATGGTTGCAGCATCTCTGTGCGTGTGCTTAGCTTTTCTTGTAGTACAAAATTTTTCTTGTAGTCTCAAAATTTCTAAGAAAGAAGGTGAAAGTTGGCATCTTGAAAAACACTTAAAACTTTAAATTGTTCATTTGGTTTTTTTTTTTTTTTTTTTTTTGTTTTGGACTTTTTTTAATCTTCTGTCAATGATACACACTCATACGTTTCCTAGATGTATTGTCTGCTTCAGGATAACTCTGCAAGGGCAAACAAATGCAAGTGAATGATCAGTTCACTTTGATCACTACCTATGAATAAGTACAGAAATATTATTTGGGTTTTTGGCATGAAGATTTTCAGTTTTAACCACAATTCTCTGGATTTTGTTGCTGTATTTTTTTGTTATGGATTCAGTCATTGTGGTAGATGTAAATGCATTTGAAGACTTGTTTCTTACTTTACATCTGAAATATTTCTAACATGGCATATTCTGGCTTGACCAAATTTTCACCAATTTCTCACAAAAACAATTCCTCCCAGTGAAGTAATAATGATGTATGGCTTATATGGTACAAATGAGACACTGGTATGCTAGTATGCCTGCATTAACCCATTAGTTTGTGCAGTAAATGTGCTTTTGAAGAGCAACATCCCTGCATACTGCAATTTTATGTGAAACTAAAGCAAAGGACACTCTCTAGGAACACACCTAGTCCACAGCAGTGGTCCATGGCACCAGACTAAAACTAAAACCCATTTTAACCCACCATCCAAAAATGTATATAATGTGAATTCTAGGTCCTCACCCCCAGTTATTTGGCTCCACAGATTCACTCCCACAGTGCAGCTTTACTTGGTAGTGGTGATGTGTACAAGAAACAAAAGGGAGAAAATACTCAAAAACCTGCTGTTCCCAGCAACAGGATCAGTTTAACTTCAGAGAAGATTCATGGAAGATTTCTCTAGAATATAGCAGAATATTATAATATCCAATAGAATTTCAGAAAGTCTGCTATCTTTGCTGCAGAATCCCTTAGGATGGTTCAAAAGCCTGTAGGAAGTATATAATTTTCTCAAATTATGTAAATTATTTCGGAGTAATTTCTATAGGAAATAACTAGTGGTATCCTTATTAAATCCTTCAGGACTTTTCCATAAGGGAGGGATTTCTGTACTTTGGAGATGAAGCTATAGCATTTTATTAACTCTGCTGAGTTTATGCACCTAATACTTAAGCAGATTAATAATGTGTGTGGCAGAGATCTTGGGGCAACTTCACAGGGCCAGTAAGAATAATAGTTAGCTGGTAATACAGCCACAGCAGTGAGGCTTTAATTATAAGTAATTTATTATGCTAAAAGGTACAAAGACTGTTTGTAATTATAGTGGTTCTTAACCACAATGACATTTTAGTTTTATTGCTTTTGTTCTATATTTGGGTTCTGTATCAAAACAAGTAGGGAAATGTTATAAACTGACCAGTTCAGAGTTCAGACCTTCAACTGTTCATTTTGTAATCCTTGAAATAATATGAAGAACTCGCAAGATAATTAAAAATGCAAATTATCTTCTGGTATATACATTAAAGTGTTTCATTGTGTCCTTAGAAATTTATTTCTATTTTGTTCTTGGGGTCAAAAACAAGCCCTAAAACCCAGTCGCTTTCTTACTACCTGTTACATTGGCTCCCTGATGCCTAGTTATTTGGAGACATCTGCCTGAAAAACTCCTTTTGTCTGCTTCCACATGCAAACTGAAGTATGCATTGGGGTTTAAACATTAGAATGGCTTTTCCACTTGGATATGGCACCCGATAGCAGCATGAAATGTTGAGCAAGCACTGGATGCTTAATACTTTTCATTTAATGAACTGTTTCTTTATTATTTTGCAAAGCCTGCATAAGACGTTTTCATGGTTTAAAAAGTGCCCTGCATCCTACTTCACAGGAAGGGGACCTCATTTAGATTAACCTGTGACTTCAACAGCAGGTGGTAGAAAGAACCAACTACTTCAATTACTGCCTTTGCGCATGACTTTCATGTGTTACTAAGATTATCAGAGGAACCTGATTACATCCCCTTAGACACTATTGTTGGCACAATGATTAAGCTGTTATTTTTTTTCAGGTTTTTTTTTTTTTTTCCCTTTCTTTTTTAGACTGGAAACCTAAAGAGCTTTTTGGCATGAAGCAAAAGCACTGTGTATAGAGATCAGTAAGATAGTGAGTATCATTGCCCTGTAGCTTATCTCCACATATACAGCTCCCTGGTGGATCCCTATGATAAACATTATTGGAACAATTAGCTGCTGCTGACATAGAATCCAGACACAATGGCAATGGCCAGCAGCACTGAGCCAAATATCATGGAGCCAAAACCCATAAAAAAGCAACACCAAGCTACTCTCCCCATTCAACTGCTGTCATAAAACCCTCCCAGTGCTATGTTTGCATAGCTGGCTTCACCGATATGGCACCAAAATACAAAAGGAGAAGCTGCAGCACTTGTCTTTGTTTAGCTGAAATTACAAGTCATTGAATTAGTATGTCATCTTTATTGCACTGTCATGCAGAGGAGGTGAGGAAGGCCCCTGGTAATGGATGGAAGAGTTTGATGGCCTAAAAGACAAGCTCACAGATGGCTGTCAATATAAAACAGTTTGCCCTTTTTTAAAAAAAAAAAAATAAAAAAAAAAAAAATAAAAAAAGGAGGGGAAAAAAGGCTGAACAGAAGAGGTCTCTCCTGATTTGAGTAGCTTTAACTAACAATATTTATGTGAGACTGATCTTGGAGGAATCTAGGGCTAGAAGGTGAACCAAGAGTTTGTCTAAAGATTAGGACTCAGAAGTGCATGCTAAGCCATTTAAAAAAATTTAAATATCAGTGAGGCAGCATGACCTGAAAGGTGAAGCAGGAAAGGTCTTGCTCGGAGGAGGCTGCTGCCGCTACCCTTGTGCAGGGGAAGGTCTCCTTGTGCGATTCTGCAGCCGCAGCAAAACTCTCAGCAGCAGAATCAGTGGAGATGCAAAGCAAACTCAGGGCAAGAAGAATTATTTGTACATTTTAAGGAGAACTGTGATAGTCTCTTTCCTTCTTTGTTTAAACAGAAGGTAGGAAAAAGACATTGCTGATCAAATGTTGCTGTTAGGGTTTAAGATTAATGCTGATTTGTGCACAAACTCTCTCTTTTCACCTGAAACACAAGACCACCTCCTACCTGGTGCACAATTCCATGCAGTTTTCTCAAACTAATGTTACAAGTCTTGTTAGTCTGGTTTTGTAGATAACAGTTTATTTTAGCCAGGTCAGTCTTTTCAAGAAACATGAAGACTGTCCAAGCCCCTTGCTGAAGTTGCCCAGCATCTTCATTACAAGGTTGCCAGTATCTTGAATTAAAGACTGCTGCCTGCTCCTTCCCTGCCCCCCACCAATTTCCTTGCCACCTCCTAGCACTGTAGTCTGAGTGGTGGCAATCAGGGTAGTCTGGGTGCTGTGAAGTCACTGCTCACTGCTCAGGATGGTTTGACTGATTTGGGTTCAGAGAGAAAGTACCACGGGAAGGAGCTACCAAACACCAGTGGGGTGCTGCCCCACTTGAGTTCAGGCTTGGATATGAGAGAAGGGACCCCAGAGCACTCTTACTACTTGCCCCTGCACCACATTTTGCTCTTTTCTATTTGGACACTTTCTCCAAGGTGAAAACCAATTTCACATTATTTGTAGACTCCCCAGAGTAACTTTATGGTGGTTGACAACCTCAGAAATGGTGATGTATGTCTAGTGGTGGTGGTGGTGTTTCTAGAAATTTCTGAAACTTCAGAGTGCATTTCTGTAGCCTTTTCCCCACCCTATCACATTCAGGGCTTTGTTCCCAGGAGCAGGCAGGACTGCTTTTTAAACAAGTGCTCCTGTGTGCTGCTGTTTCCTTCCTCCTCCTTGGGATGTTTGAAGGCCACCAAGGCCTTTGCTCAGGGCTCTCCTCATAAAGCAGAGCAGATGTAAGAGCTGTGCAGGAGGGACACATGAGACAGGCAATACACTGTGGAGGCATTTGAGATACAGAATCATGACATACAGGAAAATATATTCTGATAAAAACTGCCTTGTGTGGGGTCTGAACGTAGACAAAAATGGTTTTGGTTTCAAGTTACCCTCAATAAATCTTTATCTCTGGGATGAAAAAAAAAGAGTGATTTAGAAATTACCTTGATACTTTATGAAATTTGTGAATATTTTGTTTGGTACAACAGTTCAGAAGTCGAAATTAGTGACTGCATAAAGTCTTTTAAATATCTATTTAAATTCAGCCAAACAAACATAAGGATTTTCAATTATTTTTATCATGTTTCATTTTAAAGCTTTTTTTTTCCTTAGTGTGAAGCATACTCAGATTTCAAGGCATGTGTGGTTTTGAAATGCTACCGTAGGCCACCTAACAGATTTTTTTTTCGCACTGTCCAACCAAACAAAATCTAAAACAAGACATGAGGCAAATGAAGAAGGAGACTCCTATTTTTAATTCTCAAAATTTTTAAGCTTATTATGCAGTTTAATGTATCTACCAAAAAGTACTCTGCATGAAACAATCTGGAATTAAGACATATGGATGTCATCTATAAAAATTCCTCGGAGATATAGTCTTCTGTTCCAATTGAAAAATCCATCCAATATCAATGACCTTTCCATTTAGGGAATACTTAATGTGGTTAACTAGATATGATATACTTTGGGAATGCTTTTTATTGCATACATTTGAATTAAGAGATACACCTTGTAGGGAGAAAATGATGAAACAGCACTCTATTGAGGGTTAAAGATGAACGATGGCCTTTAAGACATTTGTTTTGGTTAAACACAAAGTAAGAGGCACTGTCATATTCAGGCCCACAGTGTTATTAAGGCATAAGAGATGAGAACTGAATTCAGCCTCACTTAAATCAATGGGAATTTTGACTGCTATTGCTGCAGCTGAATTTGAATCATTATGGTTAAATGGGCTCTTTTTTAATCATAAAATGCTTTGAGTCATAACAATATGTATTAATCCTTCTCATTAATTCTCAGGGGCTTGTGTACCAGGCCACTGTAGATGGTGTAGCTCTTTTGGAAAACAAAGGAAAGCTGAGTGCATTTTCAGAATAGATTTTAAATGTACTCAACTCTTTGTTTTATTTGCTATTATAAACAGTGAGAAGGTATATTGCGGCTGTAACAGAAGTTTTTGAGTTTTCTGAATTTTATATTTCTTTTGTTCTTTTTGCTGTTTTTTATTTGCCTATAGCTTTGTGGGAATATTTGGAATATCACCTGTGAAGCAAACAAATAATTTTTCTGGGAGCCTGCCTTCTCATCAGTCAAATTTTAGTGTAATTAGATCTCTTTTGGTAGCTACCCATATCAATAAACAGAGATGCCTGGAGTTGTGAATGGGATGAATCTGTTTGCATATAGTTAACTGCCTCAATGCTTTAGCTTTTCTGCATTCATTCTTGCCTCCCCTCCAATTCTGACATCTTTTTCCTACAGTATTAATATTACATTTCCTTTGTAGTTCTACTCTCTTCCCTTGGCTATGCTTTACTTCTCTCAAAACCTTTGCCCTTGACTTTGCTACCTGCCTTACTGGGGAGAAACCCTCTGCTGGGACAGACTGTCAGTGCTGTATGTAAAGCCCTAATTTATGCCTGCTTTCAAGATAAGCCCCAAATACGTGGATTGGCACTCGATACCAATTAAAAACCTAAAAAAAACCTGAATCCAGAAGTGACTTGCACTGAGTTAGTGACTCAATTTGCTAGTAAGAAATGCCTCCTTCCAAACAACATTTCTGTTACCAAAATCGTTACTGTCATCATTCTGCTGTTAGATTCAAACTTCCTTTTGAGCAATCTTTATCTCAATAAAACTTATATTTTAAACATTATTGCTTATATTTATATGTGGCCCTAGGAAGTAATGGACTAGTCTAATAAAACACCCTTTTCTTTTAGCTGATAATGATGTATGGATTTTCTTAACTAACTAAAAAATTAATACAATTAAAAGTTCTAGTTGCTTATATATATTTGTTGTTATTATGTGTTATCAATAAGATAACACAGACCTGATGTTTTTTGGACTTTGCTCATATAGCACACTTATGAATTCACTTACCAGGTCTTGTTTACATCAGCCAAAGTCTGATTAGGCAGCTGTGTCCAATATCCTGTGCTTCCTTTTTTTCCTTTGCTGGATTTTATTCCTAACGCTGAAACTACTCCTAAGAAAGCTTCTGAAATTATTTGCCTATTGGAATGCACTGTGAAATTTACTGTTTTTTCTCCTTGAGATCAGCTCAACACCAGTTTTTATGGGTTAGAAGATTTTACCTATTAAGACGACCTTGAATTTTATAAGGGATTTAGTTTTGATTCAATAATTTCTTACATTATATATATCTTTAGTGGCATTTAAAGCTAAAATTTTACTGCTGTTCTGTAGCCGTCATTCATCTGGAATTTTTCCAGGACTTGCAAAGCAGAGCACTGTTTGTTCCCATCTGGCTGCTTCTACCTGAAGGTGGTCATGCACTAGGGACTGATTCTGGGAGCACAGGCACTTCTGCACTGTATTTTTGAACAGAAGCCAGACATTTCCCTGCTAAATTCTGAACTAGGAGTTGGCAGTTCCAGGATATGGGGTTTTTATAGTGATGATGACATGATCCAACAAATTAGCTGTCTGATACATACCAGACTTAAAATATTTAGGTTTAATGCAGTATGCTTGGATTTCAGCCTAAACTTTGTGCCCATTTCCAGAACTGGGATCTGCCCTCAAGATTTATCACCCACTACAGCTATGTTAAGCTTCCATCACTAAGTTTGTTTGAAAGAACACCCACATTTTTTGTCAACTCAACATAGTTTCTGCCTGTATAATAGTGAGATATATATATGTGTGTGTGTGTATATATATATATATATATATGTTTTTCCAGCTTTATTTACCTTTCCCTGTGTCTTTAAGAAAATGTTAGCAGAGCAAAGCTTACAGTAAATCAGTCTATATCTTGCAGCATGTGAGCAGATGACATAGATGTCCAAGGATGTGATGGGGATCAGCTCACACACTTTTCAGCTGAGCATATGTGTAAAAACAAAAACAAACCTTACTTTTTTCTTAGAAAGCACTACGTATTTCAGGCAGTTAGGCAGTAACAGATGTTGGAGACTCAGTAGGAAGCTAGATGTATGCTGGGATGTCACTCAACTCCCCTTAACAAGCTGCTGTGTTGGAGAACCAGTCTCCATATAGGCTCTGCTTAGTGTCTCAGAAATAAGATGACACTAAAATAACCAACTTCCCATGAATACCAAGTCTCTCTTTTAAAAAATATACTGCTTGGGGGCTGTGAGGAGAGGAAGGGGTGTGTGCATGTGTGTGTATGTGTGTGTGCATGAAACTTTGCCTGCAAAGGTATTGCATGAGAGAAAGACTTTGTTGTAATTTCAGTAATTTTAATTTTGGATAGTGGCAGTATTATGTTTGTTATAGAAGTATTTCATTGAGAATTGTTATGAAATATGATCCCTCTGCACTTCTGATTGACATAGCTTCAGGTAACATGCTGTGCCATGTCAATAAAAATCTACCTAGCATTAAATAACTGCATTTGAAGATGGATATTCTCCATATTTGAGAAGGCAGTACAAGCATATTCATTCACTGTAAGACTAGACAAACACACACCACTGAGTTCTGGTGCAGGAATAAAGCAGCAATTACAGCAAAGTACCATAGCAGTTACAGAAAATGCAAATACAATATTAAACTGGGCTGGGTGACATGGTATAAGCCAGGCCAAAGAAAAGAGGCTGCATATGGCATGAACAAATCTTATTGTCTGTACAAAAGATGTTTTCATGGCTGGTATGGTAATGAGTAAGGTCATATCTGGCCACATCAAAGTACCCTGAAGAGTATAATTGACAGAGATCTATCTGGCTTCAAGAAACCGAGAATGGTGACGCTGGGGACTCAGAGACATCTGAGGGTCGTACAAGGACTTTGTCAGTTGAGAGAGATGCAGGACTCTGGAAATCCAAGCAAGGAATTTTATGATTTTCTTTCAGTGACTTCAATTGTTTGGACCTATCTCTGCCACTGGGGAATCTGGGATAGGTGTTTTTGAACAGTTTAGCTTTGATTTGGCTGTGGTATTTTCTTGTTTTTCAAATAAACATCGATTTCTTGAAGCCCCTTTTGGATCTTAAGGCTGTTTGGGGGAATATTTACTAGAGTCTGGTCCTTGGGACAAGGGAAACAAACTTCTTACCTTAGGCAAAAGACAGAAGAGAGGGCTGACGGTGCCTGACCTGGGGCGCTTTGTCACAGGTGCAGGAGGTGTCACCAAAAGGCTGACTGAAGTCAGTGACAAGCTAGAGGATGGCTGGGGAGCCACAAGGGATGACAAGATTAGGGATCTTGTGCTTAACAGTCACAGACCTCTTCCCTTAGTAATCACAAAGGCATCAGCAGTCCTGGTGTGGGATGAGGGGGAAAGACACTGAGATCTCGTTGGGATGAGAGAGATGCTTTTCTCTGCAAACCAATATAATCCCTGATGCAGCCAGATAACTTGCAGAACACAAATGATTTGTCCTTTCTGCATCCCCACCCCCCTCCTCCACTTGCCAATATTTTAAGATATTTCCAAAAGTAATGGGGAGTGGGTGTTGGAGAGTTGTATTTGCTTTATAGTCAGCTTTACATATAACAAATGAGCATTCTATTTCTCCTGGGAAATAAGTAAATTGTATTGAAATTGAAACAGTGGCAGAAAAGGAGTAAGTGGTTTGACTTGAACCACAGAGGGAGATTACAAGAGAACAGAGATTAAAATGCAGAAACCCTTACATCATGCCAGAGCTTTGTGCACTGCACCTCCCTCTCTCACTGCCTGGAATTGATGCTTCTTCCTTCTGGGGCAAACCAAGCCGCTACTGGAAAAATGAAGCCTGTGAGCAAACCACAAAACATCACTGTAACATATTTTTGAACCCAGGAGATGCATTCACGGTTGGATTTGTTGAGGGAATTTTGTTGTTGTTGTTGTTGTTGTTGCTGTTTTGTTTTGGGGTTTTTTGGAGTTTTTTGTTGTTGTTATTGTTGTTGGAGATTTTTTGTTTCTTTTTTCTATTGGGTTTTTGAGTTTGTTTGTTTTGTTTTATTTAAAATATTTCTTTATCACTTAAATTTATTAAATATTTTTCACTCTATAAATAGAATATTTTCCCAGAACTATGTCTGACTTTGCTATATACAAGAAAAACCTCACCCATCTCCCTCTACTTACTGCTATCCTTCAGATTAATTGTAAATGATACACTGCCTGAGTAACAAACTGATATGGAATGAATTGGTCACACAATTATTGTGCACTTATTCAGAAAATGTTTGTTCCAATTTATTATTCATTGAAATCCAGTGAATTCTTTTTCACTAGCTAATACTTTATTGTGCCATCAAGCTATAGAATGTTCCATGCAATCACATTGATTAAAAAAATAAAAAGGATGTCAAAAGATTCCTGAACGAAATATTCCCATTAGATCTGAGTAGGGGATTTAGCTAATTTCTAAATGGCAGGTTTTATGGCTTTCAGAAGATAACTATGTGTTTCTTAAACGTGGATGCCTTGAAAAGCTCTAACTGAAACACATGATGTTTTGTGAGGTGCTTTGTTTATGCCAACAAAAGCCAGAAAAAATATGGTTAAATGTACAGATTTGTGTTATTTGGGGATAGTAATATACATTTAGTGTTATCAAAGAAAACCTATAGTCAAAACTTTTAAAAATGAAATTAATTCTGTTAAGTTTTAATATTTTTAACTGCAACATCTTTCCAAATTTTTTACGTTTGACAAACTCACTGAATAATTAAGCATTTGAGCAAATGAGATAGATCAGTTTAATCTCGAATTAAAATTTAAAAAACAGTAAAAAATTACTAAAACCGACTGCCTTTTTGCATAAGACTTGTAGACTCCCCACAATGCCTTTTTCATTCAGATCTAAGTGCTCAACATTATTCTTAAAATGGCATTACTTTAAAATATAATGATATTGTGTGATAATGACTACTACAGGTGCAAATTACAGAACTCCAAAAAGTAAATGTAATCATCATGTTAGTTTTTGCTTTTTGAAGCCACTGAATGTCCCGTTCATTCTTTTATTCTGAGCAAGTGTAAATAAAGTTCTTTATTTGCTTTCCCTGCAGCATTCAGAATTTTCTGCCAGTTTAATCTGTTCCCATCCACTAAGAGTCAATTTCTTGCATGTCTTTTCACAGTCTTTACATCCCTTTTTCATTGTGAAGCTGAATATCTCCCTGTTGGTCCCCAGTTCCTGCACTGCAATGTTCTTTGCCTAGGAATGGTTGAGACTAAAAACAATACTCCCCCTGAGGATGTAAACTGATTTATTGAAAGAGATAGGAGCAAGAAACAACAAGTGAAAAGGTGTAAAACACATTACTGCTATTAATATTACTTTTATTTTACTGTTTTTACTGTTATTTCTTGTCTTTGCACTTACACATTTGCCTTGAGGTTTTTGGATAATGCTTCAGGCTTTATCTTATGTGTTTACAACTAATTTACACTGTGGGAAAGTATGCATTGTCATCCATGATCTTTGAGGTTTTCAGAGAAACATCCCAAATGGATACATCATCACAGATCCAGGTAACATGAACCAGCAGTTAAACCACAAACACTGAAACCTCCAGTAAATAAAGAAGCCTAACTACCAAATGATGTGAAAAATGGAAAAAATGGGTCAACTGAATGAGTTATTCTACTGAATAACCACAGGGAGGGCCTCTGAGTCCAAGCACTGTCAATCTGAACTGGAAGGCCAAACACCTTCTTGTGTTTCTGGCTATTTAGAAACAGGTCTGGAGGACCAGCTCAGGGGATTCTCATGCTCCTTCCCATGACTGCTGAAGGTGCACAGGAGCCTTGTTGATCAGCATGGAAATGGAATCTGACAGCTTCATTGCCAAAGGGCCACCCATATTTTTAATATACTATTTGACCACCATTATTCCTAAAAATTCAAGTGAAAGTTCCTCTAGTTACTTTAGGAGCCCTGGGGCTTGATTTCTGTTTGGTTTTCTTTTTTTTTTTTTTTTTTTTTCCCTAATAAAATGGAAACTGGGATGTAGCAATCACAGGGTTGTGATTAATCCAGAAGAGCTGAATTAATATTTCAGTAACACTCGAGGTAATTTGATTTAACACCTTTCCAAAACTGTTTTGTGAGGAGTGGGTTTATTTGGGAAGAGCATGATAGAGAGCAACTCTTTTGCAAAAAACTACTCATTAGAAACATACAGAGGTTTTCACACCTTGCAGAGGAAAGTTAGAAACCAGTTGGTCTCCAGAATGAAGATGAGCTGCTCTTTTTTCTTTCTTCTTTTTATGCAGACGATAATACCCTGCCACTGCCTTGCAAGGGATGAAGGTTTGAATAGCTGTACCATCATCTTCTTCCACCCCTGGCTTTATTCTGAGTCTTAACTTTAAAGACAGAGGCTGGTTTATTCTGTAGAAATAAGTGGGAATGTTAGAAAAGGCTAAATATCATCATAAACCAAAACATTATGATACCAGAAACCCTTAGGAACAACACTAATGCTTTTAAATGAAGGTTTTATTTGTCTCTGAGCTGCAAAAGGAAGTCACTAATGAGATGTCATTTACATTCTAACACCTGTTAAATGGCACTTTTCTCTTTCCCCAAAGAGAAAGATGTTTATGAATGTTTGCAGTTTTCTGAGTGAATCTACAAGAATTATATTTTCATAATAAATGCTGTATATTTTTCCTGTATATACCTTGGTTACACTGGAACAGTATAGGGAAATATCAGGAGCTTTTTTGTTTTATTAGATTTATATGTCATTTTTATATCAATCTAACAGGGAATGTCTAGCTTACAAAGAAATTTCATTAATCAGGATTTAACACAATTGCGTATTTAGGATGTGATTTGCAGCAGTTACAGTGCAAGAACTGCATGTAATTATACCTCCATTTAAATGAAAATTAAAAGCTTGTGTTGTAGCAGGGTACATGTGTTGAATATATTGCTTTACAGAATAAGCCCTTCAAAGGAGAATACCTGGAAATGAAGTTTCAGTTGGTTCTGTCAGGGAAGTGCTGCATGCTGTGACTTTTAAAACTGGGACTTGCATTAAAACTGACCAGAGGGAAAGATGGGAAATTACAGGAAAGCAAATGATCTATAACAATACAAGTTGATATGCTTCTGTTAGATAAGAATAATGCAAGTTTCTTTCAATCATTTCTAAAGTAGTTTGGTGTATAAATTAACTCATTCAGTTAATAAAAAAGGCAGAATCCACAGAGGCTTGTGCTGGAAATAAGTTCTGCAGAGGAATTTGAAGAAGGAATTAAATTAGTATTAGAATTAGAACTAGATCAGAATTAAGGAAGTGAATTTAAGGGAACCAACAACTTTAGCAGGTGCTCCTGTGGACTGTCTTGCACACCTATTAAATATGGGATTTACTTGGGGGGTTTTGCTTCCCAGTTCTCATCCCAATGCCTGCAGTTGACACATCTGCTGCTTGTCTTCCAGACATGTCTCCTCAGGTACAGGGTGCAGCTCCATGGCACACTGGAAACCTTGTGCAGGGGAAAAGCTTTGGCTCTGAGCACATCCTCAGCATGAGGTCACAGAATACCCTGAGCTGCAAAGGACCCACAAGGATCATCAAGTCCAACTCTTAAATGAATGGTGCATAGAGGGACTGAACCCACAAAATTGGCCTGAAACTGTTGTTTCATCAGTTTGTTCCCCTGTTCATCTCAAAGGCACTATGACCCTGACACACAAGACAGGGTGGCAGAAGAGAATAACACAGCTGAAATGGCTGGTGCTGAAGACTGAAGACATCCCATCTTGCTGGGATGTAGTGCCATTCTGGAAGCTGATGCCAGAACCAACAGGAAAATTGGAAATTACATTTGGATCTCTAAATCTCAATTAGGTGCTTTACCCATGAGGTGTTGTTATGATCCAGTTAGTGAGAGATGCCTCTGCCCTGATTAAGGTGCAAACAAGACCATATGCTAAAGTCAATAATGCAGATTTTAATAGTTGTGAGAGAGAGATAGAAAGAAATAGAGAAGGGAGAGGAAAGGGGAGAGAGAGAAAAAGAGAGAGAGAGGAAGAAGATACCCACCATCAGTGGGTATCCAGCAGCATCCCATGGGTCCTTCCTCACCCTGGGCTTCTTGGTGGTGGGGGTCCTGGCCTCATTCTTCTGGGGTACCAGTGGTACACAGTCCAGGTTCTGGGCATCCACGGGGTGGTCACAGATGCTGCTCCCATAACTTGTGGTGATACATGTATGAGCAGTTGCTTCCTTTCCCACAGTTTGCCACAGTGGGAATTTTTGTCTGGATATGTTAACCAGGATGTGCTAAGCAGATCTCACCTCCACCAGGCCTGGAATTAGCACCTTCCTGTCGTAATTTCTCCCTTCTGTGCTTATCTCAAGTTCCCTCTGTGGTGGCTTATCTTATGGCAAGTTCCTTCTGTGGCCTTGGCAGTGTTTGAGACAAGCAACTGTGCCTTTAAGTCCTTACAGGTGTAAAAACAGAAGACAGCACTGATATCTGTAGTGAACCATCAAAAACTGTGCTCTTCAACCAGAGAAATATGTGATTCAGCACAGACCCTCTGGGGGAAAGCCAGGGCTACTGGTGGAACTGAGCTGACAGAATATAATGAGCAAACCGTGTGTTGGGGGCGAATTAAACCCTGGGTTTTCTAAAACAGTTCCTTAAATTACAGGCTTAGGAACTTTAGATTTCTATCAGTTGTACAGGGCTGAAACTTTAAATGTTGATGGTTCTGCAAAGCTGTAAACATTATTTGTGTCAGTAGGTCCCAAGCAGTGATTTGGGTTTTTCAAAAAGGGTTTAGTATCCATATGTCTATCACAGATGTTTCTTGGGATTCAGCATTCCTTGAGAAAGACCCACATAAGTTGACAGTGTCTCTTTCAACATGCTAGATGTGTGACAAAAGAAAGCAGTGTTTGTAAGTTGAAGTCAAAGTAATGACAAGCCTTTGAATGAAGGTAAGAACAAGTCCTTGTGGGCTAAGTCTACTTAAGCTGCCTTTTGGATTTAACCTGAATGGATCAGATTTTTTTTGAAAAGAAGAGTGACTGAGCCCTGTTTGAAAGCCAAAGAACATAAGCTTTATAGCCCAAGTGCTCTGTAATTTCAGGAAGGGAAGAATTTTTTCATGTATGACTTGATCTTTCTGAGAAATTATCCCAAGTTTTAACTCATGATCCATCTTCCCTCCTATATTTCCCAGTTCTAACATTATTGCCTCTCTCCCCCTTAAACTACAGCCCATTTTCTGTAATTCACATTAGTCTCAGATGTTCTGCTCAGAGAGTAGAGAGATGGTTTTGTGTTAAATTTAAAGCAGCTTTAAATTTTCTTGTGTGTTAAAGAGACTGGCTTCTTCTTCCTTACCTTCTGTCTGGAAACATTATTTTAAAAAGTTTGCAGTCTGGAGAACATGGGCTTAATCAGATTGCTCTGTAATTATTCACCAGCTTTATTCACCCTGGATGATATATACCTTGCATGGTGCTAAAAGAAATAAGTATATTCATTTCCTATCCAGTTTCCACCTTGCATTATAAAAGCCAAATATCCATTCTGTAAATAGAGATGAATCAGCAATCCATATAATATCTATTCATCATACATATTTCACAAGGAGGATATTGTGGTGGCTGGAAAGTTCTTACAAAATAATATGGAAATCCGGAACTTGATGTGGAGTGTCAGAGAGCTTCTTACTATTATTTACCTTATCAGCTTTTGCTTTCTGAAATCAATGGAAGGGCATCAGGTTCAGCTAATCCATATTTCTGAGTATGAAATTGAATTTATAGTCTGTAGTATGTTGACTACCGCTCGCATTTAAGGCATAATTGATTTTTATTGAAAAGCCAGCAGGCACATCAAAAATTTCCACAAACCACAAGGATGTTAAATTTTACCCTGTTTAGATAATAGTGTTGCTTTATTTATCCTTTAAAATGAAGCTTTTATATTTATATCAGAAAATGTTGTGGAAGTGTGACTGATGCCTTGTGAAACCATCAGTCCATAGTTCTTTCAAACTCTACAGTACAGAAATAAGCAACTTTGCTGCTCCTAAGGTAAATGTCTATTGTTGGTTTGTTTTGAGAGTAAAAGAAATAATAATTCTGCTCAAAGAAACCATTTCATGTCATCTAGCAAAGTTATTTTTCATCATTCCAATTAATAGCTTTATTCTTTTTCCTTTCCTTTTCCTTTTCCTTTTCCTTTCCTTTTCCTTTTCCTTTTCCTTTTCCTTTTCCTTTTCCTTTTCCTTTTCCTTTTCCTTTTCCTTTTCCTTTTCCTTTTCCTTTTCCTTTTCCTTTTCCTTTTCCTTTTCCTTCTCCTTCTCCTTCTCCTTCTCCTTCTCCTTCTCCTTCTCCTTCTCCTTCTCCTTCTCCTTCTCCTTCTCCTTCTCCTTCTCCTTCTCCTTCTCCTTCTCCTTCTCCTTCTCCTTCTCCTTCTCCTTCTCCTTCCTTTTCTTTTTCCATATTGGTCACTGTTTGCTTCCTCCTCATTCTTTTAAACATAGAAAGGTATATTTCAATATGCTTTTAATTGGTCATAGATAGCAAACTAATTAATCCATATTAAAATTTTTAGTTTCCAAAGCACTTACTTAATTTCCTTCAGGTACAAAATGTTCTTAATCCTAGACTAGATTTTAGAATGAACAAATGCTTTATGACCTTTTTGGCTTTTTTCCCCCCCCCAACCAATCAAGCAATTAAACAGATTTTATTTTAATTCTCTTTCTTGGGCTATTGGGGCTATGTTTGCCTGTCCCTCCACATTACCTACTACATTGCCACAGTGCACATGAGTTTTTCACAAGAATTCTTTGAACTAGAGGTTAAAACTCAGTGTTCCTTTGCATAGGAGATACACCACGGTAAGTAATACAGCTGGGAACTTTGACAAGCCAGGCAATGAGATATAAATATGTGTGACCCAAGAGCATTCAAAAAATATACTAAAAGTACATAAATAAAAAACTTTAAGAGATTATAAACTCACTACTCAGTGTAAGAGTATCAAGGAAAAAGGACCTACCTTTTGCAAAGGCAGATATTTTCAAATATATGTGCAACAGGTGCAGGCACAAATCCATTTAATAAACAGCAAGACTTGTGCCTGCTCCTCTCTTCCATCACTTTCAAACTTCACTACCAATGGTATACAGAGATTCATACTTGTTTCTATGTTTCTCCTTGTTGTCCATAACATTTTTTACATATTTGTGTCTTCTCTATTATGGGACTTATTGGAAGTGTTTTTAATCTCTGAAATGAAAATATAGCATGGGCCAGGTAACACTAGTTTTGGTTCTGAAAGAATAATTTTTTCCTTACTGTGTACTTTTCTATTCATTTTTGTATGTGAACACTGACAACCCACTATTATTTTAGCATTTAAAGATAACCACACCCCCTGGTTATTTCTGCTGTAATGGTGTTTTAAGAGCACTGTTTAAGGACTGAGATACAGATACAACAGAAGTCGTGCACAGAACAGAAAGACCTGCAATGTGCTTAAAATTGAGAGTAAAGGATGAGGAAAGAGACAGGAGGAGACCAGACAGAAGCTCAGTGGAAGAAATGAAAATGGAAGGTTTAGGCACTTTTGCTTATGATGCTAAAGACTGCTTTTCAGAATACTTTCTAAGGGTAATTTTGGGTGAATATTTGAATGAAAACTGTTAAAGGATTGTAGGCTATTGATCTTAAATTCCAGTTCATTGGCTTAGATAATTTTTGCCAAAATAAATAAATGCTTAAATAAAAGGGGATTTATCTTTTTCAAAGAGAGGTGATTCTTTTCTAAGGTATTGATCATGTCTCATAATGAGTGTTCATTACTGGGGCCTTTTTTCTCTACACCTCTCCTGAAAGATATGGTTTCTAGGGGCCAAAATGCATAAGCAAGATTGCATTTATTTGGTTAAGAAAAGACAAAATCTTTATGATCACTATGAATTTTAATTAAACTTTAGAAATCTAGAAATTTTGAATTTTTGCTTTAAAAAAAAACAGATTTTTTTTATTTAAAGTAGCAAAAGCAGTTTACCATGTGTAGTATCAGGTCTGTTAGGGATGGAAGATGGGTTTGTCTGTCTATCTCTAATGTTACATCCTCTATATCTAAGAGTCTCATCTTTCAATTCTGCATACATATTTAGGAAAAGTATGCAAATTTACATGAAAATTCCCTGGAGTATTGCATGGACAAATCTTGCCCATTAATGGACTCATAATGTCTATTCTCACATGAAAGATATAAAGGATATTGTTCACAAGTACTGAAATGGGAACAATTCCATTAGAAATACATGTAGTACACTGAAACTAAGCAGGGACAGCATTCATGTATGAACACAATGTAAATTTATCATTGTAACAATTTTGTATAAAAGGGAGATTCTATTTGCATTCCCATTCTCTGCAGAGGTATGAAAATTACTTATACAGTGAATTTGGACCCATAATTAGAGAAAATTTCTCCGGTTATAAAGAATTTTCTGGTTTTTAAGGATTGGATGGCTGTTGATAACAAAATTTCATCACGTTGTTGAAGATGGGAGTATACAAGAGTATGGGAGAAAGACAGATAAAGGAGATTTAATGCTGAAACAAATGAGCCTTTCCTTCATCACATCTTTCCCTTATTTATCATCTGCCCCTTAGAACTTTTAATCATTAAAAGGTTCATTCTTAAATGTTACCCTGCTCTCCTTAGTTGATTTTCCTGCTACTTATAAGAATAGTGCCTCAGTTATTTTACTTTCTGGTTAGGAGTGCATAGATTTTGATGCAGATAATTAGATGTATTTATCAATTAGAATAATTCAGATTTTAATTTATCATGAAGGGTCAGCTGAAAAACATGACAATTAGGAATTGCAGGTTTTTTAGCTTGTTTCTACTGCCCTGTAATACTGTCACTCTTTTAGAAAAACCCCAGTACAAACAAACCTCCCTGATTTATTATTTTTCAGTAGTAAAATGCTAGGACTGAACAGATCTTTTTGCACCAGTTAGGGTATGCTGTTTACTCTTGGGCATACACTTTGCCAGACAGACTTTTTTCCTTTCCCCCAAACAACAGAAGGTACAAACTTCACATGGGTTTTCAGCTATAAGGGAGGGTCTTTCAGTACAAATAATTAAATTCTGAATATTATATCAGACATAATTTTCTTCAGACCCATTTCAAATGTACCTGCAGTTTGATCAGCCAGAAGAGCTGAGTAGCCATTCAGAGACCTGAATGTGTTTAACAAAGGAAGTAAAAGGAGCAAGTCTCCTAAACTGCTAACGAATTACTATGAGTAAAAGCAAATTTGTATTTGATGTAGGACTGCATTCAGTGCTTTAGTAACATACTTTTGTAGTCCTCCAAAGCTCCTAAGTTGTCTTAAATATTGTTGACAGTTATACTGCATCAGAGCTCAGTGACCATCTCTGCAGCCTCAACACTCTTCAGTGGGAGTCAAATAAGACAGACCTACACTGACTTTTTAAGCTCAAAATCCTGAATGTAAATAGAGCAGTTTGGGGTTGTTTATTTCTTCTATTGTGATTTATTTTCTCAGATAGTTTTAACCAATATTACCTCTCATTCAGATTCTACCAAGGGTTTGTGTTCTGCCTCTTCTATTCTTCAAGGCTGAAAAAGATTCTGCTTTCTCTGGGACTTACAGAGGAAGATGTATGATAATGTAGAATAGAAGCAACACCTCTGAGAGGAAGAGGCTAAGTTACATGTCATTTACATTTTTTACAGATTCCTGTAGAATTGGAGTATACCCTGTAGATCTATACTTTGCTGTGCACAATCTATCTGGAGCCAGGATGCCTTGTGTTAGGTAGCTGACTATAGATTTATTTCTTCATAGCCAAGGGAAGACATATGCAAAAAACAAACAAACAAACAAACAAACAAAAAACCAAAAAAACCCAAAAAATTCTGATTTTTCAAGTTAGAAATGCTTCCCACCAGACCAAACATAAATATAGCCACTAAAATGCACCTTTTAATTAATAAGAAATTTAAAAAAAAAAAAAAGGAAATTATGATGCAAGCAGCAAAAGTAAAATTTGAATGCTGGATAACATTTTAATTCTTCTCCCCATTTTAACTACTTTGCTTAAGACTTAAGATCATGAAAGTACAATACCAAAAAGGTCCTTCAATAAATAGAAACAAATGAGCTTTTCCCTAGCACGGAATTACTTAAAATCAGTCCTTCTTGTGAAGCTAATCCCCCGACAGATAAGACTGTGAATTCCCCCCTCCCCTTCCTACACGCTCACAGATGGGTTGCAACAGAAAGATGACAAATGAGTTGTGTTTGGCTGGATTAATGGGTATTATCATGTTAATGGATGTTTATGGTGCAGTTTGGGAGGTTCATGTGGTTTTCAAAAAGTGTTGGTGTTCTGGCTAGCTGCAGCCTGTGCATGTGTGAGTGTGTGTATGCATTATTAGCCACCTTTTTATGCATATTGTACATTTTTGGTCTCCTTAATGGGTCACAGCTAAACTGAGTGTGGAAGTGTTGGCCTTATGCTCAGATCTTTCACCACGCCATCAAGTGTGACATGCAAAATACAAGTGTCTGAGACTTGGCTTTCCACAGTCCCTGTGAATGCAGGTGCCTCACAATCCCGGGTCTACTTTGCTGCAATCAGTTTTAAAATCTGACATATTGATCAGGAGTTTAGCCTGAGTAACTACTGCACATCTATCAACTCCAGTTGCGAATGTCAGGTCAAATTTGTTGGCAAGGTGGTCTCAGAGCCAAGCAGGGCAATTCCTGCCACCCACATGAGCTGGTGCCTGGGGCCTCATTTGGCAAGGACAGTAGGTATTGCAGCAGCAGGGCATGGGAATAGGAAGCCAAGTGGGGCAGACCCTCAGGAAAGCCCACAATGTGGGAAAATCTGCTGTTTAAGCAAAAATATTAAATCCCTCCGAAATAAATAAGCTTTTTTGTCTGGATTTTAAAAATTGGAGTGGAGGGTGGCATGGGGAGGGTAGCATGTTGTGGTTGTGGGGTTTTTACCTTTATTTTTTGTGAGCTTGTGCTGTTTTTTTTTTTTTTTCTGTTCAAAGTTTCTTATTCTGTGAAAAGATGAACCTTTAAGCATTCTTGTTTGCTCTCATTTTCTCCTGCCCATAAGTCTTGTTTTCCTCTTCCTTTCAGCATATAGGCTTTTACTTGAGCTGCTAGACTTCTCTTGTCTGAAACATACATATATATTTTGTATATGTATATGTATATGTATATGTATATGTATATGTATATGTATATGTATATGTATATGTATATGTGTATGTGTATGTGTATGTGTATGTGTATATATATATATGTATATGTATAGGAATACATATGTCAGACACTTGTGTGCAAACTTCTGCTTAAAACCCTAAATGCTCGTTTGAATGCTAAAATGCATCATTTGCATGCAATATTGACGCAGTTGTTCGCATAAACATACACTTGTGTTGACACTCAATTTTTCTCCCAAAAGAACAGGTATTTAAAATCTGGAATTGCCAAGGAATACCCTACAAAAAACAGCAGAACCTCTATCAATTAATACATTTGTTGACTTAGACTGTATTAAAAAATTATAAAGCTCTGAGGTACAATAAGAATGCAAGAAAAATACTGGTTCACCTAATGCATAATATTTCTGAGGTTTTTTCCTAAATTTTGGGAAGTCAGGTTTTCCTTTCAGAATACTATAATTTTGGGATGATAACAGTGAAAATGATCTTCTGAAATCAGTACCAGAGGGGATTTTAATGTACTGAAATAATGCATGCCATTTATTTGGTATTCCTCCACCATCCAGTATAAAATAATTCCTTCATGTCTTTTCTTTCCTTAAAAATTCACCAAGCGTATGTGGACCTCACAGATGCAGCTTTAATTGAAAGTAATGTCAAAAACAGTGTTTTGATCTGTTTCCTTTCTTTTGACATTTTCTGTTTTTGGAATGTGTTGAGTCTGTACGACCATTCTCTGTTCAGAAATTCATCTGGAAATTTACATATTTTAAAGGCTTCTTGCTCTATAATACAGCTGAGCATAATAGTGCAAGCTACACAGAAATTGAGGTGTGAAAGAGAAATTTCCCAATTTCAGTCCTTAACTGAAATATAAAAACAATTCTTCACCATCTGGGATTTACTGTGCAAGTCTTTATTCTGGATAGGCTTGCTAGAGGGATAAAGTTCATATCATCCAGCAATGGATAGTCTGTAGCTGGCTTTAAAAAATAATTACAGAAAAAAACCAAAAAAGTACATTCATTAATTAACAGCACTATCATTGAAATGCACAGAAATTTTCAAACATTCAGAAACATACTGGAATACATTACAACCAAGTGAACCTCTAAATTTGGAATCCAATAAATTGCATATTATTCTACAGGATTATAAAGTCTGTCTCTGACCAAGTAAGTAATGTTCTTGATATGAAAAGGTTTAAGTACCACAGGAAACATTACATATCAAGGATGCTCAGCATTTTACTGGACTATGCCTCGAGAGAAAGAAAGACAAAAGAAAAATACAGAAAGATAGACATTCAGAAAGCTTGTCCTTTTTTTGTTTACTCCCTGCCCAAACATATAGAATCAAGAAAGGTCTTAGTCTCGGAAAAAGGTTGTTAACTGTACATAATTTTTCTTCAAATTAATTATGAAACCAACAACTGTTAAAAATAAATTGAGTCTAAAGTCAGTGTACATGTAGTCTGTCATTTAAAGGCAGGACTAATTCTGACAGTTCTGTACCAGATTTTGTGGCTGGGAGCACCTTTCAGACTGTACTGGACTATACATTCTGCAATAAAACTGCAACAGCAGGTATGTGCAGTCACTAGATCATGCTCATGATGTCCACTTTTATTACCCAAATTCATCCCTTGCTAGTTACAGAACTGCAAAGGAAGGGAAGGAGACAGGCTTAATAGCAGCTAAAATCTCAAAATAGTCAAAACTGTGAAATACAGCACTTCTAACTACAGCTACATTGCACAGTCCACCTATAGGGATTGCATAAACAATTTGAAATCTCTACCTTCAGGAGGAACAGAACCCCTACCGAACAGACTCCATAGAAACAACTTGAGCTAGAAGTGCTAAGCATTAAAAAAAAAAAAAAAATAGCATAAGCCTGTGTACATGGGTATCAATTTTCTATGTGCATGTGCTCTGGTAAATACAGGCACAGGGCTCAGCTCCTCCTGCCTCTGAGCCCAGATGACAAAGGACAAATCTGCAATACCTTGTGCTCACATCCAGACTCTTAACACCCAGACACTGTAGGTGCAGGATTAATCCATAATGAGGGTGACAGGTTGGGATCAGGAGTCCAAGGATATAACTTGCTCTCTGGCCCAGCAGCCTAAACTACAATGCAGAAAGAGCCTTGATCTCTCTGATCCTGCTTCTCCCTTTGAACACACTGACAGCTATGATTCCTTACTTCATTGGGCAGGGGTGCTGGGAAAATGCTATTTCTTACCACTCATCAGCCTACTTTGGGCTGACCAAGAATATTTGAAAATCTAGTTGAAATAAGTAATTGTTCAGATCAAAGAGCCCTGGGAGGCAGTGAAAAATATTAATGTTGTGATAGTTAATTAGGCGCTTTTTGAAATTGCAACTTTCAATTTTGTATTTTGCAGTAGTGTTTTCAATGCTATTAAATTTATGAGTTTAAGCATGCAAAGCAAAAAAAATATTTTTTGAGGTAAGTATTCTATTTAATATGCATTTTTTCCATCTCTTTTTTGAAATAAACCTCCTTTGTTCCAAGCTAAATAATTTTCCCATTCACTATATTCAAAATATAAATATATATACCAAGGGTATATACATTGCACAGTGCAAGGGAATCTCTCAGGAAGATGCTGAGTACCAGATAAGATATTTTAAAAAGCAGTATAGCACCTTTTGGCTCTTTCTTTGAGACAGCTGCAACATCTGACTTTATACATTGGCTTTGTTTTCTGGGTGGAAAAGTTAAATCACTTCAGTACACAGCATTTGTGTGACTTTATTTACTTTCTTTAAAGAAATATATATACTTAGAAACACAGTATTTTACTCCCTGAGAATTGTGTAAGTGCCTCAGCTCTGTCCAGTGACTCTTTTCTGATTGTTGTCATAATCTTGCCCCTTCTACACCACTAAGCTGTGACATCTTCTGTATGTCCTTGAACAAAATCTCCTCTGGTTTGAACCATTCTTCTGTGCACCCTGTCCCACCAGAGGTGTGCTACAAAGAGCACTGCAAAAGCTGGAATTCAGTGTGGCTTGCATTGAGAGGTAAAGGACCACAGAGGTTGGAAAGGGTCTGGACTCCTGTGGGTTCTAGGTTGCAAGAGGCTCTGCAGAAGGACGGGGTCTTGGCACTTGTCCCATGCATCAGTGTTGTGCCAGGTGTGAATCTGAGCTCCTAGGGACCAGGGCTACTTGTAATAAATTTGTTTACTTTATTTACAAAGCAGCATGTTTAGGACCAGCAAGGACTTACACAGTGGCATCATGCACACGTACGGATAAACACGTTGCATTCTTGCAATGCCTCTCCTAGGAATGGTTTTCATGTGTAATCAGATGAGGCATATGTCAGAAAGTTGACAATGGAATCCCATGATGTCTTGTATATGTTTTTAATAAAAAGCAGAGGGTTTAATTTTGTTGCTGTTACGAGTCTCAGAGTGTGAGGTATTCTTCTGTTTTTCCTGATAAATAGGCCACTCAGAATCTCTGCTTGACACAAGCTGCTGTGATTTTGAATGCAGCCACCCTACACTTTGGCTTTGCTAGTGGCTCATCTTCCTGCAGGTAGAGTTTGGCATCCTGAGTCCCAGGAGCCCTTCTGCTCCACATTGTGCCACATGTGTGCCTGCATGCATGCCTGGGTGTGTTAGAGAGAAGCACAGTGCAATGAAAGGCAAAGACTCTACTGTGATCAGTGGGGTGAGCAAACCAAGCAGGCTGTAAGGAAAGCACAGATTCCATCAACACGGACGCTCTTCACCCCCTCTGTTTTTCCCAGTCGTGTGTTATTTTTCAATATTTTTTTGTCCTAGCCATAGGAGAAATCTTGTAATAAAATCATATCACTGTTTCATCCAAGGCAAGTTTGGATGCTATCACACTGATATACTTTGTCATAGATTTATTGTTAAGTTGTCACATAATGTAGTTGAATAGAGTTATAACAATCGTGCTCTAACAAAGTTTTAATACAAGATTTTGAAATTTTAACATGAAATAGATTTCTTCAATGACAGACCATTATTACCCTCAAACTTCCAAAGACAAATCGTATGACTGAATGCAAAAATGCAATTTAACAGCATTTGTTATTATCTGTACAACTTTATTGTCTTTTTATTATATCCATAATCTGAAAATAATGTAAAACAGATAGGTGTCTGATCATGTAATGACCAATGGCATATTGTATCTTGTTTAGTAGGAGGTTGTCCTCTTGTCTTATTTAGGAATATATAGTTTAACAAGATCCTTACCATCATTTTCTTAACAGGGATAATAAACAGAACAATTCTGCATAAAAGCTCATATCAGCTTCTTTCATGCCTTTTCTTTCAGAAGGCTGCCTAAGGGTTTAAGCAATTTAGTTGTCTGACCCGCATGCTTTCTCTGCAGTCTGCAGTTCTTTTGTTTAACATTAGTATGTGGGCAAACAGCATTCAGAGCTGTGCAGAGCTTATCAGCCTGTGCTCAGTTGACCAGAACCCCATTCTGTGTATCTAAGAGGGGCCACGTTTAATGCTTCACAGTAGGAGCATCTGCAGTTTCCAAAAATGACTTGTTTATCAGATAAACTCTGTCCTTGCACTGACACATAGTGGCTCTTCAATATCACACTCTCCTGTATGAGAACTGAGCAAAACAGGATATGCACAATGAATAACAAGTGAAATTTATGCACATGGTATGGTGACACAGGTACCCTGCAACACTGGGCAGTTTCTTTGCATCAGCTCAGTAACTGCAGAGAGAAACTTCCTCATCACATTCAAAAAACATTTTACTTACTCATTCTCAATATATCTCCAGCACATGTTCTGAAGTCAGCAAATGTTAATTAATGTGCTTATTTTGCTTGGAATTTAATTAGAAGTAGCAGGAAGGGTCTGTCTTCCATGGCACAGGCAGAGAGACTCAGGTAAGCTAAGGTTTGTGATGTGCCCATAAGTGTGACAGCCTTTGATGGTTCAGCTGGGACTCTCACTTTTGAGTTTACTGTGTTACCAAAGTATGCCTTCACAGCCCTGTCTCTCCCCTCTCTACCTGCTCTCTCCACTACACTGATTGTTTTTTTCAGGAGATCAATTAGACCTCTGGGCACATAAAACCATAAATGTATTCTTTTAAGAATCATGAATTTTGTGTTTATAATAAAGGCCTTGTTAAATATTTTAGATACCATAGAGGTTAGCCTTTGGTTTAGAAATAAAATGTTTATTAAAACACCATCATTTAAGACAAGGTGAAAGTAGCAGCTTAGAGTTGATATTTGAGTCTCAATATCCAGTGAGAGTGAAATGCTGTGAGGTCTTTTCAGAGAAGTGCAGCTGGTCTCTCAAATTCTCCATCTAACTAAACAAAGGAAATCTTGTAAGATAAGTTGGCTTTTCAAGATTTCTGAACTTTTCTGGAGCCTTTCCTAAACATGTTGGTGGTATTTGACCCATCATAGAAAGGGTAGATAGATGGAGAGATAGATGGAGTAAGAACGAGAGATTTGGATCCAAACCAATGCCATCTCCCTCCAATTCAGGCAAGCCTGTATTCTAGAATGATACCCTTGACTAATTATAATGATTTTATTATGTGAAATTGATATTACACTGCAAATGGCAATAACCCAGAAGGAGCCTGATAAAATTAACACCCTCGTCTGTACAATCAAGATTTTAGGTATGAGGATGAGAATACAGTAAGTCTAGTAGCTGTTACACTCTCTAATACATACAATGGCTCAAAGCTGAAACAGAATGCTGGGAACAGAGGCTTATACCAGGCTTTCACCTTTCTTTCCCTCCCCTCCCCCCCTCATCAGCACATGCTGGCTGGTCAACTAGTCAGAGAAAAATTGTTAATGAGGGTTAAATGGAAGTTATCTATTAAATGTCATTCTAGGATCAAGACATTGGAGCTTTATTTTGAATGATGCCCATATTTTTCCTCTCCTTTATTTTTCCATCTTCTCCCTCCCCCACCTGAAAGAAAACATCCAGTGGATGCCTGGCAGCATCCTCTGATTGCTTGCTGTTTTCCTGACACTAAATCTACTGTGTCATATTCCTTGCATGGGCTGCAGATTTTGGCCTTTTCACCTGCTGTTTTGGCTGGCTTTAGATGCAAAGAGAAGAATATGAAAAGGAGAGGGGGAGGGAGGGAAGTTGGGAATGCTGGCGAAAAAAAAAAAAAAGGCAAATGTTTTTAGCGCCTTCATCTAGACATGTGTCCCCTCACTCTGTGACATGGCTGCTCCAATGTTGCCATGGTGAGGATTTCTAATCATCCCTACACATGACAGGCTCCTATTTGTCTGCACTCCCTTGGGTGTAAATTTCTAGGCTTAAAAAAAAAAATCCATGTGAGCGTATCATCCGCCGTGCAGATGTTTCACTGCTTTAGAATATCAGGCAGCTGCTTGTGCCACCGTCGACAGCTAATTGGAGACTGCATCGCAGGAACAGAGGCGTAATTATGGCATAAATACACATCCTCTGGTGCATCATTGTATCTCTATTAACAGAAAATTTTAAACAGTGTTCAGAGTGTAATTAGTGTAGTTGATAAAGTTGTAAAACATGTAAATAAGGGAAATAGCAGGTACGTGGCCAATCCACTACCCAGCACTAGGGGATGCAGATTATTGCCTATTTAGAAATAATTAGCAAAGCTGCATTAGCAAAGCCTGTGTCCAACAGAAGCAATGCAAACATTTATTCTGGTAACAGCTCTTTCTGTGCTAGCCATGAAAATCTACTAATATTGGTAATTTAGCCCTCATTACAGAGGATAAAGCATGAAAAGAGCTCAGACATGAAATATGACAAGTAATATTAATTTTTATTCCAGAGGAAAGGATGCTTTCTCGGGTTGCATGCTGATTTCTCGGCAGGGTCTCAGTAGTGTGTGAGTGAGCTGGTGGCTGAGGATGCAGCTCTGGAGCTGGCTCCCTGCTGGAGGTATGCCCTGGGGTACCCGTGACAGGAGCTGATGAGGCATGCTGTGGTTAGTGCCCAGCCAAACCTTAGGTCACAGTTCAAAATGAGCACTCAGGCATTAAACTTCTCTCCTTATAGACTCGAGTCTTTAATTTTGTCCTCAGCCTTGCTCCTTGCCACCCCCAAATGATTTTGCCAAATCACCTGCTCGGCCCCCAGCTGTCCTCCCCAAAATGCAGAACACGCAGCTGTGCCAGGAGAGCAGAGCTCTGAATCAGTGCGTACTTGCTCCTCAGGTTTGTCTTGCCCTGGATGAGAAATTATTGCTTCCCCCTCACTGTTTATGCTTCAGATTATGTTTCATGAAGAACATTACCCTGTGACCATAAAAATAAATGCCAAAATTTTGACTTTGCTGTACAGATGTATTTTCTAATGAAGAAAAATGTGAAAGCCTGGCTGGCACGGGAGACATAGATCATTTTTTTTAAAACAAGGGGATGAGAAGGGCTGAATGTTCTGGAAATGGGAGAAAAAATTGTTGTTTTTTTTTAACATCTCCGACTTCTATTTTTTTTTCCTTCCTACTGGATGTAGAAACAGAATGAATAAAAACACCAGCTTATAGTGTTGGCTAAGTTCTGCTGCATCCTTAATAAGTGTGCACGTGTGTGTTTATGAGAGAGGGAGAAAAGGGGGAACAGGAGAATTCTGCTTGACAAGTGCCACTGTTTCAAAAAGAAGTCTAAGAAAGATGTTATCTCTGGCTCAGGCAAATAAATTTCCCCACTTAGCCAGTGTTTCCTGAACATTTTCAGAATTCAGCTCTCACCACAGACTGCATAAAATCCTGCCAAATAAGGGCTGAATTTCATGTAATACAATACTTAAGAAAAAGAGAAAGAAGAGAGGGGAAATGTAGAGATAAAAAGAAGCTGGACAAGCTACTGTCTGAAGTATTAAAATGTAAAATAAGCTTTAGAGCTGTAGCAGGGGGAAAAGCCTTTTACAGATCCAAAGAGAACACTGTATGTATTTCATCACCTACAATGACGTGAAAATTGTGAAAATACTGAACTTGTTGATTGAAGAGGGTTTTTTTCCACGCTTTGATGGAGGTTCAGTACTCATCCCAACACGCTATTTAGGTAAAAAACCCAAAGCTAGAGAGGGAAGCTCAGTCAGATTTTTGCCTTTTGTAGAGCAAAAAGCACACAAAAGCTCAGACAATACCCACCTCATCTGCACTAATGTAAGCATCCCATCAAGGTCTAGCATACTGAATTTTTATAGCCTTAGCATATATTTCCAGTGTTTGAGATTTATGTGGCTCTATGCAGATGTGCATTCCTCTTGCATGCAAGAAGTAGATGGTTTATGCATACATACACTTTATGGGTGAGCTGTTTGTATGTGACCAGGATGCCCTGTTAAATGCTCTGGCACCACTCTGATCCTCTGGAGTTCATCAAGGTTTTTGCCATGGACTTCCCTGAAAGAAGAGCTGGTCCAGCTTCTGCTGCTTTTCATAATTCCAGCACTGTGTGGCTCTGTGTGCATCCTGCAGTTTATTTGTAGGGCTGTATCCTCACAGAGATGGTGTGGCAGTGCTCGTGTGTAACTGTGTGCATATAGGCACTAATGCAAATGTTGGGCTATAGGTATATGTGTCTGCATGTGGTTATGAGTGTTTAATAGTAATAGATTTCATTGGTAATGTGATGGATCAGGAAAACCTGACAGTCTGCATGTCAACACCTATTCCTGTATGCATAATGCATACATATATCATGGGTATACACACTTACATAAAAGAGCAATTTTTAATTTATACACCGAGTTAATGTTTACTAAAAATAAAATTTAAAAAAAAACCAAACCTTTCCAATTCCCTCCTTCAACTTCACTCCCATTATTTATCAGTGTATTGTTTGGATGAATTATTCCAGTGTTTGGTTGGTTGGTTTTTTTTTTTTCTAAGTCCACTAGACTGCCTTCAGAAGTCTTTTATTGCCTGTCCATTAGAAAAAGGAGAGAATTATCTCCTACATTAGGAAAAGTCTTCTTTTTTCCCTCTTCCCTCTTTCCCTTCAAATTGCATAAGTGCACATTGTTGAATGTTATTGCTGAATGAATTACAGAATTGCAGATCAGGAGAAGAGTCTGGACACTGGGTTTGTAGGGAGAGGTGTTTGGAGATGGAGAGAGTCAGGCTTCTGTGGGTGCAATATGTACAAGGGGGTCTTGAAATGTTTTAAGGCAGATTCGTAGTTCTTTACAGGGCAACAGAGCCATTGCTCATTCTTTGCTATAGAAAATGACCTCTCAGGTCATCAGTAACTGGAAGCAATTTCAGTTGTTTTTGTTTCCCCCCATTTTAAATACTTACATGCTTTTGTTTGCTATTAAGGAAGAGATTTCAATATTTTGGTGACTCTTGTAATTGGCGAGCACTACAATATCAGTTTGAAATAAAAACATATTAACATATATTCTGACTAAATCAGATTAAGGTCACATTTAATATCATCCCTATTGTCCAAATTTACTCTTGTGTAAATTAGAGTAACTCAATTAAAGTCAATGTGAGTTTCTGTCTATTGCACTAGACTATTAAGAAAAATGAATGTTAACACATATGCCACTTTTTTGCACTGAGTAATGTGTGCACTGCGACTGAACATCATCTTTATCTTTGTAGGAATGTGTCCCACAGCAAGTATGTGGGTTCTGAAGGAAAAATTGCATCTTGATGCACTGTTTTCTTTCTGCATAATAGGGAAGACCTGAAGAGGTTAAATTAAGGGTGCAAAGTAGCAGGGGTTGGTTTAAAAAAACTGGTTTGTACTGAAATAAAGTCAGTCAATTAATTGGGAATTTTAGGAGAAACCTAAAATCAAAACTGGGTCTGCAGGCTGAAGGAATTAGAACCTTGTAGGTGCTGGGTGATTTCCCAAAGAATTACAACCACTTCATAGGTGTGAAGGCTACAACAACATCAACCCAAAGCCAAATGAATTTGGAGATGAGTGATTCAATTTGAAAAAACACTATCAGAAGAGTGGGTGGGTGGGAAAAGCAATGAAAAAAAAGGCGGTTGTGCCACTGTAGGTCTCATAGCCATTCACCTTTTGTTTTCTGCTCATTTACACTATTTCTGTGTTATTGGTGGGTAGGCATTGAAATGAAACGCTTTAACCATGTTCTATCTTAAAAATAAAGGGGATAATGAGTGGAAACTTATGATTAATTTTCCTTTGAAGTTATTTGACTTCTTCTCTCAGTCCTTTCCCTGCATACATTTCCAAGGGGGTGAAGCTCATCAGGGGAGGGAATGCGCAGCAGGAGCGGCTGCAGCTCCCAGCAGCAAAGTTGCCATTAGCAAGCAGCACAGCCTGGTAAGAACAGATCTGCAGAGTGAAATTGTTGATGCTGAAGACTTGGCTTTCTGTAGTGTATGCCCTGAACATTTTTTAATATGTGCTGCTTCTTATCTGCTGTTGTGAACCCAGCACCCAGCAGGAGCAGGAGCAGAGGTGTGTGCTGCTGGTTTACTTGGAAAGCTGCACGGGCATTGTTATACTTCTCCATGAAGCAAGCTGAAATGCAGTAAGTGGAGAAGTTAGGAGATTCACTGCAGAAGCACATTCCTGCTCTGAACTAAAGCATTGGTATGGATGTCCCCTATGCCTGGAGGTCTCTGCTGCTGTCAGGTCTAGTACATTGACTGTGCTTCAGCAAATGTAATGCTTTCCAGCCTCTGGATAATCGCTGTTCCTAGGAGCATGATTCCTCTGTCAACAGCTTGTGCTTGCATACCCTGGTGAGGGTAGGTGAGCCACTGCAAAAGCTTTTGGAGGGAATTCAAACCATTCATGATCCTGAATAGATATGTTTCTGTCTTAGTTTAACTTTACTGTCCTAATAAGAAAAATTAGGATAAATCAATGAAAAGGGCAGAAACAAAAATCATATTTTCCTGAAATATTTTTGGAAAAACACTCTATCACTATAAGTGTTTAAGGCAACTCAACAATCACTGAACATGGAAAAAACAAGTTTTCTAAGAAACTAGTCCTGAATTCCTTTACTGCAGAGAAGACAGCTTTGTATGGATAAGAGGCACACCACCAGAGAAAAAGAGGGCACTCGATTGTAGTAGCAAGGTCAGTGGTTCAGTCATGCAGGAGCTCTAGAGTATTTGTTACTGTTATAGTATGGTATGTTCCTCCCACACTGACAGGTTTGCTTGCTAGCATAGGCAACATCAATATTAATTTTGTAAATGTTTATCTCATGTAATGTATATGATTAAGACTTGTTTGGATGTTCTGTGCTGATTAAACCGAGACCTTTCTATGCCAACAGCCCTGTGGCATTGAGTTACTGTGAGAAAAACAACGTGTGACAATGTTAGGGGAACACAGCTGAGCATACATACTTTGTCTAGTTCACTGGGTTTTCTTGAATTCTCTGTTTTTTTGTTGCCACTGATAGAGCCATATACAAAACCAGATTTGAATTATCAAATGTCAATAGTGTATTTTCACTTACTCAGTCTGTAAGCAACCTGCCATTTATGGCATCCTTGGAATAATGTCTATTTCTTTAACTTACACATTCTGTGAGGTGGTAGATGCTTCCCCCTTGTCTGGTAGCATTAAAATTGCACTTTTAGACTCATGTGACAAATGCTGTGAAATGCTCACTTTTAGTCAAGTTTCACTTTATGTTGAAAATAGCGGATGGAATTCACAGGTTGCTCTAAATATTAGCTCTTAAGTGTCTTGGTAAATGAATACTGCAGTTCTTGGACCAGGCTCACTCTTTGTAAAAGTGTTCATTGAAACTGATGAGAACTGACCTTGATTTCATGGCATAGCCATCACCCTCTGGTAATCTAGAGATGTGAAAGGAGGTGGGAGGAAGGAAATGTTTCCCACTTTTATACATGTCACACGGCTGCAGCATACATGAAAGTATGCCAAGTAGCCAAGAAAAACATTTTACTGCTTGCCTGCTGAAGTGATATAAATTCATTTGTTTTATTCTTTTACCAGACAAGTAATGAAAAGGCATGACTGTCATCTATGATGAAGACCAGTTGTTCTCAGATGCTCTTAGTGTAGGTAAATGTTGTGTTGTTCAACTAAACCATTACCATAAAAATTTTTTTTGCATTTTTGAGCTCTTCTTTGGCGAGGAATGAGTTACTTCAGTTTGAAGAAAACTGTGCAATAGACACTGCATGAGAGTGAAGGGGAATTTTTGAGTCCTACTCCTTAGTCTGGCTTGTCATCTGGGTCTTAATTTATTTATTTGCAGGACTTGCACTTCCTAGATATTTAGTGTTTGTCAAGCATATTGAGATCTTTAAGCTTGAAAGCAAAGTATGACTGCAAATTCATTATTATTCTTATTACCATTTCTATTATTATTATTTAGGTTTCGCAAAGTTAAGTGTGTCAAATTCGGAGGGTTTTATTAGTTTTTATGGATCATATTTTTACAAGCAAATTCTTCCTTTTGGTTTTTGGTTCACTCTCTAGTTACAAATAATACCTACTATCCTGGATAGGCTATAACCTTTAGAAAAATAACTGAAGAACTTATTCACATCAACAGTTGCTGTACATGTCTGGGTTTTATTTACCCCTGTCTGTTCTGGATAAACACACTCTGTGTGTGTGTGTGTGTGTGTGTGTTTGTGTTTGTGTGTGTATTTTCAGCAACTGCACATTTTTATTTAGTGATGTGGAGAAACTGCACTGTGGGTCCACGGGTAAAGAAAGTAAAACCACAGGACATGGTAATACCTCTAACATTTGTTAGTGTGAGCACTGTATGGGTAGGTATGAGTGCACTCCTTAATTTAAACTCCCCAGATCTTTGATTTTTACTGGCTGTGAGAGCTCCTATGTGTCCATCTATCTATCACCATGTGCTGTAACTTGGGCAGCCTCTGAAGCTGACTCTGGGATTACAGCTGGTGTTTTAAAGCCCATTGTAACAGAAACTGTAAGATCAGCAGAGTAAAATAACTATATCTCTTCAAATGGCTTTTCATGTTTACTGTTGAGGTTGTTTTCCTTGGAGAGTTCATATTAAACTTTGCCTGTAAAAAATTCAGACTTGCCTAATATTACTGCAGCTCTGCTTTCAGAAAAGCTGTGCTGTGATTGCTCATGAAGCTGGGCTTGTAGCACCAGGAATTCCTTTCCTGGTGCTGCACCTGCTCATGGCTTCATGTACTATCCAAAGTAAAAGCCTCTTATCAGCTGCCAAAGGGCCAGGTGTTAATTTGACCATTACAACAGGTAGTCTCATAATATAGCAGAACTAATATAAGGGAACTTTTCACAGAAGCTGAAATTTTACTGTGTGTTAGGACAGGTGGTTTAGGTTATCCTGCGCCTGTTAGGATGGGTTTCACTGTAACAGTAATCTAACCTCGATACAGTTCCTTTCATCTGCAGGATCCCAGAGTGCTATGCAAACCTAGCAAATTGGTATGAAAAACTGTGTGGTGAACACTTCATACATGCCTGGAGTGAAATGCAGCAGCTGTTCGACAGCATACAGTAATATTCCCAAACTCTTTAGAGAAGCAGTGATGAATGCTAAAAAAAATCAAAGACAGATTTTTTAAAAACTGGGTGTGTTAAAACTATCTGCTAAAATACCTTTTTGGCAGCTAAACCCCAGAAGGTGGGCCTGGCTTTCACAGGTGAAGAGGGCTGGCATCCACCCTGAAATCCGTGAGAGCTGCAGGAAGATCAGTATTTCAGAAAAGAAAACGGGATCTGAGCATCCTGAAATTCTGATCTCTACACTGCTAATAACCTTTAACATGACATAATATTCTTCATAAGATAATTCAGATAACACATTCTGAAAGTTTTAACCTTTTTGTGAAGCTAACATGCTCTTTCATGCCTTTATGGAATTCTTATTAACACTGAAAGCAGCTTTGCCCCAGAAAATATAGGAGCTACAAAAATCCCCTTGGAACATGGTTTCACAGGGCTCCCACTTAAAGGGAAGGATGATAATGTAGAAGAAAAGCATATTTTTCTTCCCAGATCAAGTCACATTATGGAATAATAGCACCACTTTCTTTGGTAGTTTGGTTTGATATTGAAAAAAGTGAAACGGTGCAAGGAAATAAAAGTCCTTGTTTTTTTGCCTATCCTCACCAGAGCTGGTGATTCCTCTTACACCAGGGTTACTCAGTGCATCCAGCTTGCAGAATAGATGGGGTTGTTCTCTGCTCTTTCTGAGGGTTTTTAAACAAATTATTTCCAGTGTCTACAAAAGAAAAGCCATAGCCATAAGTATAGGTTATTTTCTCTCTACTGTTGGCATCCCAGTTTGAATCCTAGAGGGAAAGAATTTTTTCACTTTAACAGTTAGGCGGGGGAAGAAATTAGACAAAGAAAGATCTTTGTCTAAATGAAGGACTTCCACAAGTGTCCCCTTTCATTACATTTTCTAAGTCTAACCTGCTTTTTCAAGGCTCCCTAAAACTGCCTAAAAGCTAAGTATATTGGAAATAGCATGTCAAACTTTTTTTTCCACTTAAAGCATTTTTGTCTAGTTAAATATTTCATCATTCTTTTAAAAACCTCTGTCATTTCCGTTTCGGCAGAAGAAATTCATTCGCCAGCTCAGCCTGAAGCCAGGAGTAATTCTGGCTGCCCCAGCTAAAGGGAGGGCTGAGGGAGCTCAGCAGCAGATCTTGGCAGGATCCCACTGTTCCAGGTCTCAGAGAGCCTGAGTTCCTCACCTGCAGGAGGGAGGCCATGCATGAGAGAGCAGAGCTGTGGTGTGCAGGGGCAGAAGGGATGCACTGACTGCCGGGAGCCATTCAAAGTTTAGCTGTCTCTGCCTGACTAATGATAACTAAGGGACGGAGCCTAATCTGAAATGTGCACTGGTGTGTGTCTTGAAAAATACACTACAAGGAAGGAGTGCATTTATCAACATATTCCTCCCTGTTCGCCCTACACTTGGTCCATGTCCAGCTTACTTCGTGAAAATATCTAACTAATAAAGATCTGAAAATAATTACTCTGGAATTAGTGAAATAGTTACAAAGCAAGGGATCAGTTAATGGTCTGGCTTACTGATTTATCTTCCTACAAAATCAATTTTGAGCTCTTCTTATTAACAAAATGTTCACTTGTAATCAGTAATAACTAGTGCCAGCAGTACAGTAGCTGAGAGACTATTTTGCAGCAAAAAATAAGCTGTAAACATAAGAAATATTATAGCACTTTGATGTAAATAAAACTTTCCCTTAATAATTGATTAGTGGATGATGAGAGAAATGCACCTTACACATTAAATATTATGACTGACATAGCAGTTAAGTTCACTTGTGTCAATATATCATGTATCACTTAATTTTTCAGTCAGTTAGTGTCTTCAGAAAGAAATTTCTGCGTGCCAAAATAATTAATGATCTTTGAAGCATTTTAGCACAATTTTCAATAGCAAAGGAAACTTTCAGAGTACTATTATGTGTATTTCTACATGTGTGCCTCAGTTTAGCTTTATGTAAATATCCAGAAGTCTGACATTCATAGCACCATAAAAAATTTTGTCAGGGACATACTTCAGCAAACATTTTGTCACCCAGAAATTCCGCTGCAATTCTTGGAGAATATTAACACACAGGCTTTATTCTCAAGCCTGGGAGAGTGTCATCCTGACCTCTGTTTACTGCTATTAAACAGAGAAGGTTTACTTTGAAGCATTCATTTGAGGAAGTGAGTTATTATTCCTTTGCTTGACCTTAGCCTATGGAGTATATATCACGAGGTTCCATAAGATCATCATGCACAAGAAAAGTGGTCTAGCAAAAGATATATTTTAAAACAATCTTAAAATATTTCAAAATATCAAAATGAGACACCAATAATATTTATGTGCTTATTAACTGTCTGTTAAATAAGAGTCCATATATGCTGAAAAAATATGTATTTAAAACTTGCCATTTGATATGTAGTAATCCCTAATACAAGTATCTTGAAACAAATCTTGTTGCTGAAGTTAACGTTATGTGAGCTATTGCTTATATTTATTACTGGGAAAACATTATTTTGAAAAGCATATAAAAAAATAGTTTTCAAGCTGTTTCCTTAATGAACTGGAAATAGTAACCCTGTCAAATGTAATACAAAAATAGTGTTATAAGCCTATGGCATCTATTTATTACTGGAGAACAAAAGCCTTCATCCATTTCCTTTAGAGAATGACATTTTTGTAATTCGCTGCCCATTTCATTTGTTCTAAAAGGACTTCTTAGGTTGACAAATATCCCACAGAAATGGCTTCTGATGCTTGATAGGATAATGTGCAGCCCCTTAGGACAAGGGCAAAGGCAGCAAACTTATCATCCTTTAGTTTAGCTTAGTATGGGTCAGTAACAGCGCCAGGGGTGACAGAAGATGTTAAAGTGTGGGAAGCAAGAACTAAGAGCTGTAGGAGGGTAGTTTTTATAGTTTATCCTTTCTTTCACCATGACGCTGCAGAGACAGCTTGAATCACATTGTTGATTTGGTTCACTGCACGCCACACTAACTGCTCCAGTAGGAGGGAAAAAAACACTTACGGGTCATTTTCCCCAATAGTGTGTGACATTTCAGCACTTATCCTATAGGAGGAGGAAACACATGTTTAATATTTTAGCTTGAAGTTCATATTTTAAAGATGCATTATCACACTTGGAGGTCTGGTGTGATAAATTTGAAGATTATTGTAGTATTACCAATGTGAGGATTTTGGAGGAGAAAGTGTTCTGCATGTTTAATTGTCCTCTACATTTTGTTTAAATTTTTTTTTTCCCAGCAAGGCAGGGCAAGAATGAACATTTGACTCCTGTGGAGTGCACATTTTAAAACAACAAACTAAACTTTAAAACCGTGATGATGGCTTTCATTCATCAAGAGCTGAAATGCATTTTGGAGGTGTCATTTTAGAAATGTGTTTAACAGAGTTAGGTCTTCCTCAGTGGTGGATGATTGCTTTTCAGCCAGAGATCTTGTAAACTTTGTGCTGATCTAGCGAGACATTTCCACGCAATGATTTTCTGCTAAAGCCAATTGGAGTGACTGAACATAATGAGCAAAATCATGTCCTCTTTCTAAAACTTGCAGCTAGTCTTACACTAACTAGCCTGCTTACCCCTGCAAAATATTTTCCTGCTGTCACATTCCTTAGTTTCTATTTGGCACATTGAAATAATAAAAATCATACTTCTGTTCCCTGATTAAAAGAGGAGTCTTCACAAACTATATCCAAATGCAATTATATTCATAAGAAAAATCTCATGCTCCTGTAAATCGATTCTGATTGCATTGGATGAGGATGTATAAATTGCCATGAACCCAAGTGGCTTGAGTTCAAACCAGATTTTTGTGCTCTGGTTTGCAGACATTAGATGAAAGCCAGTCTCAGCCAGTTCACTCACCAGGTCAAATGTACGTCATTAAAATAAAAAAAAAAAAAAAATTTAAAAAAAAAAAAAAAAAAAGAAAGAAAATATGAGTGTAACTAACCCTAACAAATATTTTACAAACATTTCACAGACAGACCTTTGGAGGTTTTTCTCCAGTGTCATTTTTTCTGCTTCTCTAGATTTTTTCAGAGATTGAACCATGGCAGGACTGCTGTCAAAATATCCGGAGCTCCTTCTGGAGGGATGAGACTGGAGGTGGTGTCTAATTAAATATTGTTTAGCTTGTGAGTATGAGGAGTACCTCTGACAGTGAGATGTAAGTTTCTAAATCACAATTTCTGAAGATTTATGTTAACACTTTTATTTTTTTAATGGCTTTTTGCTGAAGGGAAGAAATTTTGATAACTCAGGCATTGGAGTGGGGGAACCCAGTCTTTAATTTTTTTTCACAGAACTTCACTGTTGCAGAGCAAAATTGAGCTAACACTAACCCATACAGCCATAAAGTTCAGACTATGGATTTGTGAATACTTTGTACAATTGTAATAAACCTTTCATAAGAGCAACAAACCATTTTTATATTTCTACTGCAAGAAATATATTTCTTCAAAAGGACTGCCAATAACTATTCTGTAAGCTCTGCCCTGGAGTACAGCTTGCAAATGCTCCTTGCCTGCACCAGACACACCCACTACATATTAATTACAGAAGCTGTCTTTGCTGCAATAGCCTTCCTGCTTGGATCAAACCAGTTTTACAAAGAAAGTGGAATAATTTGTTGGTGTAATGTATGATCTGAATTAATGTATTTTTAAGAATCAAATTATCCTGATGTGAGAGCCTCTAAAGGGACTGATATAGTGGAGAAGGACTGAAAGTTTTGACATGGTTTAATGAGCTGTATGCTAACTCCACCTGAGTAATTAACAGGCTTGACAGTCCTTTTGAACAGTGATATTCTCTGTAAGGATGTTTAATGCTCTAAGTATCAGCAGAGCAAAAGCCAAGACAGAGGCAGATCTGACTAGGGATTTTTTTGTCAAAGGAGTTTTGACTAGATATTTTTTTCCCTTTATTAATGATTAAGGCAAATACTTTCAGAAGCAGTAGCTAATTTTTCAGTTGTTCTGTTTTTGAGTGTGCAGTTATATGCTGCTTTCTCACAAGTTGTAGAGATATCATCTTGCCATTTCTTAAATATGAAAATATGGATGCAAAGTGGCCCCATCTAACACAACCATGTGCAAACACTCTTCTGTGAGTAAAAGATAAATGATTCTGTGGCAAGCCATTTCAATACATTCTTTGCTGTAGTTGTGAATATGTGCTAACATGCATATCATCTTATAAATCATTCTTTCAGAATTAAAAGAAATTGTTTTGTACCCAGAAACAATGAGAGGATAATATGATTAAATGCAAAAGCCTAAGCACTATTAAATTTTTTTCTCAACCAAAGGAATACCCTGAAATAGCTGAGCATAAATAATGTAGGGGAATTATTAACATATTCCAAACTTGGACAGACAATTAACAACTGACCAATGTCAAAGACCAGATCCCCCAAACCTGCCCATGTTCTAGGTAGTGTAGCTTTGACCAGCTCTTTTCCATACCAATGAAAGGGGAGGTGAAGAAAGGGGAAGTCTCAGCTGCATAAGATATAAAAATGAACATTAAGAAGTGCCTTTTATTTTTTTCCCTAGATTTTCTCTTATTTTTCTCTTTTTCCCTGATTTTTGTAATCTGAAATTCTTGAATAGTTGTATCATACAACATGTAAATCTGTACATGTTGATGGCTGTAAGTTTTCTGCTTAACAGATTTTACTCCTTACTATGCCTGTCACTGGTTTAAGCAATCTGTGTGTAATTGATTTCTTCAGTAAAACAGATAACATTTGCTTAAAGCTCCTCTGATGGCTTTACAGCCTCTACATTAGCAACAGCACTTCCATTTCCACTGGCATTCTGGCAAAATATAATTATTATATATCAGTCATAGACAAAAAGGCAAAAAACATAGCAGAGAGTCTGTGCTGCATTTTCCCTGAGTTCAGCACTGCCCAAGCATCAGACTGTTCAGCTCTTACTGTGGTCACACCAAATGACTGCTAATGCTGTCTCTCTCCCTGGCCCCATGCCATATAGTTTTCTATTTACTGATTCAATATCAGAACCAATGATATTTGTGACTGAAATAAATAGGGCTTTAATTGCCTTGCAGGTAAACTGTCTTATTTTTTACTTCAGCAGAAACTTTTCTCTAGCCATAAATAAATAAGGAAAACAGGATTTATTTTGTAGGGTATAAAATAATGACTTTTACATGTTCTGCTTCAGATAATGAAAGCAAAGGAAAATATAAAACCATCCCTCAGGACAAAATTTTTTTGCCTGGAAAGGACATAAGAAAGGGAAAATAAGACAGATGCATGGAGGAACTTAATTGTAGCATACAGAGAACACTCAAGGGACTGCAATGTGGCCTCTCTCCTCTTTTCTCCAGTGTTCTGTGGATTGCAATTAAGCATCAGAGTACTGGACAGTGGATGTTTCCCACTGAGAAAGGAAAGGCTGCACACTTGAATTTTTAAGTGGTTTTATTATGATTTCCAAGGCAATCACTACAGTTTTCTAAAACAATTAACTTCCTTGGTTTAGCACATACAAAGAAATAATATTTCCAGCTTCCGAGGATAAGCAGACATGTTTGAGGGATTGCAGCAGCAAGAGAGGAAAGGTTGTAACAGACAGTGCACAAACTGCATTCTCAGTGCTTGCAATGTACCAGATCTCAAAAAAGGAAAAAGTGGATTTTTCTCCCTCTCCCTTGGAAATCAGAAGTGGGAGAAAGCCTTCCTGTCTGATCCTCATTCTGACCCTAAGCAACAAACATATGAGTGATGAGTGAAGGTCATTCTCATCAGGCACAGAATAAAAAGCTCTTGAAAAGTAATACTATTCCATTGGAGCTGAATCAAGGAAAGGACAGAAATGCATGCTCAACTTGGGCACACTCCTCGTGGGTAGAAATGATTTTCTGGATTGGTGCCAGGGTGTTTGACACCTTAAAAGACCTGTCCTCAGGTGAACACGTGGAGGTGATCACCTAGAAATGAATTCTGCTGTATAGCCACCAGCAGCATCCTGGCACATTCCTGCTGCTGGTGCCCCCAGCCAAGGTCTCCCTGCCACCCTGGGTGTGTGCACAGGGGCAGTGCTCAAGGTAGGTAGGAGGTAGGTGCAACTGTGTGTGTATGCTATGCCAAAAATAAATATTTGCAGCACAGGGAATATCCTGGAAGAATACCTTCACTTCTCCCCCCTTCTTTATTTTTTTTTTTTATTTTTTTTTTATTTTTTTTTTTCTTTTCCTCTTTTTAATTTTCATCTTGAATATGTTTGAAATGAGAGAAAACTCTGTGCTGAGACCCCAACAAGCCATTATTTACTGAATCCAAGATGTTAGGGGGGAGTGAGAGTTGCAAGTAAGCTAAATAAATCAGATATGCAGAATGTTAGAACAACAACAACAAAAAAAGGTGTGTTTCATACTGATGTGGTGAAACCAGAATTAAAATTTAGTTCCCAGCTGAGATCTGACTCTCGCATGTATCTTGTAGATGCATTTTAAAGAAGAGCTACATTCCATTTTCACAGAAAAAATATGTCAGATAAAAACACTGGGAAAAGTCACTAAGTTGAGAAGTGAAAGATAGAGCTAGTTCTGCACATAATATTTTAGGTTTTGTTTCTTGCTTAATTATTTATCTGTTCATTCACAAAACTATAGACAAAGATCTATGCTTGTTAAAACATTAATACTTACATTTTAAATAGTAAATGGTTCTTGTCTTTCACTGAAAGATGGCTGATGTGGTTAGGTGTGATACAATTTTACATCCCAAATAGCTTCTTTGGGAAATGTTATAGGCTGCTTTGAAATGACAGTACTGAGGGTGTTTTTTTTCCCCTTCAGCTTGCAGAAGGTGCTAAAACAGTGATCCTCAGCTGTGAGGATCTCAAAACCTCTTGCTCAGAATTAAGATTCATGGCAGTTTAGTGAGAGCAGAAAAGATCTCTGTGTGAGAGGCAGCTGATATTTTTCTCCCACCATAAATCTTGATTTCAAAACTCTGATTTCAGAAGTGGGAAAACTGAAGCCCAAAGAGCTTAAGGGGAAAACTTAAAAGCACTTATTTGGCCTAGATTCAACAGTGTTAAACTAGCTTAGATACTTGGGCACCTGAATACCACCAACTCCCAAAGACTTTCATATTACAAGCTCTGAAAAATTAGAATATGCAGATTTGATCATGTTGCCCCTTTGGCAAGGAGGATTCAGGCTTCAAGTATGTGAGGGGGAGAAGATGGCCAAGATTTGATCTGAATGCATCTATGTAACTAAAGATGCATTTAAAAACTGATTTAATTATATCAGTTAAAAAACTTGGCACATTCGCTCTTAATTCATCTTGCTTCTATTGATTTAGCTAGAAGCTGTGGTTTAGTGTGGAGCCTGCTGTTTGGTCTGAAACTTGCCTGACTTCTTCCTGATTTTTAACAGATTGCAGAAATGGTGCCTCCTGGACCACAGTAGGCATTTCCCAAGGAGACAGGCAAGGCATCCCTCTGCCTCCTTCTCCTTCTGCCTGAAATTTAGAGGTGCTGGATTTGCCATCCCTTTATGGTTATGTCAGTGGTCCAGAGACAGCAGCAGGCAGTGTAGTGATTTTCTTTCTCTTCAGCAAAGGGAAGAAAATAGAGAGCATTTATTACAGATCTCACAAATCAGACGTCATTATTGCTGCTGCCAAAGCATGACCAAAATGTATACCTATAAAAATAAAGGGTACATCTACTGGCTGGAGGTTACCAAGCCACACTGCAGAGCAATACAGTTACTTTGGATGGCATGTGGTCCTTGGTTTGGTTTGGTCCTGGCATGTTTCCTCAGATGACATGCACTTACCTACCACTCACTCACCTGCCTTTGCCCTATCCAGGAGCAGCATCCCTAAATCCACAGAATGCTGCAGCTGGGAGCCCTCTGGGATTAAAATGGAGACAGGCCCTGTCTAACTTCTGTCACTGGTTTCTCATCCCTGCTCTGCAGGTTTTAAAGGGTGTGAGTAGAAAATGTGAATAATAGTGACCAGTTCTTGAGGATGCACTGTAGTCTACATTGCTTACCACAAACTAAGAACCCTATTTAGAGTGAGGACAGAATTGCAGTATCATATCAAAAAGTAACCTGGCACTATGATTTTTACACACTTTTTACACTGCTTAAACTAACTTTATTCTTCCTATTAAAAGGCTCCCTAGGCTGGAACAATCAGTGTGTACTTTAATCCACAGAGGCAATTTTGTAATGGATAGCTGCTATCACATTTTTCACTCATCCATAAATGGCTTGCACAAATCATAGCTGAGGAGAGACATAACTTGCACCTGATTCTCACTGCTAAAAAACACCTTAAATACCATTTGTGGAGCAAAGCTGTCTCACTGCCTCTGGCTCCCTGCACCAGCAAGGGCTGTCGCTTCTCTTCTCAAAGATGGGGAAAGAGGCCAAAACAGACATGACAGCTTGTTTAAAGGAGACTTCAAATATGTTTAAGGTCATGTTCTCCATTTCAATGAAGTTTTCTTGATTTTAAAAAACTGCTAATATTCCAAGGCCTCAGTATTTAATTGCTGAAATCTTTCATGAGCCTAGAATTGCTCCAGAAACAGACATTCAACCTCTTCCTCCTCACTGAGAGATCCAAGAACCTTCTTTTCTCAGGCCTAGCTTTATTGGTCTGTGCAAAAGTCAAAAATGCAGATACTGATGTTCAAGCTCAGTTCTTCCAGTGAGTCTGTAGAGAGTGAGCACTGGATCATGGATAACTAGTGCAGTAAATAAAAGTTCTGGAAGTCTGAACACTGTGTGGCTCATCTCCTTCTTGGAACTACATCTGAGAGTTTCCATGAGATACCTCAACTAGTAATGAATCTTTGCTCTTCTCTACCAAATTTTTTTCAATCTCAAGTGTCTCTTCTCTCTTTCATCGCCTTTCTTCTTTACAGAAATTAAAAGAAAAAATGTTGTTCTCATACCTAACTGACAGAAAAAAAAATATGTAGCAGAATCATTAGAAAGAAATTTTATTTCTTTCAGTTTTTTTCAGAAGAGAAAAATGTCTGGTACCTTTATCCCACTTAATTTTTAAATGAGGCAAGGAACTTTTTATTTGTTTTGTATTTCCCTGGACAAGGTCTGAGAAATGCCTTTAATACTAGAAAGAGTTCTTAATATTTTCTTGTCCTCCCTTGTATCACAAGCCTTATTACCATAATTCACTTTTCAATTCCTCTTACCTGTTGCATCATGTTTTTACAAAGCAGAGACTGACATGTAATGTGGGGGGTTTTTGGTGTTTTGTCAAATTTGGCACTTAACCTCGTAAGAAAAGTATTTTACTATTCAATAACAGTGACACAAGCTTGAAGTTTGGCATTTCATTTTTGAATTATTCTCATGGGAAGAGAAAAAAAGCACAACTAGATTTTTTTTTTCTATGTTGTTCAGAAAAGTTGAGGGAATGAGGATTAGTTTTTGCTCTTGTCATAAATCCAAAATGGCTGCAAGAATTTTGCTCAAACTTTTTAAAAAATCACTTTGGGAACAAGTCAAAGAATACTTTTTAATAGTAACCATGTAATTTACTGTAAAGAGGCTGACAACTGAATTGAGGAGTGGAATTAAATTTAAAAATGTGTTTGAGTGTGCTATCCTTCTCTGCAATGGCAGGAAATTTTTTCATAGCATATGTCCAATCTTTCACTTAAAAAGGCAACTAGTGTCGAACCTGCTATTTTCTTGATGAATGAAAACAGTTTTCTGCTGTTGAACTGATAATAGGCTTTTATTATACTAACATGAAGACATCTTCACCAAATCTATCAAGAATCCTGTATGTAAGTAGAGTATACAAGCTATCTACTGGCACTTTTCCCAGGAAACTGATTTATCTTTTCATCAACAAATAGCTACTGCTACTGCTTAATCGGGCAATATTTGTGAGATGTCATTTTAATGGGGGCATATTTGGTCAATGTCAAGTGACTTAAGTGATGTTTTAAGTAAGCAATTCCACACTGAGATTCTCACTGATCACTCAAATAGTGAGATATTTCAGCTTTGGTATTTCAAGATGGAAACTAATATTAAAGTGTAACATGGATTCAGCCATGCACTGGTGCTCCAGTACTTATTTGCTTATACAGTAAGTACCTCCTGTAAAAACTGTCTTATGTTCCATAACTGTAAAACAAAGATTAAATCATCAAGGCTGGTTAGAACTCAGCTCTAAATCTACATTAAAATTGATGAGAAACTTTCCTAGGTAACTGAACCAGCCCAAGCTGACCATGCTGATCACACAGACCTGACTTCCAAGTAGAGGCTTTTACAGCTGCTTTTTGTACAGAATGAAGGGAATGTAAATTACCTCATTCCAATTTACCTAGGACAAGCAAAACAATAAATAAACCTTAGGGTGTGTGATACGGATTTGTGAGACAGTACTCTTGCACAGAGGGAGAATTCAGGGCATTGCAAACTCCTCAAGGCCATGTGCAACAGTACCACTCCAAGTCTTTCTGCAACAGGATTTGTATCCCATGACACATTACAGTTCTAGTTGATACTGAAAGATCAGTTAAGATTGTTGTAAAGATCTTTCATGACTTTCTCTAAGACTGGTTTCACAAAGAATCAAGTTCTTTATAAGTACCTCCTTAAAAGCCAAGCTCATAAACTTAACCATGCCATCAAAAAAATTCAGGAAACTATTTATGCAAGGAGTTAGGATTAGACACACAAAACTGTGACACTTAGACATTGCTTCTTAAAAGAATACATAGAAGTATGTTATTATTTGATAAAGAATATACATAATTAAAATATACTGGTTGTTTTCTGTTTTTTAAGATGTCTCTTAAGGCAGCAGTATTCTACAAAGGTGCCATCAAGAACAATAAATGTTATTAAATAATTCTATAAAATTTATGACATACATTATCTCAGTAGAATATTTCATGCTTTGTGTTTTCTGTGCTTCTTATACTCTAAGGTGCACTTGTTAAGATAAATGAAGCCTAATTTTCTAAGGCTAATGTCACTATTGTATTTTCCATTGTGACAATAGAACAAGTAACACAGACAAAAATATTGTTGAACATCAAATCATAAGGCAGAATCCTAATGCTGTGAGCTCACACAGTAACATGATAGAAATGTAATGGCACAGAAGCTGTGAACATATTGAAATAAAACCAAATCTTAACCTCATTATATAATGTTAAGACTTCCTGAGAAGACCCTGTGAAAGTAAAAAGGCCTAAACACTAAAACTGATATTCATTTTAAGGCCCTTTGTTAGTGTTATTGTGTGCAAGAAAACCTCCTGACCATATATGATAATCAAGTCCATAGTATTCCAATTGAATGTTTTGCGTAGGAAGATGTGTATTTTGCATATGCATATTGAATGAGCTGGAGTATAAACAAATATGGCTTTTAATGTAACTTCCCTGGATGAGAAGAGTTGGTTTCATAGCCTAAAGCTATGAAACAGAGTCCTTTTGTACTGTTTTTTTAAGACTGCAGCTTGTCTATTTCTGCATTTTCTTGATTTTTATTGATTTTAATATTTTTTTAAAAAAATCCTGAGGAGAGTAGAAGGACTTTGCTTATCCTGATGTTTAACCACCAACCAACCAGTTTCACTTTGATTCCTGGGAAAATCATAGACCAAGTTCTCTTTGAAGACTTTTCTAGACCCACAAATGAGAAGGTGGTGACTAGGAAAATCTACATGGTTTACCAAGGGTAAAATGCTTCTGGCCTCCCTGACTGCCTTCTCAAACTAAGTGTCTAGGACTATGGATGACAAAAAAGTGATGGGTGCCATCTGTCTTCACTTTACCAAAGCTTTCTCCATAGTACTCCACTGCATCCTTGTATCCAAATTGGAACATTCTGGTCTTGATGAATAAACTGAAAGGTGCACGAAAAGCCATCTATACTGGCAGGATACCGGTGAACATGTGGAATTCCTTGGGGGTCTGTCCCTGTTTCAAGTCTTTCTCAATGGCCTGGAGACAGAATGACACAGGCTGTGCATTCTCATCAAGCCTGCAGCTGGAAGAAAGCTGGGGTACAAGCTGGTCAGCACTGGGGAAGGGTTCCTTTGAACTGGGTCTTGAACTCATCTGGGATGGTAGCACTGCCTGCAGCTCTGTGTGGCATGCTGAAGGGAGGATTTAAGTGAAGGGGGATTTGTGTGCATGTATGGAATTTCCCTTGTTATGAGGATGACCGAGCAGTGAGGTTCTCCAGGCTGCCTGGAGAAGTTGTGGGATCTCTGCCTTCGAAGGTTTTCAAGATCCAAAGGAAAAAAAGGTACCTAGGTAGGACAAGCTTTGTATCTTGAATGACTCTAAGCATACAATCCTAATTACTGTGAATTATATATGAAAAATGAATCATATCTGGGAAGCAAAATAAGATTCTAAGTCTATGCTTAAGACCTCACTTCTTACATATCTATATCACTCACACTTGTCTCATATCTATATGCTCAGTACTAGCCTGAATCAAAAGTGCAAGGTGTGAGTTCATACATGTGACTTCTAGGCCAGGTTGCCAGGAAATATTGGGGTTTCCTTTTTAGCCCTTCCTTAATGTGTAGAACCAATTAACTCATTTGAATTATCTGTGCATTAACATCTATCAAATTCTCGACTATCACATGGAACTAGGATATTGATTTCTTATTTCCCACCTTTCTGTGGAAAAATATTATTTTTGGTCTTGGCTCATTTAAGTAGAAGGAAAAAACCCATGTTCTTCTCCCCACTGACTGTGTAGGGGAATCTAGGCATGCTCTTATTAATGAGGATTGGTATGCTGGGTGCTTTAAAATTAGATTCAAGTTAAGTGCCTAACCTGAGTGAACTTGATCCTACCCTCAGTCATTAATGGATTATAATGATATTCATTTTACAAAAAAGCTCACTCAGAATGGGTGTTAGCAAATTCTGTTTGAAATTTTCAAAAGCAGCAAAAGTTACTTGGAGGACTGCTCTCATTCATTTAAATGAACTTGTAGAAAGCTGTCAGAAAATATTCTTCAGGACAGAGGGCATCATTCTGTTTCTACAGTGCCTTGGCAGAACAGTCCTAATCTGTGACCAGGCCTTCTGTATGTTCCCTGCAATATGTGTAGTACTAAAACTCATAGTAAAAATAAGATGACAAATCTGTTCATTAGTGAAGGAAATATTTCCTCCTATCAACTAGCCAGGCAGAGAGAAAAAAAAGGAGAGAAACAGCAACAAGTTTTAGGTCATTAACTTAGTTTTATATTCAGATCATTTAACATTATATTTTCTGTAGTTTGAAAAGCTGAGCAAGTTAATTTTGTGACTGAGGTGGTTCATCTTCCATATACTTGTCATATACCTTTAAGCAGAATATGGCTTGAAAAGCTAACTTAAAGAACAAAAACGTCAAAATATATGACACTCAGAAGTCAAGGAATTGCAAGCAATTGTCAAATTAAGCATTCCTCTGTCTCTAAGAGTATTCTCTCTCATTAAATAATTGAATTAAACAATATCATTTTAAAATATTTCCATTATTGTGCACAGTTTGGACAATGGCCAATGAAATAAAGTGACGTTTTAATTTTTTTTCTGAGGTTCTTTAATACTTTTTACTTTGTCTTTTTGCTCACTATTCTCCTGTCCAAGGCAATGGAAGTCAGCTTAAGTCTTTCCACCAGTTTCCAGGGCATCAGATCCCTTCCCAAGTGAGGTGGTAACCTAGAAGATGGGAGAAAAGACACATGCCAGCTGTAAGTCCATGGAAGAGAGAGGTGAATTACCTTGTTGTTTCTTGGGATTTTCTGCGTGATTCTCAGCATAACACATCTGGAGGCAGCGTGTCCTTATCACGAATCCGTTTGGCATTCATTGGTAATGGCCGTGATCATCAACCCAATTAGTGCTCATATAGGTGTCAATGGCATTCCATCACAATTTATTGTTAGTTAATGAACACCTGTATTAGCCTCATACTCCACTTTGTTTAAAACCTGCTTAAAAGGCTTAGCTGCAAAATTTAGTGCCAGCCGAGCTCTGTGTCTCAGATCAGTCCTCGGATTCCTACAAGGCTTCTCTCAGAAAGTGAAATTTTATTGCCTGCAAAATCACAGCTAGGAGATAGAGACAGAGGACTTACAGCTTTTGGCCTGGGGACAATGAAAATCTCACTCAAACAACACTCTACAGCTTCTGGGCTCCTTCTGCCCCCCATCCTCTGCCAGCCTGCTCAGCCAGAGGCAGCCAGCTCTGGGCAGAGCCTTGGCTTGTAACGAGAGTCAGGTGAGGGAGCTGTTGTTAACTTTTAATTGTGATTTAACATAATGACCTTGCATACAAGTCCTCCTTTGCCCTTGGACTACTAATGCTTTATATGTCTCCTCAAAACAATAAAAATAATAAAAACAGGGTTTTTTGGAAAGCTTTTTCTATGTGCCATTATTACCAACCTCCTTTCAGTTTGGTGAGTTTTGTCCCTTTAGACTTTTCCATAACTGTCAGTTCACTCCCCGCTCCACCCTTTTCTCCTTTATTCTCAGTTCTATGTTTAATATTTTATTAGTTAATCTTGTGGTCAACTACTTTTACCACAGTTGTTGGAGTACTTCATTTTGTGGTTCAACACAATTTTTTTTCCTACTTCCTCTCTGTTAAAAATACTGTTTTTCAATCTTTTCTGGGTTATCACTCCAACCATGTTAATTTTCCCTTTTTCCACCCTTCAGTAAAATGCTAACTGCTCCTCACTGCCTTTGAGAACCTTCACAATCCTTACTCCTGAGTCATTATCTTGGATTTCCCATCCTCTTTGCTATGCCAACATCATTCCCCCTTCTTTGCATTTCCAACATCATTGTGCTTTGTGCCTTCTTACATCATGGAGTAACATCTCAGAACTGATCCACAAGGCTGTGACTCTAACTTCAGATTCTGATATCTTTTGTAATGCTTACCAAAAGGCGTTGGGATCAATACTGAGAGAAGAGTAATTTGAATTTTGCAGGGAATTAGTAGGGAAGGGTGCAGCATTGTTCTCTCTTTATTCTGGCTATGTAAATACCCCCTCACAAGGAGATCTGTTTGTTGAGAAGATCATGTCTCCACCACACCTCTGAACAGCACCTACCACATTGTTGGTGCCAATGGAATACAATAACAACAATAATAATAACCCCTACCCAGAAAACCTCATTAAGGACCTCAGGTATCCCTTGAGTTACGTATTGATCCATGTAAAGGATTGCTGTGTCATGCACTTACATGAAAGGCCAGATTTAAATCCCCCAAAAAGCCACAGAAGAGCTCGCATTACAGCTCCACAAAGAAGCTTGATTAAATGTGAATTTAGTTTAAGGTCTGAAGTGTACATATTAAAACTCCTGAGGATCTTTTAATCAAAACTTGGACCCTTTTGCATGGTTAAATCTCTGATTTTTGCTAGGTGATATTGACACGGATTGTTTGCTGATGCATTGTGATTTAATGCCATGTGACCGTAATCCCTGCATGCAAATGATTAATTACAAAGTGTATTTGATTTTTTTAAAGGATTTATCACATTTTCTCCACTTCTGCTTCTGTTTAGATTGCAGACTAAAAGCCCCACAGTTTTAATTTTTTAAATTTCATTTGAATTATGTCAGAAGCTGTAATAATTCACAAGCTATTTAGCTTTTGGATTAAAACAGGCAATTATTGTTTATAAAATATTATGGCTTCAAATCTATAGCAACTTTAAACATTTCTGTATTTGCTTCAAGGCATGAGGAGACAGTGACACAGCTCATTTCCTCTGCTGAGCCCTCTTTGCTGCCTTGTACAACACTTATTTCAAAGCACGCCACAGCTTAGAACTGTCGTGATCCCCATTAATATAAAATCATTGACCTCTGCTCCCGCTGGTGCGACTAAATTACATTCTGCTGCTCAGCAGCAGCCGCATATGGGGCCAGCTCTTTTAGTCATGGCCAGGTGCCTTGATGTCAGCGCTGCCCCTCCCACGCTCAGGGTTTTCCTTTAATGAGGATTATGCACCTTCAAAGATTGAGGAAACCCACTCCCAGAACGGCAGCGTTTCCAATGGCATCTGCTCTTGCCACACAGTAACTCTGTGCTGTAGGAAACTGGGGAGAGGTGCTCTGTTTTCCCCCTCACAGTGAGGAACTATGAGAGTTCATGATTTCTTACCTGTGTTCTCCCTCAACCAACTAACCCAGGACATTGTGAACAGAAATATCACATTTTTATGAAGCCCTGTAATGTTGTGTTAAAACAGTATCCTATATCATGTCAAAACCTGGGTGGGATTCCTTTCCCCTCTCCTTGCCTTTTAGTTCGTGCTACTCAAAAATAAAGTGCACGCAGCACAGTTTTATAGTCTACCCATTATTGTGTACTCTTACAAAAAAAGAAAAAAAAGAAAGAAAAAAAGATTTTATAGGATTGATTAGGATTGATACAGCTTCTGAATGTGGTCAGCTTTTCTCACTGTGTGGTCTTTCTTGATCTTTTTTCCCTGACCCTTTTCACCCGCCCCCACCCCCTCGAGACACTGTGCTTTGTGAGCCATGGTGCATTTTTGCCTGTAAGCAATGTACTCTACAAATGGGTCTGAGCAGCAAGTTTCTACACCAATCTTCCTAAACATAGTATTCTTCAACAGGGAAATATTTTATTTCCTGCAATAAGTTACATATTGTTAGACTTTGGCACCGATAAGAGAGACTAAATCCTGATGATGTCTAGAATAACTCTTAAACTACTACAGAAATTGCCAGTGCACTAATTTTGTGTTCAGTCCCACCAAGTAGTATTCATCACATAAAGCCTGAGACGGTGTCAAAGTGAATTAGTAATAATGATCTCCTTCTTGATAGTAGTCAAATCCTTATAGATCTTATCATGTAAGAATAAGTAACAGAGGAATTTGGCACAAAAAGTTTTTATATGGGAAAACCAGAAAATGTTATATGGAATGTGTACAGATATATCTTTCTTTCATTTTAGGGTGTCTCTGTCTCAAGAACTTAAGTCCTCGCTCTCTTTGGTAGGTATCACTATTTGGCTATTTCAGGACTTTATGTTATTTTAATTTTGCAATTAATGTAAATCCTACACTATTTGTTATTTTTGGAAATCTGAGTGTATTCTCTGTTCAAAGCGATCACATAAAATAACATAAGTGTTATTGTTGCCTAAAATAACCATGAATATAATGTATGTTCTTTGTTATATTCTCCCTTGTGCTCCCAGGGAAAGTTAATGTTGACCAAATATGACCTAGAAAGGAAAGCTGAAGGTTTAGAAATTTCTTTTTAGTGGGTACCCATAGCCAAATTGCAGATAAATCTTTGTAATAGAAAGGAACAATTCCTCTTTTTTTTCTTTTGTGTGTGCGGGTGAGAGGGGGAGGAGGAGGTTTTTAATTGTGTTTTGTTCTTTATGAAAGGTAACATCTGGATTAACAACTTGCTTCTGAAAGCTGATACCCAAACAGAGTGCTTTCTTTACTGAGAGATGTCCTAACCCCAGTCACACGACTGCTAATTTGGCTTTTCTCTTAATCTCTGCAGAACTTGCTGAACAGAAGCAAAACTATGTGCATGCTAATGGCTCACTTTCTACATGCTCCCCTCTCTCCCTCGGAGTGTCTGGTGTGCAAAGCTGAGCTGGAACAAAGATACACTAATTATTCTCCATTAATTTGTCTGCTTGAATGGTCCTAAACACCAGAGTGATTAATTAGCACGAAGCAGCCAGGGCAGGATGTCACACCCTTCTCTGCGTTTAAGTGTCGGCAAGGTTGTGCTCAAGTGTTGACAACAGCATATCTTTAATTTTCTCCAAGAAGAAAAGTTTAGTCAGTACAATTAATTTGAGCTTGGCTAGCTTGCAGGAATAAATGCAATGTGGAATAATATGACTGCTGATTAGACAATTTTTTTGCGTCCTTAGGATACAGTAAAACTTTTTGGCACCTCAGTTATTGAATATTGTTTTTCTATAATTGTTTCAAATTGGTTTAATTACTTTTGTGCATTTTGCAGTTAAAAAGTGGATCACAAACCACACAGAAATTATCTTTAATGACTAGGTATATGTAAATGGTTTGATATGATGGATGAATTAAAGAGACAACCAATTTCAATTCAATTTACAAATCTTCTTTAATCAGTGGTTTTTCATGGTGACTTGTCCAAAAATATATGTCAACATCATTTTAAAAACTACTGATTACCTAGTTTGCAGAATTTCATGTAAATTAAGTAAAATAACCTGAAAATTAAATAAAGCTGGTTCAGTAATATTTACCTGAGATCAGCACTTGTATTGCCCTTTTGTTTTCATATAGAGCTGTTAAAAGAATATTTAACAATACACTTACCTAAAATTTTCTCCATAATAATGCTAAGATTTATATATACACTTTTGTGGACTCTGAGAATTGCATGTGTTTAGCAAGCATGGTACATGAAAATACATTATCAGTTGTGGTAACTCTGGTAATTGTAAAAGTTACTGCATTTGCATGTCCTTATGTTTTGTTTTTATTTTTTAACCACCTTTTAGAGCATAATTTTTTCCTTGGGGTAGGGGGCATAAATGCAAAAGAAGTCCTAGACATTAGACGATGCCTGTGACCTTTTAGCAGCTACCCTGAAATAAACCCCTAAAGGGGCCATACCAGAAGCCACAGACAGAGCTTCATCTCTCCTTGCATTGTCAGTCACTATTGTTCTCCTTGTCAATTAATTCCCCATAATAAATGTTTGCCCATGTTGTGGCCAATACAAGCTGCTTCAAAGTGTGTTACTTTATACAGAAACTGACTCTTTCTCTTGCTCATTCGTAGATGTGAGTCAGCCATCAATGTATGTTTTACTTCATAAGTGAAATCTTTATTCAGCTATGTGAGTGGACTGAGGTTTTCTTGTTACAAGGAGAGTTTGGGGAAGGGTTAAAGTAGATGATGAATATTTGTTTAAATTGACAGAGCTTATGTGTACCAAGCTTTGCAGAAAAATATAAGTGCTATGATGTGTATTGAAACATCCAACTATGTTTAAGGTAGGAATTGCAACCATTATGGCACCTACATTCAAGAAAATCACAGACAATTCTGACAAAAAGTGTCAGTTGATGAGTCCCTCTAAGGTCAATAAAAATAAGTAGACAAAGTAGACTGAATGTGAAGAGGAAGTCTTGGCTTTAAAGTACAGATAATGGAAACTTATCTTGAAAAAGAATAAAAGAACGTGTAATTAAGCAATACCTTTTGATTCTCCTGTATGTCTTGTATTTTTCTGTTTTCTGGGTTGCTTAAGTAGGATGTTTTTTGCATTTGAATTTTTTTATTGCTCGATTTTCTCTCCAATCAGTGAATGTTGCTGAGAAAATCTTATCCCCAATTCATTGTGTTAATTCCTCCATCCTAAAAATAATCCCCTACATTTTAGCTTCTGGGTCTCTACTGACATTTAGTCACTTGTTAAGATTGTCTTCCTTCTTCCCAGTAATCTTATTTACCCATTTATTCTCTTAACAATCATTTGCCCACAAAAGTCAGCACACTGTATGTGTAGTATCTGAAGCCCCCTATAAGACAACTTTATTATGAGAACACCTCCGATCAAAATGCTTAGACAGGACACTGAGAATCAGCAGAATTTCAAACTCTTAGATGGTTGGTTTGATCAGAGAAATGTAACCCAACTATTAAAATACATTTCTCATTCTTATAAGTATTAACATTTAAGGTCTGTCCCAACAGCCTTTTCGTAGGCAGTGTTCTTCACACTCTCCTACTCAATCAAAATAACAGCATCCATCAAGCTGTTGTGAAAATGAATAAGCTGCTTTGTGGGAGAATTATTTCAGTGTACTATTACAAGGCCAATGTGATCCAACTTGGATCTTGAAACTTGTTAAATCTGCAGCTAATACCCTTGCTCTCAATGGCACCAAACTAAGAAGTTAAGTCTTTTAAACTTTTAACTTCAAGTGACTACAGAATAAGAGGTGAGATGAGCAACAAAACTCTTGCTCATTATTTTCTGTTGGCTCTAAATTATTTTATATGGCAGAGGAGAAAGCAGTTCTCAAAATAATAATTTCCTTGGGATTACCTTTAATCAATAAATTGAACAATTAACTATTAATTACTTGCTTTCTGCCTTCAGATCACATGCTAATTATTTGCTTCTTGACTTTATTTTCAAAAGGCTTTAATTCCAAGATATTTATCCAATGAAGTAAAAGTAAGAAAAATATCAAAGTATATTCCATGCAGTGTTTTAATTTAAAGAATTTTGTTGTGCTTTTGGTGCACTAGTAATGTTATTTTGAAGTGAAAAATTTACTCCTGTCATTTTGAAAGGTCAGTACTGATGTCAGTTTAGCTGCTGTGTCAGTGCTGATCAAATGAGTCCTCCCTGCATTGTGAGAGCAGATCCAGCTGTTAGCTGAACTGTGCTAGCTGTTCCACATCTTCCATGCTCGTGTGACATTCTCATTTATACCTCACTTCCTCTGTATGGCAACCAAATAAAAATTCTATTCTATGCGGAGAAATATAGGACCAAATTCAGAAGTGCCCAACATACAGGTGGTGAAAAATTTCACTAATATTGCCTTTGCAAATTAAAATTTTGTAAGTTTACCCACTTGTTATTCCCTTGGAAATCAATAATAATTATTTGATTGAGACTGTGGTAAATCAGAGGCAAAATTCAGCCATTTTTCCAGAGGATATCTGAAGCACATCCTAATATCTGGCTGATCAAAAATCTCTGACCTCTGTGAGGCTTTCTGCAAAGCATAAATGTGAAGCATGGACAAGACAGGTTGCAGATCAGATTGCAGATCAGCCACCAGTGAGGAACATGGAAATATGAAGCAGAATTCCAGTGCAAATTGGCACAGCTTCCTTAACTGCAGAGAAACTGCATTGATTAACAATACCTGTTGAGTCTACACATGCATGAGATCTCGGTTTATCACAGCAGGAAGATTTTTTGTGTATGTACTTCAATTGAGTGAGCTCTGGAGACTAGGAAAAACAAAAAACAAAAACAAAAAAAAAAAAAAACAAGCAACAACTAAACCTCAACAAACCTGCAGTTCTCTCTTTTGTTTTATTCAAAACCAGGCTCAGAGGCTACTTGGAATCAGCAGGTGCAGCTGGGACTTCCCTCAAAATTAGGGGCTGAGCCTATTTTCTTCCCTTGCAACACTTCCATTAACCTGTTAGCATCAGCTTTTCCTGAAGATCCTAACTAGGGAGGACAGTCCTTTTATGATAAACTAACAGAAAGTTAAAAATAGTCCTGAGAACACACATTTCAGTTTCATAAGGAAATGGGACAAAGTTCAGTGTTTCAGCTAATGACTGGCATTCAGAAGCTATTCTGCCTTTTTGTCCAGAACTATAAGTACACAATGAGTTACCTTTCCTAAGCAAATGCCAACCCTTATTCTGTAAATGTGTGAAAATGTTTAGGCTCAATAGCTCAAGGCATCACCCTTCAAAGGGTCAAGCTCTTCAGTAAGAATTTCCATTGCCACCCACGGAAATTGCAGGGTTTTATCCCATTATGGAAGAATAGATGTCTAAAAGTGGATATGGAAATTAATTTGATCCCCTCCTTTCAAGAAATTAATTTTTTTTTCACCTGTAGCACCTTAATTTTTCAGCAAGACGTAGCTGATTGATGCTGTCATTGACCTCCCTCCTTCCTCATTTATTCACTACCCGCTGTTTACTAACATTTGTTTTCTGATAACACTTGAAAGATGGAAATTGCTTTCAGTCCTATTTCTGGAACAGAGCCTGAAGTGTTCTTAGCTTTATCAGGGGAACATGTGTATTTCTTATTATTCTGAAGGTCTAATTCTGAGCAATTAGGCCAAGTAAAATCAAAACACAATGCTAACAAGCTGTGAAAGGCTGAGAGAAAGAGAGACAGTTTCTCCTGGACTTCTGAATATTTGATGCTGTCATTTCTGAAGGGCAGTGGTACCTCAGAAATTCTCCTGTCAATAAAAGGCATTTGGTTGAATTCTTGGTCCAAAAGCTTTATCTCAAGGAAGAAGAAAAGGTGGTTCTGGTAATATATTAGACTTTCTGATCATAACATATGCTCATGTAAAGGAGAGAGAAAGAGATCAATCCCTTTTCCATCCTGTTATTATTTATGGCATCCACATCACAAAAGTAATTTGGACAGAATTTGATTCTTATGCAAGGCTACATTTGAGAAATACTAAAAGAATCTACCTAGCTCCTGTTACCTATTTGCAATCCTTTTATTCTCCTTTGTCACAAGGCAACACTAAATAGACATGATTGCATAAAATATAAATCTCTAAAATACGAGAATTTTATGTATTCTTTAAGTACCCCTATAAATGATAGGATTTTGCAAACCAGCTGACCTTTCTCTTCAAAAATTGATGCATTACAACAATTCAGCGACATAATTAAGCAAATTACTTTTAATATTGATGCAGAAACTGAGGGCAGGGTAGATCATCCAGGTTTCTAGGACTGTAATGGAGAATGTGTGCAGAGGAAGGCAGAGCACTTACATGCACAGGCTGGCAATGCAGAAGACTAGAGCCTAGAGAGTCTTCCTGGCAGCTTGGACCAGAGCAGTAGTTCCATTCCCTTCTGGAGGGCAATTCACAAGTCATTAGTATCTGACTGATTGCTGTGCTGGCTCACAGCTTCATGTAGCATGGTTGGGCTGCATCATGTGGACGTGGCTGTGCATTCTCACATGTGTACACGTGTGCACACACGTTCACCTGCACAGGGACACACCTGTAGAGGCAAGGAGCAGACCTTGCAGCCATCCCAAGGAAGTGAAGATCACTCCAAATCCTGCCAAAGCTGCCAACACTCTTCCTGTTTTCAGTAGGTGTTTCCAGGCTGTCAGCCCATTTATTTACCCCCTCAATATATGCTGTCACTCCTGATCACTTACTCACAAAGTGCTTCCAGAAATATGTTTACAGAAGAACCTCATTCTGACTTTCCTATTAGTGCAAATTAGTGGGAGTACTTCCCTTGGAAGTGCTCTTGGGAGCCATTTTGGAAAGCTCTTGTTATTTGCTTGCTACTATAAATTAATCCCAAATGTTTGTATATTATTCATGAACATAAAACTCAAACAAGCCTTCTATCCCTATCTCTGTGTTTAAACAGTTTCCACATCCAGTTAAAATGAAAAAAAAAATAATATTTGGGATGTGGGAAATAAGCACAAATTTTGCTGAAAGTCTGAGCCACCCTGAGTTTTGTAGTGCAAGAATATACACATTTGAATGAATACTCTGAGTGGTCATCAAAAGGAAAAATGAATCTTTGCTTTGTTCTTCTACATAACGATCAGTACACAGAGAAGCTAAACTGAAAGTCTGTGGAGTTTTAAAATCTGGGGTTTACTTCAGGAAGATGAATTGCATGGGAAGAGGAGAGCGTATGCCCTGCATCATTCTGACAAAAGTTCTCGTGGAGGTAATGCTGCTACTAGATGAGAAACTAAATAGAAATGTTCAATAAAACATGCGTGCATCTGCACAAGAGAATAGTCCTTATATTTTACATTGAGCTACCTCAGGGTCATGGAAGGTGTTTTATTAGAACAGTCAACAATAATAGCATGATTTTTATTAGTAGGAAAAGATAGAGTGAGAGACTACTAATTATTTTTCAGCCTGAGGGGCATTTTCCCTGAAACGACTGTTAATTTGATCATTGTCTTGCAGTTCACAGATTTACATGAACTTATTTCAGTACAACACATGGCTAAGAACTAGACTAAATACGTTGCTTTATTAATGGTTTTCAGTGACTGTATTAGAAAGTGCTAACCATGTGGGTATAGGGATGATATTGATAGTGCTTAGAAGGCTGAGTCTTTTTGGAAGTAGCTAGCCTGAAGCCCTTTCTGTGTGATATTTTTTGTTCATGCAGTGAGATATTAAGCCTACAAGAATGAAACAAAATCCCAGTGAAACGAGAATTTGTCGGTGTTGTCTTAGATCTATGTGCAATGGTGTTGCTGGAGGTTTTTGGGTGGGTTTTTGTGGGGGGGGTTTGGTTGCTATTTCTTTGGTTTTGTTGTTTGTTTGTTTGGTTTTTTAAGCCAATCTGGCAGGTCTAGGAGGCAATTACATTTTAGGTAATTATTTAATCAATACATGTTGCTTAGATGTTTATGTATGTATGTGCACATATATAAATATAAACACACTCTTAATGAATCTCCTACTAGAAGTGACAAAAAAATCTTGGGAATGCATTCTAGGTTTTAGCATTTTTAAGCACTCTAGCATTTTTCTTACCTCAGCTGTCTCCTTTTCAGCCCACATACACACATTCTTTCAACCCCAAGGAGAGTCATATATGCAGTCTGAAAAGCCTTTAGATTAAGAGAAACTACAAGATGAAAGGGAACAAAAACAGTCTCTGTAAGGACAAATAGTTTGCATCTCCTTTGTCACATGCTGCCTTTGCTTTTCTTTACAAAGTTTCCTTACAAGCTTCCCTTGCTGGTGGGGACTTTTAGAAGTGTAAAACGTTGGTGTGCAGCAATCAGTCACTGTTGCTGTGCCCGACTGTCCCATGTGCAGACCAGCAGGAGGCAGGGAACAGCTGCATCTTTCATCCTGCCACGGCAGACTCCAGCATGTGCTTGGTGCAACTGAACTACTCTCACATGGTCTTATCAATGTTCTCCAAGTTGCATCGTGGACAGCTCAATCCTGTAAAAATTATTTTCATTGCCAGCTGTGGGAAAAATGGTGGAAGGAGCTCACAGACTGGGAGAACAAGCAGCTCCAACGAGCTGTCAGATTACTTCCCCACTTTTCTCTCAAGATGTGTTTGGTGGATATTCACCTTCTTGAACTTGGGAAAGCAGTACCACTGTTTTCCCAAGTTTTCCCCAGGTTGAGAGGTGACTCTAGGTCAGGAAATTAATTTTTCTTAAATATCTTATTGATTTGTACCTCAGTCTGAATTAGGGGATGTAAGTAAATTTTTCCCCCCCTAAATGCTCTAGATTGCTAATTGATCCACCCCATCCTCCAAAGCCCCCCAGATCTCTTTAGCTGATGTAAATAACTACTCTCTTTTTGACTGCTTTAAGGTCGCAGTTTTAGTCCTGCCTGCCTCCAATCACTGCCTGCTTATCAACAAAAGTAACATTTCCTAGTCATAGCTCAGCAAGGCTTTTTAGATACTAATTTCCTCTTGCAGTAGCAAGAGGCAGAAGTATTTTTATCTGCCTTTTTCTCTCTAGATTTAGTGGAGAAGAGGTACAAAATTATGCAAAATAATAATCCTAACAGAAAATACTAAACAGAAGCAAACAGTTTTTCAATGACATAGTGCAACTGTGAGTTCCTATAAGACATTTTAACTAGATTTATAAAATCTTTATTGAGATAATCAAGACATTATGGTTTACTACAAAATGGATGGTCAGGTCTCAGCTTCCAACACATGGATATCAGAACCGACCCTAAACCTCTGTCGGGAAATGGAAAGAGAGAGAGACTGCAACAGGCAGAAAGCCAAAGGATAAACACTCACACCCCTGCTGCAGGAGCAAATAACACAGGGATCCATAGAAGCAAAAGAAAATACAGCAACCCAAAACTGCTGGGATAGCACAAAGAGGCAGCATCTTTCCTAATGCTGCCTGATCTTTGCTATCACCTTTACTTTACCATGGGTCTTCTGAAGAACCAATGTGATGAAAACATTATTTAGAATTGCCTTTCTGTTCATCTCCTTTTCTGCCTCAAGTTAACTTTTTGCCAAAGATGAAAATTTTCATGGGGCATCCTCTCAAGTTCATTGTGGGCACTCATGGCTACCTTCGTTGTGCACAGATTTACTTTGCTGCCTTAGCCATGAGACTGGGATGGGATAGCCTTCACAGGTAGATTTTTGCTGAGAGAAGATGATCTAAGGCTATTGTTTGGAATGGCTACCATCACTGGTTTCTAACATTTATGTTCATGATAAAAAATTCTTTATCTCAGTCATGCAGACTGTAAGGCCATCCCAATTCCTGCTAATATGTCAATGTGCAGAACAGAAAAGGCTAGGAGAGAAACAGGTACCATCAGGCACTGCTAGGACTGCATGGTGGTTAACACAAACCCTGTTTCTTGTGTTGAGGTCATTCTCTAAGCACTGCCTATGAGGTACCAACAGATCCTGACATGCAACTCCATATCCTAGACTTTGAACTGTCCTAGGCTCTTCTCAGATATGTAAGATCTAAATAGCAAGGTCCCATCTGAACCTTCCAGATGCACCTTTCTCTAAGAGACTTTACTTCAAATAAATTAGATCCCGTAGGATTTCAACTGCATTATTTTTAAGGATTTTTATCTCCAACGAATTGCGAGATAGCAATAAATATTTCATTTTTAGTAACTTCTTAGTCTATTTTATATATATCAAAAAAAGTTAAAGCTCTGATTTCAAAAAAATAAATCCAATTTTTTAACTCTTTTATTTACAGCTTTTATAATTTTCTTCTGAAAATCTGAGAGCTAAAACTAGAGACTGAATGTTGGAATTATAATATACATTTATTTATATCTGAACAGAACCAAAAGCCTATTATCCCAATAGTTAGAGCCTTTCAACCAGGCTTGAAATTCAAATATTAGTTTTAAATCCAAATAATAAACTTGAGTTGCATCACACATCTGTTGAAATAAGCCCAATGACATGGCTGATATCACACATTTTTATACCATCCATAGCATAAAAATGTCCCGGTAGCATTTTCCTCAAAAACTGGTCTTATTGTAATAGAAAAATAGAAAAAAATTAAATGAAACTAATGTTTATAATGCGTTTTCCTTTCTGCTGTGAAAAACATACAGTAAACATAAAGTGTTAACTGGAAATCCTATTGCCTTAAATTAAAACAAAAAATAGGAATATAACAAACATATGGCTAAAATTTCTCTGATTTTCCTTTTCTTTTGTTCATTCAGGATATGAAGACACACAGTTATATGAGCAAAATGGAATCCTTCATCCTTCATGTTCTTTAAGTTAATCATTACTAAATTTCACATTAAACAAAAATAAGGTACAGTCCTACAGTAATCCTGTAATTATATTGTGATCTGTTCCATTTCATAGCTAAAATAGCTCTGGGGTATTGTAGGGGAACTGTGAGCCAAAGTGATAGAGCAGGAGATATCTGGTAGGTCTCACCCTATATTTCACCAAAATATTTCTATAATTTCTATGGTGTCCAAGACAACTGCAGCTTGAATACTGTAAACTAACATGGAAGAAAGCCATTAAATTTCAAAGGGGAAAATAAGTGTGGCTCATTAAAAATGTTATAACTGAGGAGAGTTAGCTGTGAAGGATTGTTTTTAACATTAGTCTCTTGTCTGGAAGCTCAGTAACATCTAAAAATGTGGGACAATTTCATGCAACTAAACAAGAAGGTAATGATTATACAACAATCAAAACAATATTGCTGTTTGGATGTTCTTTAAAGTTTTGAATAGCCACCTTTGCTTTAAAATTCACATTTTTGAACTTTGGAAAGTGCTCTTGAAGACAATTTGGTGCTGTTTTTTCCTTCCAAAGCCATATGGTTGAGAGAATTAAGCACTGTCCTGGGAATCAGGACATTCTCACTCCTTGTCTTATCTTTACTGCTGATGGGTCTTAATACTTTCTACTTCTTTAAACTTTGGAAATGCTATTTAATTATGCTATGCAACAACCCAGTTTGCAAACATTAATTAAGCCTCATAGCTCCCTTGTGGTCTGAGACAGGTAAAATACCATTAGTCTCAGATAATAGGGAAAATAAGGCTCAGAGGGGTTAAGTGGCATGCCCAAAGTCACAGAAGCAGTAGTATTTGGATCACTATTATAATTCAAATTGTCTTTTAATCTACAATGACTCTCCAGCAAGGCCAATGCATCCATTGAGTTAAAGAGCAAGAAACAAACATTTTAGTGGTTGTGAAAATTCAGTACCTCTAGGCTCAAATTACCTCTAAGTATTCATTTGAGCTCCACAGATTTATAAACAGCCACATGCACAGGCCACTTCAGTGCAGGGGAAGATGAGCAGAGAACACAGACACATCCCTTTCAGAAGTTTCTGAAGCAGGGAGGGGCAGCCCTGTGCGGAGGGCATCGCCCCAGGGGCGGGCTGGGGGGCTGGTGTTCAGAGTGCAGACCCCACAGGAGGCAGGGGGCTTCCAGCTGCTCCACTCAGAGAAACACAAAAGTGATCTCCTCTGGCTGGAAGGGGTCAGGGAAGGGTTTCCATCCTGTCAGTTAATCCAGGCAACACAGGAAGGTAAAAGAGGCTGTTAAGGAAAGAAGCGGATGACTCTTAGCTCCTGTTCCATGTGGGTCACCAAGGGCAGAGCAAGGGGACCCCATGTGTGAACACAGGAGCTTTGCTGCTTATCCACTCCTTAGAGATGAGCTGCACCTGGTCTCCGTGCTTATAGCTCCCTGCAGAGAACCTAAACCAAGAACTGACAGAGCAGAGTGATAAGCTTTGTCTGGGACTTCTCAAGCAAAGGAGGAGGAAGGATATCCAGCATTTAGAATTAACATCAACCATGGAGAGCAAAGATCTGAAACAGCATAATAACTGGGGTACTTATCCAGAATTATGTAGCATCCCCTATTCAAGCACTGCTACATACTCAGGTGGCCATGAGAGAATATTCTGAAAAAGTACAAAGAAACCCTGGCAGACAGCTTACTGTATAACTGTATACACATCTTATTTCCCACATATTATAGTCAAAGTTTGGCACACATCCTCATTGTAAAAATATATAAGAAGGAATATTATGCTAGGTTTTTATATGAATTAAAGATAAAGTCTTTTCTATAGTTCATATGTACATATGGAGTTTGTATTTTATACATTTCCTGTATGGATTCCACTCTGCTTCTGTTAAGGTAACTAGTTCTTAAAGTGTGCAGGATCTGTGCTCATGCCTTTTGAAGAGCCTGCCCTTTCTGGGCAAGGCTCTCCTCATGTGCCAGGATATAACTATTTGAGGTAGTCCTTTCATTGTCCTTTTGTCCTTCCTGACCCACAAGCTGGATCTTTACAGGACCAGCAGTGCCTACACCAGCTTTCTGAGTTGCAGGCTACAGCTCACTGGGTGCTCTTTCTCAGTAGCCCATCTGAACACTGAAGAGTTGAAGAAGAAGATACAGATGACCATGTTGGTGGCAGCCATCTGGGGTCCTACTTAGGTTTAGGAGACAGATGACATGTCAGAATGTGATATACCGTTTCAAGAATATATACAAGCAGATCCAAGCAAGTTCGGACACTTTCTGGACAACTGACATTCCTCTGATAAGTCTCTTTTTCTAACACTGGGTGTCTTTAGAAAATTCCATCAGTCCAGCTTAGAAGAGACATCTCAAATAATTACAAGGAGATACATATTTTCATCCAGCCACAGAATAGTTAGTTTGTGACTTGCCATGAGAACCCATACCACTCCAGGGGAACCAGAAGGCTTGAGTCTTTGTATATATGCTTGTTATTATCGTCACTATTTTCATGAGTATGCAGAATTTGTCTGCCCTCAAGAAAGCTGGTCATATTCTAGTGCTGCCCTTCAGATGTCTCCAGCTTGTGCCAGGTACTTCTGTAAATCTAATCCAAAAGGAAATCATTCCTGAACTGATTTTAACAAGAGTGCTTGGTACCTCTTCAAGTGATATTTGTCTCCACTGAAGCCCTTAGGACTGCCTCTCAGCTTGATTATTGTTACTCTGATCACACCTGACTGCATTTCCAAGGATGCAGCCACATTACATTTCTACCAGGTTACAGAGAGAAATTTTTTAAAATAGTAACCCTTGTGTTATTTTATTTCAGAAAGCTCTGGCTAGCTGCCTTAATGCTTCCTCATCTTTCAGTAGCTACTGCTTTCCTGGCTGCTGTATCCAGCCAAGAGGCTGCAATAATCACAGGAACCCCTCAAACATTTGAAGCTTCAGATATTTTCTGCTTCTATCCTTCATATGCTGTCTTTTCCAAAGGTATTCTTGAACCATGTACAGTTTAAAACTATCTCACAATGTTGATAACTAAAACCTCTTTTGTATTCTTTTACAATTTCTTTTTAATTTTTTTTTTATTCTAACCGGCCAAGGCTACACTTCATGTCCTTATTGAGAATAAGTTTATGGCACAGATGAGAGGTTTTTGACAGTTTTGCAGTGACTATCCAAGTGAGTTTCTGATTTGTACTCACTACTTTTCATCAAAGAAAGATCCACTGTTTTACTCAGTTTGATCCAATACGATCTCTTTCCCTCTCTGAATAGCAACCTTTAAAGATTTATAGGGCAGCAGCTTGGAGTTCACTAACTATACCAGAGACACATGAAATTACAGTTCTGATAGAAGGTGTGAATTCTGACAGCGTCAGAAGTTTCAGAATAAAACTAGGAATTTCACTTAAATCTTCAGATTTTTTAATTCCCAGACTGAAATGGAGTGAAAGAAATGCCGTTGGAGCTAAGAGAAGTTTTTCTAGCACTGTGGGATTTACCTGCAGGTCAAAGTGCTTTCCTTGATACACAGCTAAAAGAGAAGGGTGGACAAGCAGCCCATTCATAAGCTGTCAGGCATTTTCTTTCTACAGTAAAGAATATAACTAGAAACAAACACTGACAGCCAGATGAATTCCTGCTTCCTGTTGAAGATACAATTTGCAATTAGTGCAATATCTCCTGGTAGATTTTTTGATGCAAAGGCTAGTTTTTACAGGGAAGATAAAAACAGTCACAAAACGCATATATCCTTTCCATCTATAATTTTTTTAGCTCAGGTAGGTCATGATGAGTTTGAACATCCACTTCTTCTCCACATTTCTCACATTAGGAAGTGGTGATCCTGGAGAGAGAGAAAAAAAAAAAGTGTTTGACACAATTTAATTGTCATGGAATTTTGCCTGGATTTTGCCTTGGTATCTGTCATAGGCAGAGCAAACCCATCCCCTTCCCTTTTACAATTTTGAATTTGTTTATGTTTTACAGGATTTTTCATAGAGGAACTGCTCATCAGAACAGAAAGTAACCCACACCACATTTTGTGCAGCTTGGCTAAATTAAAATAATGGCATCCTGGCAAACACTTGGTGGAGAGAGTGTAATAATTATTGGTTTGGTTTTCGTTAACCTCTTTTTGTTTAGTCAACATTAAGTCAATCCACCTGGAGCTTAATACTGTATGTTACTATAGTAACTTTACAGCCTATTTGATTGTGACAAAGGGCTTCATCTCGTCCATTTCATGCTCCTGTGTCGACCTACTCCCTCCCAGTGTTTTATTATATCTGTCTTTAAGAGTATCTGCAGGAGCCACAGCTGCTCTGCTTTTGTAGCAGAAAGCAGCTTTCACTGTGTGAAATACTCTGCTCTAAAAGGTCTTGTGGGCTGATGGCATTATTGAATTTCAAAGCAAAGACAAACAACATTAAATTGTTTAAAGCTAATATTCATGTTTTGCCGTACAGCATGTTTGGGTTGTTTTTTTTTTCAGAATGGAACAGTATATAATCACTGGTTGATACCCTTGAGAACAAAACCACAAAATAAAGCAATGTAGAATACAAAAAGACTTGAAAGTAATTCAGTTTGCAAAACAAAACAAAACAAAATAAAACAAAAATGTGTGGAGGGCTTAGGAAAAACATTAACTCTAGAAGCTGGAGTTAGCAGTTTGTAAAATGAAAAATTGAATCATTTTCTACAAACGGACCCGATCCTTCCCTGTTAAACCACTGTGAAGCCATTGATTTTAATGGCATTACTTCCAAATTTATACTGGTATGAGGCTGAGTAGTACATGACCCATGAGTGCAAAATGTTTAAGACTTTCTGACTGTTGCCTGTTCATTTTACAACCTGGTTGTTCTATAATACTCTAACCAGCCATGTGGATGATTGTAACAAGCCACTACACAGCATTTGTTTGGATTACCTGTGCCTCAGAACTCTTTCATTACGTTGTTTGTTCCTGCTGTTGTTTAAATTTACCTTACTCTAGCCTCTCAGCACAATTTATTCCTTACTGGAGCTCTTTTTCCCTGCCTGCTCTACAGCAACCGGCCTCACGAGTAAAAATATTTCACAAATCTCTTTTTCCTCAGTCCGTTCAGATTTCTCTCATATTGCTAATATTTATCTGCAGATTCGATTTGAGAATAAAACGTGTTCTCTGCCCTAGTTTCTCTCACTCCTCACAGGTTGTTAGGGGTGCCTCTGAATAAAGAGCTGTGCATCTCTTTGTCGCCAGCGCTGCGAGGGCGATGCGGCGAGGCTCCTCCTGCATTTCAGCAGAGCCCGCTCCAGTTGTGTTAATTGTTGGGCTGGGAGGGCAGCGAGCGCTGAATGCTGCCTTGTTAACTTGCTAAGCAGCTGGTCAGCAGGGTAGTTTGATTCCAGCAAGGCTCTTGACACCTCTGCCAAGGGTTATTGATACCTCACACACCCCAGCTGAGACAGATTGTTTTAGTCGTGCTTCATATCCATAGCACAGCCTGTAGTTAGGAAAAAAAGTGATTGACAGCTCACACCTCCTGGGCCCTTCTTACTACCAGACACAACATCTGCTATGCCCTGTGGAGCAGTGAACCAACACACACTGAGAGAACAGTTTCTAGTATTGTCAGGGTTGATTTTGTTTAACCCTTTCTGGCTGCTCTCTGGAGATGAACATAGGGGTTTCTGTAATCCTCTACACGTGCTTAAAAAGTGTGGAATATTTGACCAAGCAAATACTGGAGAAGATGGCACTTGCAATGGCAAGGAAATGGATTGGCAGTTCTTCCTCTGTAAAGTGACCAGCATACTGGGGATTGTAAAATAGAAACCAGGTTATCTCCACAGAAGTGTTGCTTATTTCCAAACAGTGCCAGGGACGCAGCCAATGGAGAGTGCAACTCTGAAATGTGGCCTGAAGCAATTTCACTGAGTGTGCATGGATCTACTGAGGAGGAGCACAGCCATAAGTCTGTTATGTTACCTAGGTAAAAACGCACTGGTTAAAGTTTAGTTATATGTAAAACAGCAGAGGGTACGGCTTTTTGACAGGAAGGAGAGAAAAATGCTTGTATTTTCTGCCTTAGAAAACTAGCCAGTAACACTTAGCAATTGCAGAATCTTCACAATAAATGGCTGCATGTTTAATTACAAATATTTTAAAGACCTCCAAAATCAAACCCATTGTCTTAAAATAAATCTGACTTGCTGACTGATACGGCTTACTTTTGGATGGGTTTTGGGTTTTTGTATTTTTTTTCCCTCCTAAATTAGCTGAAGGCTAAAATAATATTTTTCTAAATCATAAAATTACATAATAATATAATAGAATCATAGATTCATCTAAGTCAAAAAACCCCTTAATATAATTGAGTCCAATTGTTAGCCCAGCACTGCTGAGCCCATCTCTAAACATGGCCCCAAGTGCCATAACTGCACATCTTTTAAATACTTCCAGGAATGGTGACTCCACCACTTCCCTGGGTAGCCATTCCAATGTTTTACAGCCCTTTATGTGAAGAAATTTTTCCAATGTCCAATCTAAATGTTTCCTTGAGCAATGTGAGGACATTTCCTCTAATCTTCTTGTTTTGGGGAAGAAATTAACCCCCATCTCACCTCCTTTCAGGGAAGCTTTAGAGAGCAATTAGGTCTACTGTGAGCCTCCTTTTTTCCAAACTAAACAAACACAGCTCCTTGGCTGCTCCCCACAAGACTTGTGCTCCAGACTCTTCACCAGCTTCATTGTCCTTTTCTGGGCCAACTCCAACACCTCAAAATCTTTCTTGTAGTGAGAGGCTCAAAGCTCTACACAAGACTCAGGATGTGGCCTCACCAGTGCTGAGTAAAGAGAGTCCTACAGGGGGTTGATCACTGTGCTGGTCCTGCTGTCTCACTATTTTGGATACAAGCCAGGATGCCATTGGCTTTCTTGGCCACCTGGGTACACATTGGCTCATATGCAGCTTCTGCAGACCAACATCCCCAGATCCTTTTCCAAATAGCAAATTTCCACTCTTCCCCAGCCTGTAGTACTGCATGGTTTTGTTGTGACCCAAGTGCAGGGGCTGGACAGCACCAAGGTCAGGCTGACAGGCCTGCAGCTCCCCAGATCCCTCTTCCAGAGATGCCCTTGTAGATGGGCATCATATCTGTTAACCTCCACTCAGCTAGGACCTCAGGGATTAGCCAAGACCTCTGGTGAATGATGGAAAGTGGCTTGGCAAGCACTTCCACCCTCTCCATCAGTACTCTTGTGTGTTCCCACAGATTTGTGCATGTCTAAGTGGTGTAGCAGGGCATTGACCATTTCTCCTTGAATTATGGGAGCCCCATTCTGCTCAGGGGGCAGAACTTGGAGAACAGGTCTGACTGCTAAAGACTGAGGTCAAAAAAAGCATTAAGGACTTCAGCCTTTTATTCATCCTTTGCCACTGTGTTTTCCCCCCTCATCCAATAAAAGGTGGAGATTCTCCTTAGTTCTTATGCTGCTGATATATTTATGGAATTCTTTTTTTGTTTGACCCTAACTTCCTATTTCTCTGAGAATGGAAAACTTTAATTTTGTGATTGCTGTGCCCAAGACAGCCCCCAACTATGACATCACCCAAAAGTCTGTTCACAAACAAGTCCAGCAGGGCAGCTGCCCCAGCTGGCTCCCTCACCAGCTCTGTCCAGACATTACCTTCCACACACTACAGGAACCTCCTGGGCTATTTCATTCCTGCTGTATTGTATTTCCTACAGACATCTGATATGTTGAAGTTCCCAACAAGAGCAAGGACTAGCAAATTTTCTTGCATCATATAGGTACAGTCACTAAGACTTCCATAGAAAATGCTATGCAAATTAGAGAAGGCATATGGTAAAGATCAAAAGGACTTTTTGGACGTTTTTTTATTTTCATTTGGCTGCTAACTGGCTTCCTACCATGCTTTCATGCTTTGGAACTAATGCTTGCCAGCTATATTATCTGTGTTTACAAAGCCATAAGGATGTGTTATGCTACAGAGGAACTAATAGCTTTATTTATTATATCTTTATTATAGCAATGTAATTAGCAATATTATTATTGCTAAGCATCACTATCACCTCTTGTCAGCACCATGTAACTTCAACATAAGTCACTGTGTGTTTTATATCCCAGAAAAAATTATTGGCTGAGTGAGTTTACAGGAGACTGTCTTGCTCATACTTCATGGGATTATATGGCTGTGTTCTTCTGGTAGACTGAGGATTTGCTACAGTGAATGCTACAGTAAGCCAGCATTATGACTACATGACTTACTGCACACAGCTCTCACCTCTGGTGGTTATCTATCCTTTATTTCCTCAAGACCCTGGACTGTACTTCTGATGACTTTAAAACTTACAGCAGCCTCAATGTGAGTTACATGAAAAAGTCAGAATATCAGATTAGTGACAAGTAATTTTTGTTTCTGGACTTGTACTGTTACTGTGACTGCCTCTGCTGTAAGGGTTCTCTGAATAAAATAAAATTAAGTGGGGTATGGACAGAATTCAGATGCATGACAAAGTCAGACTTTGAATTATGTCTTTTTTCTGAAACTTTTTTCTCCTCTAGAGGTCATATTTGTTTTTAAAAAGGTCACATTTCCTCTAAATATGCAGGATGTAGACTATTTTGAAATATAAGCCAGAACAGAATTGGGGAAATCAGCCACACTTGCAGCCATTGGGAGAACATGGCAATGTCCTGAACTGACAACTACCTGGCACTTGTCAGGCCAAGAGCAAGCAAGGCCAGACAGATAAGGTGTCAGGAAGAGATCCTGGAACCAGTAAAACTCATGCCAAACAACTTTTATTATCAAAATCAGATATATATTTACAGAATACATATGAATACACACTGGTCAAAACAACTATACTATCAGTACAAGTGAGTAGATGAGGTGTCCTGTCCACCAGTAACAGACAGATCAGGACCTCAGATCACCAGTTCACAGATGTGGTATCTTTCTCTTGGAAACAGAAACCATCAGCTCAGTACCAAAAACCAAGTCATTTCAGTAACAAGAATGTTTGGAAAAGGGTTGGGTTCATGTTCATCATGTCACACTTTTTCCTCTGTGAAAAGGAGGGGAGAGCTCCTCTAAATCAAAGAGGTCACAATGGAATAATCTGAGAGACTGGGACAATGCAGTTAGATTTCAAAGAATTTCATCAAAGCAGTAGGGAAGAATGCTGGGAACAAATACAAAGCCAGGTATAGTAGAAAGAAACAGAATAGTCCTTTCTTAAGCACTTTTTAAGGTTCACACTAAAGTAGCCACATCAGGTTTTCCCTGTCCCTTGTCTGTTGATGTGTCAGAATACATAAAAGAGTTAATGTTGAGTATGGAGGAAGAAGTGGTGCATCAAACATAATTACCTCTAGTATCTATATTCCATTCCTTTTTTTTTCTTCCCCAAGAAGGCAATCTTATTGTTTACTCTGAAAGGCAAAATCAAGGGTCAAGACAGAAACAACTCCATGAAAGCTTCTGCTATGTAGTAGAGAGACAGCACAAACTAAAGGTCTTTTCTGCTCCTGAAATCTAACACACTTGAAAGAATGAAGGTCTTAGTCCAACTCTATTACTGCAGGGAAATATTTCATATTAGTTTGACCCCTAAGTTCTGTTTGTGTTTGTGCATGTCCTTGTTTTTTGTTACAGGAGAGAATCTCAGTAGAGCAATCAAAACAAAAAACTCCTGTATGTGCACACATGTACCTACCTCTGAGATAACTTTTGCATGACATTCTTGGATAACTACTGAGAAGTCTGTGTCATATTGTAGCTTAAATATTTTTAAATTATAATATAATGGGAGTATTTCTCTATGTTCCTTTCTTCCACCAACCAGTTCTGCTTTATGAAATTTGATTCATTTCTTGAGCCTAAGGAACTACAGAGATGTGTAACCAGAGTTAATTTCCCCTTCTTCAGGCTTCTTATTGACCAGGACAGATTATTATACTTTTCAGGACACCTTTTTTCTTTTGTCAATTAAAATGGTACTTCTCACCTGTATAATCCACCTTCTTGGACACAATTAGATACAATTCGTGTCAGTGGCTGACAATAAAGCATAATGTACAGCACTGATACAAAATTTAAAAATACATTTTTAAACTCTCTAGGAAGCTTTGTATTCACATATATAACTTCATTTTTCACTTGGTTCTAAATAAATGGGCTGGCACTGCAGGAAAATAAAATAAAATAAAACATTTAGTTCTGGATCTTTTCTCTTCAGATGGCATAAAACTGGGATTTGGGAGCTACTCTTAGGCAGCTTATTGGAGGACATTTTTTCCTCCCACTGTTGCTATGAGTAACTCCACTCTACAGCCTCTGGTCACCTCAACCTTATCAAAGCTAAACAGAGACAATATTAATTATTAAGTATCAGTTATAGAATAATAAAGTAATTTCCAATGTCATGTAAATGCCAGGAAACATATATATTTTCACAGTGTTTATATTTACTAAGAGAGTGCAATTTCCACAGGAACCTTTATCTGTAAAGTCTTTCCTTTAAAAGACAAACCCAGTCTCCAGTGTTGCCACTCTATCCAACCATCTTTGTGATGCAGATATAAATATTTAGGTATGGCTTGTTGTCTGGCCAAATCTGGTCAGTTCTCAGAGCATTCCCCTATCTGGTGGGTCATTAGAAAAGCTGTACCTACTGGTTTAGGTGGCAGTTCAGTTTGTGATGGGGCAACCCAGCAAACAGGGGTTTTCTTTGCCTGCTCTGTTCTGCTCCCCGACCTGCAAGGGCCTCTCTCAAAGCCTGGCTTGTTGTGCCCTGTGCTTCTGCTGCCCTCCCTTCAATGCTTTTGTGAAGCCTATCAGCAATGCCATGAAAGCTCAGACTGCTGATGCTTTCCAGTGTATGCTGAGAGTTACTGCTCTGTTCATTCAGTCTTGGGTGGCCTTCTTTAGTGGAAGACAGCTGTGATCCTGAAATGTGGAAGGCAGCATCTTTAGCAACTGATCGAGTCTATTTTCTCCCCGAGCTAAGGATGACATGCCAATTCAGAATCTCAGCTCATATCAGGCTCTTCTGTCCTTCAGATAGCAGTGACTAGAAACATTTTGTTTTATCATCTCAGCTGGTGCATTTTCTTCCTAAATGCAGGCTTTTTTACGGTGATCCATAGCTGAGAATCCCTTCAGGCTTGTCTACTACATTGCACTGTATCAGATTCAAAGTGTGAAGAATCCTTGAAACCTTCGGTTACTTCAGAACACAGTTGCTTTCCCTCACAAGTGCTGTACTAGCAAGAACATATCACAACTCTGCTCCACAGGCTATGTTCAACACTGGAAAATCAGGGTGCCAAAAAAATGAACTTAAAAGGCCATAGTCATCTAGAAGAAAGAGGGCATCTGCAAACAAGGAAATATTAATCCAAGTGCCAGTGACATTTAAGAAAATGAGAACAGCAGTGTGCCAATTACAATTTTGAAGTGACTCCTTCTTGATTGCATATGGATCCTAACCCTGGATTTTTTTAAAATAACTTTTAGTTGCCCAGACTTTTCAGCTGCTACCAGTCCATTACATTTAGCAGTTAAATAAGTGTGCTTTTTCTGCCACACATGCTACATGTTAGTAAAGACCTTGAAGGGCTTTTACTTTGAAGCTTTGTGGATTTAAATACCCTAAAACAGATATTCTGCTGTGATACTGTGCTGTGAATGGGGCATAAAAAGATCATATTTGTGAACCTTGCACTGTACACTATGGGAACAACTGTCCAGTGTTTACAGCTACCTACCTAATACTCAATAAAGACTGCACTAATCTACCCTTAGAGGGTGGAGGGGAAGAGTGGGAAAGATTTCTCCTGCCTGGTGCTATTTTGCTACTTTCATTTAGCAGCAGTGCACTTCAGTGGTAACTCACTGAATCAGATACAGACTATGACCTTTTGGGTGACCTTGGGCCACTCACCTCTCTGTGCCTTTCTTTTGTTTCCCCTCTGTAGTTTCCTTTAAAAGCACAGCATAAAATTATGCAGAGCTAATTCTGTCTTTGGAGAGCATTTTCCATCCTAGCAGGACCCTACCACTGGCTGTTAATTCCAGGATTTTAGGCTCATGATTAAGTTACTGCAGTGTAACAAGGTACCTTACATCTGTTGCTCATTAGGGGGACTTGTCTGAGCCAGGGTAAATGACTACATCTGAACTAGTCATCTTGACTTTCTCTGTAGTCATTGAAAAAAATTTGTCACTCTTAGGTTTCGTTCTGCAGTAGACAACTAACATATATCAGATGAATCATGTTCCCCAAATGCCTATTTCTCTCCATTGATTATGAAGAGTGTCTAGAAGAAATAGCTGAGACGAAGATTTTCACACTGCAGTAGTCTAAAGTTATGTGGAAATTACTTTCTTAGTAACTGCTCATAAATCTGCTGTTTGTCCCAAACAAAAGTGAACTACTTTGATACAACATACAACTAACTATATGACCTAGGTCAAGTTTTCTTACACTTATTCTGAGCTAAACATACACATGAAGTTAACATGCACAGCTGACACACGTTAAGCAGCTTGCACATTCATTCACCTTCTTTTTGTAAAGGCATCATGCTATTACATTTGTTTGCCATCAGCCTACTTTGTGACCAAGTCTAATCATATATTATTCTTTTTTTCCTCTTATTTACTGTACTGACTGAGAGCAAACTCACTCTTTCCAGCAGCTGTTTGTTTGGTATAAACTCAGTCAGAAGCCAAGCCCCACCCAGCCATTCCCTCCCTCCCCCAGCAGCAGGATGGGGCAGGGAATCAGAAGGGTAAAAGGTAGAGCACATGTGGGTTGAGACAAAGACAGTTTAACAGGGAAAGCAAAAGCCAAGCACAAAAGCAAAGCAAAATAAGGCATTAATTCACAGCTACCCATGGGTGGGCAGGTGTTCAGCCATCTCCAGGTAAGCCTTATCATGGGTAACAGTGACTTGGGAAGACAAACCCATCTCTCCAAATGTCCCCTCCTTCTTCCCCCCACTTTGATGTGCTGAGCATGATGTCACATGATTTGGAAAGTCTCTTTGGTCAGTTTGGGTCACCTCAGCTGTGTCTCCCCCCAACCTCCCCAGCACCCTTAGCCCCCTCCCCAGCCTGGATCAGCTCTGTGTAAGCCCTAATCAGATATACAAAAACATCTCTGTATTATCAAACCTGGTTCAAAGCACAGCCCCATACCGGCCATACTGTGAAGAGAATTAACTCTACTCGAGCTGAAACCAGCACACTGTGTTTGGTTACTCAAGCAGGGTACCCTCAGTTCACACCTCTTTCTTCATTTTCCTTTCCCTTTAACTCATAATATCCTCTCTTTCTATGCAGCCTTCTCAATGCTCCCTATGAAGGACACTGTAAAAACGAGCTGAATTTTAATACCTAAGTACTCTAAAAATTTAAAATGCAGACTGTGGGCATGAGTGTAAACTATTTTGTAAATCAGCAGTCTTACAATTTTTAAATCAAGCTGTAGTATGAATGTAAGATTGCTTTAAACCAAGTGCTTGTAAAGATGCAAACAGCTAGAAAGACACCCTTGAAAATATTTTTTCGTAGTATGTCTATGGGAGATAGTATTCCCAAGCAAAATCTCTTTTTGTCGTTATTGTTGTAGCTGCATGTAGAAACAACAGAGCTGTTTCTAAAATGTAAACAGATTTTAATGTCAATTTCCAAATACCCACCTAAGAATTTGTTATTGAAATATGGTTGTTTACCTATGGTATAGAAATTACAGAGATATACAACATAAGTTTGATGTCTATTGTATACATTTCTAGCTGTATCAAATATTTAATACCTGGTATTCTTTGGGATTTGTTAGCATCTCCTTTCAAACTTGCCTGCGGCAATTACAAGATGGAATGTAAAAAGTGGTTTTGATTATCGTTTTGGATTGTCACCTTGACAGTTTGGGTTGGGTTTTATAGGCATGGAGACAGACACACACAATTGCTCCTTTGCATCCCCTTCCCAGTAGACAATGCTCTACAGAAATGGCTCAGGAGCAGAATACACATAAAAGGATTACCAAGTGGAGCTATTTGAGGGAAGCCTGGTTCATTATTTGGAGACAGGAATATGTAAGTGGCCAGTTTCATCTATAAATTGCTATTGCTTGGGGATTGCAAATAGACCTTAGTGGGCATTTGAGTGGTCAAGTCAAATACACTGCTGCCAACAAAAACAGAAGGAGGAGAAAAAACAGGTGGAAGGAAAGGGAAGAGGGAATAGAAATTTAAAGAGGAAGAGAGGAAAAATGAAGTATCTTTAGCTTTTGTTGCTGGTTGAATAAAAAGAAAATGTTTAACAACAGGAGAAGTCTAAGGTCATTGCTTCAATTTTTAATCTAGGCTGGAGGATGCAAGAAGAGTGCTAATGTACCTGTGTATGTGAATATCCTTTAAATATGAAAACTGTTTGTGGTTTGAGTACCTTACTGGGTCTTAGCTTGCAGGTCCCCCGTAGGGCAAGGGCTGCACATGGCCACCTGTTCTAGCAGTGCCCATCTATCCCTCTTTTGTCCACTGGGGAAAAGACATTTTGTCACAAGTGAATGGGAAGTGTACCTGAGTGCCAGACAGTGGGACCCCAAGTTCCATTAACTATTTATTTGTAGTTAGGCATTGTGTTTATTTTGATGCTGACTGAAGGTTTCTGTTTGCACAATCACTGAGCAGAGTGCTCTGGCCACTGAATCTTAGGCATGAGGAAGACTCAGATGCATGATTTTATCATGATGAAAGGAGGGAAAAATACCAGTGCAAGGTGCAGCACTGTGCTTCTTTCTGATTCTTTCACAGTATGACTGCAACTTGAGTTTCTGGGATTTTCTGTAAATGGCATCTAAGCATCATAATGAATTATTAACATCTGTCTTTACACTGAGTCTGCACACAGCTTTCCCCTGAAATCCACAAGCCATTGTGAAGCATAGATTATTTTCTTTTCATTTAAGTATTTTATTGCTATCATGCCAACTGTTGCTGATATCATTGAATGTCTTTTAGCATTTCCATTAGCAACCTTGTTTTCAAGGGATTTATAACCTACCTATTTTATTTCATGGTTTTTTGCAATTTGCCTTAGAAGATTTTTAGCATGGAGTAATGGTGCTGTCTTTCCTTGCAACATTTGATTTGAACACCTATATCTATTCTGGACTGACTATTGCAAAAGGTAAAGAGAGAGCTCAGGTACCATCATTTTCCTACAAAATAGTATTTGAGCGGGATGTAAGTAAAATCATGAATTTCACAATTTGGAAGAAAAAATGCAGAAATTTTTATTTTTCAAATGGAATTGATCAATGGAGTCACGACTGCACAATGCATTTATAAAGAAATTATGTTTTTCCTCCCTGAAAATAAAACCATATGCTTAAATACCATATTTCATGCATACCTATGCTTTCAGTATTAACCTATGAATCCTACATTATTATCCTATTTATCCCTAACACTTAAGTATGCACAGAAGTAGTGAGTTTAATGAACATGTCTTTAAAACATGTGGTGAAGTGCTTTCAGTTGCAAGCAATTACGTAGTTCTGTGTAAAATGATGAGCTGTACTCTTGTCATAATACAAAAAGTCTTTCCCATTGGTTTCCCCTATTGCTGAAGGAGTTACAATATTACTCTTATGCAGAAATCTTGGCAATGCCATCTTATTGACTTAATGCTTAATCTAAAATCTAATGAGGTAAAAGGACTATTTCCTTCGACTTCAGTAGTCACTGGAGTCTCATGGCTCATTCTAACAGTTCTCCTGTACCCTAATAACTGAGATAATCAGCTGCAAATAGAAAGCCTGCAAAAGATTTTGGATCTCTATTACATAGATTTTTGCCAGTTTTTATTCTAGCCAACTCACCCTTGTACCAGAAGACCAATCGTTTTTTGGCCTGATGTAAAAAAAAAGTGAAAATTATGTGGGATGAGAGATGGGTAAAGAGTGTTTCCCTGAGTTTGTTTTACTTTTAGATAATCTTGATGAATGAGTGATGGAAGAGAGGAAGCTGCCATTCATGGCAGTACTCAAAGAAAGAAATAGGAGAAGAAAATCTGGAAACATAAATGTTTTCTTGAAGGAAGTTGTCAAATTGAACGAAATTCAGGATTCTTTTTCCTCCTAAAAGAGATTATTATATATTAGAGTTTAATCTGCCGGTTTTCTTTCCTAAGTGTGGGTTACTGTAGTCTGTATATTACTTACCATTGCACTTTGACATGCCTCAGGCACTGCACTGCAAAACGTCCCCATTTTGGAACAGATATAGATTATGCAACTTGCCTTCTGAGGCTGTTTATTGCCATTCAGCAGCTGCCCCAATGGAAAGAGCATATTTTGGGCAAAATTGGTTCTGCTGTCATCAGGCAACATTATCCTGTCCTTTTCCTGTGTCTCAAATACTGAAACTTCTGACCTACAGCAGTTTTTTCCATTGGAAAGTGGAAAACAGTGACTGAACAAATGTGCAAAGACTCCACCTTTCAGCAAAGAAAAAGTGCAAATCACACAAAACAGACCTCATTACAAGTGGCTAGGGAAAAAGAAAAGGAAAACTTCCAGGTGCTGACATTTCAGAGTATCATGTAAAACTTATGTAGAAGGAAACTAATTCCTACAAATATAAAAACCTCAAAATCTTACAATATTCAGCCAAACTGGAGAAACATTTTGTTTCAAGAAATGGATTATTTTTCTTTATATTGTTGTAAATTTTTGAGCTCAAATAATTAGTAACATCATAGTTTCAAAATATTTGAAAATAAAGTTTTATTTTTTATTTGGGATTAGGCTGGACACAAGGAACTGCATACTTATAATTAGTTGAATAGTAAACTATTTTGTCACAACGTGCTGTGAACAAGAATCCATTTACACTGTGCTGTATACAATTTCTATGCAAAGACATGATGGGAGTTGTTTTAATTTAGTCTAAAAGTAGCACTAAATAAAGGGGGGTAGGGGGTGGGGGAAGTTACACAAAAGGCAGCATGGAGCTGGTTCATTCTCTACCTTTGCCTATCAAGAATAATCCCAAGGAAGAAAAAACACATTTTACCACTATTGCAATAAACACAACATATTTTCTTCATGGATATAAGATTGAATGGTGACATGATTTTTTTGGTCAGAATCTAGAATGGGAGGAGATTTCTAATCAGAGAGGTCCCTATTCTAGCAGAGAGATAATGAGACTCAGTGGCTGGAAGCTTATCAGTTATATTCTGATTAGAAATAAACACTAGATTTTTTAGCACTAAAGGTCATTAGCTAGTTGCATGTATTGCCAAAGAATTTGCTTGACAGTGTGTTACTGTTTTAAATTGAGTTTGTGCATCCTTTGGAAAGAGATGTTATAGTTCATCCACAAGTTGTTAGTTCTGATGCAACAATTACTGAGTGAAAATTTGTATATTGTGCCACAAGATAATTACGACAGTGGATTTAAAGTAAAACAAATCTATGAATTGATGAAAGCTGGATGACTTTCTTGTTTTGAAAGACTTAAATCAGAGTGCTCAGCCTCATGGGTACCTCCCTCATATTAGATATGCAACCCAAGTGTTATCAAAGTGTATAGGAAAGTGTTTGCCAACAGTTCCTGCATTCATTCTGATGAGGTGCATGGACTATCTTTAAAATCATATAAATTATAAATTATAAATTATTGGTACCAGATTTTCACTTGAACTGTACCTTTACATATTACGTGGCGTTGGTATCTATCCTTCACACTAATGACATTCTGAAATTAATTTCACATTTACCAGATATAATGAAGCTATGTTCTGAAAAAATATGAATGCAGAAGGAAGAACATTGTCTTCATGCACACTTTGATTTACTGGCTGTCTCCAGGGAACTTCACATTACATGATGTTACTCCACTCTATTCTTTCTAAGTACTCCTTGTAACTACACAAAGCACAGGACATGCCACATTTTCCTTCTCCTTCACTGTAAACATTGGATAAATCATGATAACATATCTATGAGAGATTTTACTTATTAATCCATGGCAGTTTCAAAAAAAATAGTGACCCAAAGTTCAGGTGAGTAGCTTAAATAAATATCTTCATTCAATCTTCTTTGACAGTCTACATGGGTATTTTGAAATATATCTGTATGCTGATTATTTCTTTAAATTTTGCAGACTGAAGGGATTATTTGTTGATTATATAAAATATTATGTGGTTTTAATAAATATAATATGGCTCATGTATCGATTTTTTTTTCTTTAAAATCATTAAGGCAAGCACATATTTACGTTACAATGCATATACAATACATCACAGTCCATGTGCAACAATATTTTTTGCTAGTGTGTATTATACAGGCCAATCCATTAAGCTGGTGAGAAGATTGAATATGTCACTTTTTGGTTCAGGACATGTGAAGCTCATCTAAAGAGATAGGGTGTTTAATTTTGCTTCTGAAATTTATATTGTTTGATCTACTAGAAAGGAGTTGTACTCTGTGGTTAACCTGGGCAGATGATGGATTGCAATATAACACCAGAAAGTTTCAGGCTGCTGCCTTTACACCTAGGCTCTGGGTGACCTTTATAGACATATACAGCCTCCCCGTGTCTTTTTATTATTTTTTTTCCCTGCAGGATTTTGTCTCAACAACCTCCCCCGTTTTCAGGGCTGCCTTTCTCCCCTCTCTGGAGGCTTCCTTACAGCCCTTTCTCAGCAGCCTGAGTGAAGTGGCAGAGCCTGACCACATTGGAGCTGAGCAGTGGCGACAGCCAAGCCCTGCCATCTGCCCCCCTGGCTCTGGGGCAGGAGCTTGCAGCAGGACCTGAGAGGGGTGCAGGAGGAATATGGGTTTGGCATCCTCAGGAATATTCATCACTGTTCTTTATGGCCAGAAATCTTTCCTTGTTAAAAAATACTAGGACTCCTGATGCTGTTTTCTACGCTTCTGCAATTAGCTATTTTCATAGACAAATAAATGCAGTAAATTGGGCTCTTTTTCCAAATTATTATAGATTATTTTAGGTGTAGTAATTTTTTAGTTCTAGATATATTTTTAAATGTCAGTCAAGTAACAGATATGTTTCCAAGACAAGTACACATCTATTAAAATGCTGTTTGACCTGATTTTCTTCAACATGCTTGTAGAACACTGAAAGAGGAAAGAGCTATGAATATCATGTTTACAAGGAGCATCTGAGTCATGGGACATTGAAGAATAGAAATCTTGAACAGAGCAAGTAGATAAATTTCACAGAGTCACAGAATGGGCCAGGCTGGAAAAGACCACAGTGGGTCATCTGGTTGAACCTCTCTGCTCAGGCAGGATGATCCTGGAGCACATGGCACAGGATTGTGCCTGGAAGGTTCTTTAATATCCCAGAGAAGGAGGTTTCACACCCTCTCTGGCCAATCTGTTCCTGCACACTAAAGGAATTCTTCCTCAGGTTCGGGTGGAACCTGTATATCAGTTTCTGCCCATTGCCTGCAGTCCCAGTCTAGTGCCTCTGTCAAACAATTCTCAGTCAAACAGAGACAAAGGCTATGTCTTTTTCACTGATGACAGGCTGTAGTGCTGAAGGAAAAATTGAATCCTCTGAAGCTTTTCATTTCAAGAGGAACTTACAGCATCTTCTAATTTTATTTAACCTTAGTCTAGGATGAATAAAAAAAAATATAGAAAGGGAAAAGAAAATATTCATAGTGTGTTTAAAATCTCCTTATTCATATATAGTGTTACATATATAATATATGCGCAGGATGGCTTATCTCCCTTATGACATTCATCTTCACCTGTGAGGAGAGAAATAATAAGTCACTGGTGACTATTGCACTTGACTTATCCCTCTACATCAGAGAAGATAAATGCCAATAGAAAGATCAAGTCTTTTGTATTCTTTTCTAGGGGAGAAGGAATTTATCATAGGGCTATTGGAATTTATCTAGATCAGATACAGATGATTTCATCACGGTAATGAGGGCATCCTTACTGCATGCAGACAATGTCTATGTTTTGAGGGTAGTTTCATCTTTTATATACTGTTTAATGTATAAAACAGACTCCTTTTAATTCAATGCAAGTTGGAGCTCTCAATTCCTACTGAACTCCGCTGGGGAGGAATTATTTGGTTAAGGGGGAAAAGGAACAGAAACAAAACAATTAATGGGGAGGAGAGCAAATATAAGAATTTATTTAAAAGAAAATCAGTTTGTGTACAACTAAGGCATTTATTGTTGGGCACATAAAATGCAACATGTCATTTTAAATATAATGCTTCCCAATTCCTGCTAATTTAACACCATTTTAATACATATTTTATGCATGCAGTTAATATCTATTGTAGATATAGGTGCATCAGAACAGCTTTTCCAGATATTCCATTTGAAAAATATCAACAAACTCCTTCAGAGTAATATTTCAGAGGTTCTTTTTATCACTTGTCTGTACTTCCTTCTCTATTTCCTTTTCATTTGCAGTAACAAAAGCATTTTCACCAAAAGTATAGGTCTTCTTTCTAGATGTGTTGCTATGGTTTTGTTTTATGCTATGGGGCTGGGAAAAATTGAATTCATTCACTCCCTAGAAAATGTCCTGATGATATTCCAGAAAAGGAATTTGATCAGAGAGATCACTGCCCAGTTCTTCAGAGGTGCACATGGTAGAAACTGTTTTGAGAACAAGCCCCATGCACTTCAGCTGCCATAAAAATGTATTTGGGCTGAAAGATACCTGCAAAAATTACAGTGTGACATTAGCAGCAGCCATGAGGTGGAGCAGGTTAATTAGAAGGAAGTAAATACTTTTTTTTATGCTCAGTAAGTCAGATAGATGACTCCTGTAAAAGAGCTAGAGTAAAACACGTGGTAATGTTGTGACTGCATGTAGTGAATTCCATTGCATTTGTTAGTATTGGCTAGGTTGTTTATAAGGAAATTTCAATCAAAGAAATCTCTAGGCTCATATTGAGGACAATTCTGATTTTGAAGGGTTCATACTATAAATTCTTGAAATATCAGTATTGCCTGATGTTGCAATATAGAAAATTTTGCAGTGACGTGCCCTGCTGATTGTCTCTTTGCATCATGATGCTATGTCTCAGAAATCACAACCCCACCTAACATCCCCACTTTTCTATTTATGGAAAGCAAATGGACACTGAAAAAGCAAGAATTTCAAAGAATCAGGAACTTCAAAGGAATTTTAAAACTGAATTTTCAATAGTTACAACTTTGACTACTTAAACTGGGATTTTAAAAAGGAGGAAACACATTTCATTTCAAGAGCTCAGTGTAATAACTTCATTTTATACAATAATTCCAATGTATTGTAACAATAAAGAATAAGTTCATCAACTAGTCTCTCTGCAAATCATAGCTATCCCTTTGGTGTTTAAATATTTCATGTAACAGTCATAAAGTTATTGTTGGGAGCATGTGAATTCTGCATGTGCTATCTAAATAAATACTTTGTGTATACTTTTAAGTTCATATTTGTGTTGAGACTAATATACTGCAACCTTGAGCACAGTGGGAGCAATGTGAATCAGGGGAGCCATCAACCAGGCTGATTAGACTGCCCACTGAGCACAAGTGATATCAAAACAAGCAAGCTTTGGCCAGCATTACAAACAGAATGCAGCAGGAACTGCAGGCATGTTATACAAAGTGGGATGCTGTTGGCACTTCTGAAATAGCAAGATGTTGCAAAAATGGACCAATCACCCCAAAATGTAGCTCTGAGTGATCAGTGGTTCTCATGGGAATGATGGGACACGGCTAGTGGAATTGAAAACTAAATCACAGCCTTCACTGTTCACACAGTTACGGATGTGCACGTTTATATATAATCTGTCCACATATCTGTCAACATTACTATTCATGACTGCTGTGGCACCTTGGTATGCTGGTGATATTTCAGTGAAGGAATGCAACATGGTTTTCTTTCTTGGGAAAGAATTGTATTTGCATGTAAACAGATTTGCAAAAACTGAAGGAGCACATTTTCAAAGCATGGTATATGATTTTAGTACCATGGACTGCTACAGGTCTCAAAATTGAGTTCTGTACAACTTCTAATAGAATCTTAAAGGAAATGTAGTGATATTTTTCTCTTTGGAAATACACATGCATATACATACAGTGTTTTACCTGTGATGCTCCTGTCAGTGAAGGAAACAGAGATTTCTTAAACTGGGAGAGGAGGAATCCAGAGGGAGGAAATCAGGTGATCTCATCTTGAGACCTGAAGAAATTCTGCCTTTCTTATTTTTTTCTTCTTAAAAGATATTTAAAGCACTTCCTGCTATCCATGGCTATGGTGGATCACTCATTTCAAGGACATTTTGCACTTCTAAGGCTGAAGTTCTTTGCATTCACGAAAGGTCTGTGGTGACTTTACACGTGAGCATCTCTGTTAATGAGGGGCATGGACACTGAGCAACTGAACCACAAAAAAAAATCTATAAATATGTGACTCCAAAGACTATAAAAACCTGTTAGCTTTGTTTTGTTTGGAAATATTTTGAGTTACTGTGAGAAATTATAGGCAAGGCATTCCCTCAGGTTTGAAAAACTATATGCTTCCTATATTCATCTCTGCCCCCACAGAGAAGCAGATTTTAAGATTTGATTACTAACTTCTCCTCAGATGAAGCTACTTAAAATGCCAGCACTGTATAGCATGCAGTCCAGTGTCCATCACTTTGTTATATCACTTAAGGAACATATTAATTTCACTGGTTTACTTGTTTTAGAGAGATAGCTTTTGTTCCCTCATTTTTACATTTTTTTTAAAGAGGAAGTTGAAAAATAGAAAAAGAAACTATTATCCAAACATTTTAAATCTCCTGCCTTGAATGAGATTTTTAAGTCTCTCAGTTTTAGGGAGGCATCAGTTACTGTTTACAATAATTAAATGCTTTTCACAATTTTCAAAAGAGCTTTGTTCCTATCCCTACAATGTTTGTGTTAAAATACATGTGAAATGAGAAAAATCTTTGGCATGAAAACTAAATTTTAGAGAGGATTCACCTCTTGAAATTTGGGCAGTTTGGACTTACCCCCTCAACTATCATAACTGACCTTCATGAGGCCTTAGTGGTATGTCCAGCTACAGGGAGTTGCAATTTCAATATAAATTTGAAAACAGATGCCCATCAATGAAGAGAATTTTGGGAGACTGCTTGGGAAATCTATCAGCCTCTTCCTGCTGGGAGCTGATTTGCCCCTTCAATAAAGAAAATCAAATCAAAACATGTCGTTTAAAATTATTTAATTCTGCTTGGCCATAGTATAGGCTGCTGTTCTTGAGGAGTTCCTCTTTATAAACATCAGTTTCTAATCCCTAAGTCTTTAATCAGAATTCAAACGAAATGGGGTCCACAGCAAATGATGGCACAGCATGCTTTTTGAGTGTGAGTAAAACATATGTACAGACTACATGAGGTAGTTTAGCTACTGAAAGCTCAGCAGACTTTGATAACTTCTTCCCATTTCTCCATGTTTCCATGATGCCATGGTGCCCTCACAAGAAAAAAAAAGTTACTTTGCTTCAGTCCAGCAATGTTTGTGCTCAGCCCTAACTGTCGCTTCTCATATTCTGAATATAAAACTGTTCTGATGGATATATTTATTCTTTATGGAACCAAAATGTCAGTGGCCTTTGGTCCAAGTAATAAAATCAGCTCTTGCACAGAAACAAGCAGTACTATTAAGATTTTAAACATCATCGTAAACTATCATGAGTCACTCAGTACATCATCTTCAGGTACAGGATCTACCCAGCATCCATCAATCAAAGTTTATAGGCTCACAAATTGCTTGGCCAACACTCAGTAGTAATATTTTAGCCATATCTATACTGCAAATAAAATCTGTAGAGAAAATGCAAGGTGAATGTCTGGTGTTTGATGTGGTTTGCCTTCTTAATTTATCAACAAAATTGATGTATTTTCAACTTTGTTGAAGTACTCACTTCTTGGATGTAGGTGTTACAGGTGCATCCACACCTTCTGCAAAGGCTTTTCTGTTATTAATGTCTCACTCTTACATGAAGATCATAACTGAATCTAAATAAATGTCATATTAGTTCTGCTTCTTTTGCTCTGTGAGTTTTATACATTTCAAATTTAGCAATTTTTTCTTTTCAAACTATGCACTAGGATAATATAGTGATTTATCTTGATGGCAAGAATTACAGAAAAGGCACATAAAAATGAATTTTCTGCCTTCTTTTGCCAGTATAGTCTCAAGTCAGCCCTTTTACACAAGCAAGAAATTTCTGAAAAAAAGAAAAAAACCAAAGCCAAACCTTGCCCTATGTATGGACATACAAAAATGACTGAAAACTTGAATTTAATGTTATAATCATTATAAGGATTCAGATTCTGAATCTAAGAAGAAATACACAAGGTCAAGGGCAATGCATCAGAAAAGATATCCCTAACATACTCATGGTCCAGGTTCAAGGAAAGAAATTTTTTTTCTGTAATTATGTGAATGCTATCACATAAAATGTACCAAATGGGAAATTTTCCCAAACTTCTTTTTTGGGATTACAATTGTAACTCTATCTATGTTGTGTAATGTCTTGAAATATAATTCTAGTTTCATTTCATTCATCAGAAGTATTTGTTGCTTTCTTTCTCAAAACCTCCCCCAGATGTGTAATGCACTGTGGTGTAGTAAGTATGTTAACAAAGAATCAGCACAGTTCATAAAGAATCATCCCAGCACTGTCATACAATTCATACACCATCAATTACTTGCACAGGCAGAGTGAGCAGTGCTCTTTAATAAGCTGCTCTGAAATAGAATACCTTTAAATTTGCTTAGAAATGTGATCACCTTCTGAGCACAGGGTATTTCAAACTCTTCCTTTCAAATCCCCAGCCTGTCTCATCTTTTAGGGATAATCAAATAGTTAAAGTCGTACTTGGAATAACAAATTTTTAGACAAAGCATAGGAGAATATTTTTGCTCTTAAAAAGTCAGTTTGTGTCTGTCTGCCTCAGATTTCAAAAACAGTTTGCTCTATTAGGACCAGTGAAAACAGACTTGTACATTGCTGCTGGCAATGAAATGACCAGCTCTTTCTCTTAAAATTATTTTGTTGCCAAGTAATCAAATTTTTTTACCTTGGATTTGCAAACTAACTTTTCATTAGATATTTAGGTCTGATAAGATATTGTCAGTAGACACTGATCTCCATGCTAGAACAGAAAAGAGTAACACTGGCAGTCCAGCAATCCAGCAATCCAGCAATCTCAGCAATCCATAGCAGCAATGACAACTCTGAGGCATGCAGATATAAAAGGAGTAAGGCAGTTCTGCAGGGAATGTAATCTCTAACCTCTCCTAAAATAATCATATATAAAAAGTGCAAGTTGTCACTTGTGGTTTCTAGTGTAAATATATTGGGAATATTTATTTAAAACTGGAGGGAAGTAGATGTATGAAAAGGTAGATGATTCTTGATTTGTGATTCATCAAAAGATTTTTTGAAAGAAAGGAAAAGAAGTATCAATTTCATTTTCTCAGAAATCTCTTCAAAAATTATAATCCAAACATGAAGTCAGATGTTGGTCTTTGAAAAATGTTTAGCACTTCTTAAAAATGTTTCTATTGTGCCCTATGGGTCAGCATGTACAGAATGGTACAGAATAGAGTTAAAGGATCATGACTGTAGTTCTAATGTTCCTCCAGAGTTCAGCCAGCAGGAAAAATAAAATGCTTATATCTAGAATGTATTTAATCATCTGCTTGAGATTATATTGTGATTCAGTAACAGGACTGGTAAATTTAAAGGTAGAAGGCACCATTGGTTCGTCCAGTTTGGTCTCCTGGCTAAATAATTATTTTGCTGGATAGTGACAGTGAAAATATGTTTGAAAATTTCAAAATCTTCCTAGAGAACCAAAAAGTGCCTTCCTTATCTTGATGGGATATATAGAGGAGCTATCTTTTCAAGACTGATATACCTTGAGTATCTTGCAGTCAATAACTGCTGAGTTTGCACAATTACAAGCAAATTTATGAAGCTGTCAGTTTTCAAGCGTTTCAGATTTTTATTTAGTTAAATATTAGAAACAGCTGAAATTTTAAACTGAATGGCATGCTGACAAATATACTGTAATTTAATTTTGTATAGGTTTACAAAAACATATGCATCTAATACTTTAGCTCACAATTCTTTTGCAATGAAATTGTGTGTCCTAAATAATTAATATTTAATTAATTGATTACATTGAATTGAAGAGAAAGCAGTTTATTTAGAGTAATTAATACCTTTTAAAAAGGGGGTTAAACTTTGGAAATACCTTCAGCCTGGTTTGCTCCTGTTTAACAATGTGTATGATAAGTGAAATACTAAGCTAACAGTCAGCTTATCAATGTTTTTTTTCCTGAAAAGAAACATACTTAATGAAAAGAACAGACAGCTAAAATAGTTCTCCATTTCTTAGGGTATACAAAATGTAAAAACCAAATATTTTACTAAGGATCCCTATGTGCAAATGAGGCTATTTATAATGTATTTCATAAATGCTAATTTCCTTTGTAAGTCTCTCAGACTGATTAAGCACTGACTTTGGAGTGACTTATTGTATGCTTAAGTTAATTACATTCACAAATATTTGCAAAATCCAAGGAAGAGGTTTTACCTTATATTATTAGCAAAGGAATCAGGATCTAACCCATTGTTAACTTTACATATATTGTTTCTTAGTTTTCTTTATATTTTACTGATAGACAATGGGTAATAAGATAAAACTGTACTGTGGAGAAAATAAGCCATTTAATAGATAAGACTGGAAATATCACAAGAAACACTGCTGTGATTTTTGGCCATTCTCTCCATGTATCAAATAAGCTAATTCTATCACAGCTAATATAAATATGCACAAATTGTATGCTTTAGAAACAGTATTGACTCTTTGGTGGAATCTCTATTTTAAAAATCACTAACACTTTTTATTGTTTTTAAAGTCTGTAAATATCAACTTTGCAAATCATATCCTTAGGAAGGTCTCAGACTGTAAAGATTACAAACACCTTTGCATTTGCTTTGAAAGGTCAGTGGATGTAGGTACCTTGTGTTAACAAAAGTGTCTGTCACTCAAACATTGCTTTTGAAAGCTATTCTCAAAGCAGAAAAAGTAGAATTTTTTTTCATTTTCTCTTTTCTCTCTTTTCTTTGTTTGTTTATTTTGTTTGATTTTTTTCTCCTCTGGTTTTAATCTTTTCATTGTCTTCCCCTCTTGTTTTTTTAGTATTTTGGAAAAAAAAAAGTGTTTGATTTTTGACTCGATATTCTATAATAACCACATTTACATATAGGGTTCACCACTCAGATTAATTTTATTGCTCTTCATATAAACATGGATTATGGATAAAGACATAGCTAGGCCTAAACCATTCCCAGACACTGACTGGGACATGGGTAGTGTGGGTGTGTTGATTTGAGCAGCAGGAGAGATGGTGATTGATGATCACTGGGCTGTCCAGGAGCTATCCCTGCTCTGGAAATAACAGTGAAGCATTTTTTTGAGATGAAATGATAATCACCATGGTGGGGGGAAAAAAAACAAAAACTAAAAAAACAAAAGAAAGTACAAACAGTCACAAATAACTTTCAATTTAATAAATAAAAATCTGTTCAGCAGAAGCCATTGTTTCTGGATTCCATCCTCTGGATATGAAGGGGAGGTAAGTGATCTTTTGGCCAAAATGTGCATCTATTCTTTTGCTATTGGCCATTGGACAGTCACACCACCTCCATACTCTGTGGATATTCACTCTGAATTCTCTCTAGGGAGTGGTGAGAGGCAGAGTTTGAGAAAAGCTGTCATTTTAAGTAGGTGGATAATAGCAACAAAATTACACACCATAGTCAAAATATTTTTTCAGAAATCAACAGGTATGAAAGCCAAAAAAAAATTTTCTCCCTGTTCTCCATCTCTTCATTTTCTCTCCTTTCTCACAAAAGAGTGGAGCTGGAACATTCTTGTTTCTCTGTGATGCCATGGAACTCACTCATGCAGGGATGCAGGGTGGTCTGAACAGCTACTGCCCAAACACTTTCCTTTTCTGAAAAAGATAGCCCTGGAGTATTTAATCTCATTTTTAACAGCTCCTGTATAGGAAGATTTTCATGTGGACTGGTAAGTTAGGAGTCTTTTCAATTTCCATCCTTTTATTGATATCAGGCCAGAGAAAAAGAGAAAGCACTGACAGCATGTCTTGAGCGAATGGTTCAGTAAGTCTTTCATGTCTTTCATGCTGTCTCCTGCAGGTCTTTGAGTCCATTGTCATGACAGAGCAAAAGGAATAAAATCACCAAAAATTACAACAGTTCTCATGTCCTTTCATTTGAAAGCAACATGACTGGAGTATAAAACTTTAAAATATCACCAAGAAACTGATGAAGTTGCTGGTCTTTCTTTGACCCCCAGTTGGACCTGAAGTGTTTAGGGAAACCTCAAAACCAGACTAGAAAGGGGAGGGGTAGAAGAGATATGCAGCTGTGATGCAGCAGCCCCAAAGAGCCACCAGCTGTGTGGTGCCTCAGCCCCCCAGCCCTCCCAGCAGAACAGGGAAGAGAATCAGATGAGCAAAAGCAAAAAAAATCATGGCTTGCATTGTTTAATAAGCAAAGAAAGTAGATAAAAGCACTGACAAATTAGGCAAAAGCAATCACTTGCCACCTCCCACAAGTACTCTGATGTCCAGCCAGGCACCATGCAGTTGTTATCTCTCCAAACTGTCCCTCCACTCACGTTTATAGCTGAGCATGACAGTATATGGTGTAAAGTATCCCTTCAGAGCATGCCATTGGCACCACTTTAGTTACAAATCCAGAACACAGCACCATAAGGTTCCTCTGATGAAAATTTACTCCTTCTAAGCCAGGCCTACTACAGCAGTTCTGAGCAAAAAGTTTAGATGGAAAAGGTTGATAATAAAGTGGTTAAAAAAAATTAAAAGCCCATAACCTCGTATCTTTTAAGCATGAGTACTGACATTCTTCTAAAATCAGACCAAACTTTGCTTCCTTTTCCAGAATCATTGAAACAATTTTTCTTTCTGAATACCTGCAGGAACAATACCCAGTACTATGGCAGCCACCTATACCTTACAAGACTTGAAATAAGGTTTGAAGTTACCAAATATTGTCCTGTAGCTTGATTTTGAGTATTAATCTTAAGAGGCATTTACTTCATCTGCCCTGTGGTGAAAGCCTGTGGGAATTCAGGGAGAATACAGGACTGACCTTGGTGATGGTGTGGTGTGAGTAACAGCTTGTTACCAGTGTCTTGGCTACTGTGAGCTCAAGCTTTTCTTTCTTTGTCAGGCTACTGGGCTTCTGGAACCCTCTCTCACAAAATACTCCCCAGTGCTGTGCACTGTCAGGTGCTATACCCAGTGATGTGCCCACCTTGTGCTCTAATCCCTGGATTATAATGTACTGGCTACCAGGTCCATGCTGCAAAGATGCCTTTTTTGAAAAACACTCCTCTCTCCCACACTGTGACCCTGCAGATGTTGTGGTGTCTTCCTGTGAAACTCTTCCCCAAAACAGAAAGTGTGAAAGTAACTTTTGTTTTAAAAAATTTCAAAAGCCTGGTAATTATTGTGGGTCTCAACTTTTCTTGTCCCACCCTATCTCACCTCAGCTTTTTGGGTTTTGCACAGAAATTGATTTGCTCAGTAGGGAAGTAAGAAACATTCAAAAAATTGCTTTCACTGAAAATCAATTTGCTGTGGCATTTTCTTCTTCTAAAAAAGTAATTTGAGGAAAAAAACGTTTAGATTTTTAAAAAATGAACAGCGCTAATTGTGATTTTGGAAGCACACCAAACAATATATAGAGGAAGACTTCTTGGGTTATATGTGCTCACTTGGTTCCTATCCTGCTAAACTGGTGACACTGCACACCTCTTTTCTCCAAGCTGCCTGTTCTCATAGATTTCCTCAGAAGCTTCTCTCCACCTGTGTGGAAGTTGACACAGGCTTTTCCCACTCAAAATTAACAGGCTGTGCCGGCAGAATTGAGTCAGCACAACCTTCTTGGTGTTCTGATGCAGATTCCCACACTCACTAATAGCTTGGGTCAACAGATGAGCCCCGTGCTCCTGAGCAGGGGCATAGATCGTGCTGCCCTGATACAGATGTCAGATATATCACCAGGCCACAGTGCCCAGGGAAATAAATAAGGCAGTGACCTGAGCTATTGTTTATGAGTCAGGTCTTCATCATGTTGTGGATATTATTGTACGTGCGAAATAACAGCACGAGCGGAAAGATCCCAAAAATTCTGCAGTGCGGTTGCGTTTACCACATGGTGTGTTAAAATATAATGAAAATATATTATGTTACGAGATATAAAGTAATGTCAAATAGAGGAAAATGCAAGCAGGCTCCTGACTGAATAAATCAGGGAGAATAGGCAAGGCAATAAATTCCAGTCAGTTTCCTCGCTATGTGGGCAAAAGGGGATTAAACAAGACAGAGGTTTAAATTTATAGTAGCTCTTATTTATGAGTCAGGCCTCAATCATGTATCAGAGACACCAAGCCATAATAATGGCACAAGCAAAAGAGAATCAGCTCTGGGAGGGCAGATGCCTTCAGGACAAGGAAGTCTGCTACGATGTAGAAATCGAAAATGAAGGCAGAGAGGGAGGAGATCTGAACAAAACCTTCACCTTATTTCCCTGATATGCAGGGCAGTAATGCCAGGATTTTAGTCTTCTGTTGCCTGGCTTCCTTACCTCCACCTTTCTGAGTTCCTCCCTTTCCCCACTGCCACATTTTTTTTATTTTCTTCATACAGAGTGAATCAGGAAAAAAACCAGAAGGACTTTCTGCCGAGTCCAGAGCGTACAGGGAGCTGGAGATGCTCCTTTGTCAGCTGTCTCACCAGAACAGCTCACTTTCTGCCCATCCTCCACACACTTGTGACAATCTTATATAATTGAGCAAAGTATATGGAAAAAAAAATTGCCTGTCATTTGCTTGTATAAAAAAGGGATACACATGTAAAGCAGCAAAGCCTCACAAAAAAAGGTGGGATGATAGTAGCTACCAAATTAAACATGAGCTTGCTTTGTGATCCGAGATGAAAAATCCACTACAATTCTTGGCGGTGTATGCAGAGTCATCATATCAGATTGGCAACACACGTCTCTCTGCAAGCCACTGAGTGAGCTCCAGCCACTTTCGGTACAAGGGAGATGTCAAAACAAACTGGTGGGAATTTGAAGCGGAACACTCCTTTCCCCTCTCCTCCCTTCACGCCTACCCGCCTCCGAACATCTGACGAGGCTGGAAGAGCTGCTACATCCGGAGCCTTTAAATATAGAACTTGTGAATGGTTTGTACTGATTCATATATGCATCACTGACATGGTGCTGGCAGCAGCAGAGATGAGTGCAGCATAAAATCTATGTGAAGGAGAAGAGGATATAACTTTTTGTTTATGTCAGTCAGACTTTGGTTCGGTAGATACTGGTTGGTTAAACTGATTTCATGTGTGGGACATGTAGCTGTGCTATATTAGGAGTGTTTTGGACAAAAAATTATTGTGAAAGGAAGAACCAGTCTTTCAAGGGTGACATGTGCTGCTGATTTGTACCAGTTTGGCATGATTTTTCTTCTTTCAAGATTTCTGAGATGCAAGTTAGAAAGTCCAGTCAGAAAACAGGACAGTCTCAGAGTAGCTCACAGTCTAGTGGTCCTGGTGACTTGGGATGTAAGAGAGGCCAATTCAATTCCTCTGCCTCTTGGCTCACCATGGTGGTTTGTATTTCATCTTCCACAAGACAGGTGAGTGCTCTGACCTGAATTTTCTGTCCTGTTGCAGACCTACTCTGCAAAAGTAAGCACAAAGTGGAGTCTCCAACCAAACAGCCTTTTGGTCATTTACTGGAGTGGAGGATACACAAATTTTGCCTCTTGGGACATGAAAAGTTAATTCATGCAGAAGTTTGCAATTCCCATTGAAAGAGAGCCATCCCAGAACAGCAAAGAACAGTGGCTGAGGTACACATGAGAGACAGAGAGAGAGAGAAGCAAAAATTATGTGAGGTGAGGTGGTCTAGTTTCCCCTACAACAGACATGGGAGCTTGAGGTACTTAGGGACATTTCTCATATTCATCTTCCCTCTTACTAAAGCTTCAAAAGGCCTTAATTTTCATCCTAAAATGGAAATGAAACCTTACAAAATTTGGGTACTCCTTCACAAGGGAAAACAACTACAGGAACTTGCTACCACTATAGTTAATAGAAATATTAGGAGTAGTGACAAATTTCAGAAAGAAAAGAGATAGTGATGAACAAAAAAAAAAAAAAAAATGTAACTAGAGCAAATGTCTGCATATACCACTTGGGTTGCTGAAGCAATAGAGTATCTTTGCTGTGCAGGTTGGACAGAGGGCTGGGGACAAAGCTAAGAGCACTTTATTAGGCAAAAAGCCTCAGTTATTTAATTCCATTTTTTTGTGGAAGAGTCCATACTTCTAGAACTGTATAAGCATTCTTTCTTAATTCTTCAAGCTGAAATGCTTTTTGAGCATAATCTCAGAGGAAAGCAGGGTTTAAATTGAAAGGAGAAAGAAGCAAATATTTTACATTTTATAGCATTCCACAGAGATAGAAATGCATCATGGCCATGGTTTTTCTCAGATTATGTGTTATTTTCTAGTGCTGTTATGTGTTTTGCAAGACACAATACTGATTTAATGCAATAGTTGGTTCTGTTGTTGTGCCTTCTAGGTGCTATTCATTTAAAAAAAAAAAAAAAAAAAAAAAAAAAAAAAAACACTCACACTTAGCAAACAAAAAAACAAAAAATGTGTATGTATATACAGTACTGACCTGTTTTCAGCATTATAGACTGTGGCTTTTACTCTACTAGCAGAAGTGAGGTGCAAGCTGAGACAAATAATTCTCAGAAATCTGCAAAATGCCTCTCTCAAGTCTCTTCAATTTATAGCTACTCTGTTAGTTGTTTGGGATTTACTAGTAAGTACTGAGAACCTGATAGGAGAAATTACTTATGTTTATGGAAATTATGTTTCTCTGGATACTTACCATCAGATGATCTGCTCATTCCTAATGGTTTGGGGATCATATTCTTCATTATTATGGCTCATCTGTTGAGAATCTTTTGAAACCAAATTTGCCTCCTTTTCATCTGTGAGGCAAGAGTGCAGCCTAAAAGTAAATTTTTTAGCACCCTTCTTAACTAAGATCTTCTTCACAACTTTCTCAAATAGCTCAAAGCTTAAAGGAACAAAAGTAAATATATTTTTCTTACTCTTTAACTGTATTCATTTTTACATTGTCTGCTACCCTGCCTGCAGCACTGCTCGTGTTCCCAGAGCTCATGAACCTATTTACTTTCCATCCACTGCTCTCTGAAGGCTTTGTTCCTGCCTATCACAGTGGGGAAAAGTGTTCACAGCTTTTTGGGTCTTACCACAGCAGCTGCAAGTAGACAAGAAATATAAACAGGCTCAGGAGATGTAGGAGATGTAGGTCTGAGGATGGGAAAAGGTGATTCCTGAGGTAGTTTTAAATTTCAGGATCACTTGGTTGAGCCTCTGACAGAATCTGTTGATGCAGCTGAGAAATATTGGAAAAGTTATTAGGAATTGAACCTCAGCTACCATTTTGCAATTTGCAGAACAATTATGGGAATTTTTTAGAGTTGTTCTTTTTTATCACTGTTGTTGGTCAGTTGGGGGTTTCTTCTGAGACTGGGAAAGGAATAAGGGTGTTTGCAGAGCAGAAAACTAGAGGAAAGAGTTTAAGTTCTGTAACCTCTTGGGCAGTTTAAAATACATTAATTTTACTGAGGTTAGTCTTAGAAATTCAATGAAGATACTAGAATGAACTTCTGAAGTGGCCAGGGAAACCCAGGAGCAGTCTTTCCTGAGGAAAAGGGGATTACTGAGGAGACATTCTGAAGTCTGTGGGCAATCTTTGTGAGCTTCATCTGTCACAAATGTTGCATGTCTGATATCATCTTCTGTCACATTTTATTTCATTTGTTTACAAACTGGATTATTTTTTTCCCCTCAAAAATATGTCCAGGGAATATCCTTCCAAGTGTTCTATCAAACAGTTGACCTTGAAAGTGGAATAACTTGCAAATGAATAGAGAATAAAATAAGACAATAAAAGCATTTTTAAAAATATTTTTATTTTTCTCTCTTCTTGCTCATACAAGCCATTATGTCAATAGTGTGTCTGAGCAAAAGAAATGGTCTGTTTCTACATTTGCAAGAATAGAGTTTATTACTGCAATGAGTTTTACAAGCTTTTTTCCTAAAAAATGTGTTTACCACCTAGTCTTTTTTTTATTTTGTTTGCTAGATGGAAACATGCAGTTACCTTGAGGAAGAAGCTTTTCTGCAGAGTGCAGCATCACAGGGACAATAGCAGTTTGTAGCTAAGGCATTGACATTACTTCAATATATAGAAAAAAATAATGCTTACCTCCCTGATTTAAAGATCACACATTCGTTTGTGAATAACTATCAAAAATATCTTTTGGCCAACTTATGTAGGAAAGCCTTCTTGCCATCTTTCCCCATTGAAGAAATTATAGCAGCAATCACATGTGATTTGCAAACTAAATGAGCACCTCTCTCTTTCATGTGACAGCTTCATACCTTCTAGGTTTATTTGGAAGTTCAAATGGCTTGTGCTAGCCCAGCCCTATATCCACAGAGACTTTAGGCATGACTGCAACTAGCTCACATTTTCCTCAGCAGCATGAGGGCAACATCAGCCCAAAGCACTTCCCTCTCGAGTGGCTGCTGCCACGAGGGGCTGATGTGGCAGCTAGGCACAGGACATGGTGCAGTAAATCTTGGTGGCAAGTGCTGTTTGAACAGGGTCAAGGTTTGCTGAGGGTAGTGTGTCCACAGCTAAAATTAACTCGGTTCTCTTCCCCAAGTGTCCCACCCTCTCATTCTACTAGACACATTTTGACAGTCCGTGCTCAGTGTTAACTAGTTTTATGCTAATCAGTAAATTTGGAAAAATATATTCCATTTCACAAAGTTGCTAACAGACAATTCTGTAATTTTTGCAAGGTAATCTCAGCCAATAAAACTTTTTGCCCTGTCTATATTGATTTTTTTTTTTTTGTTTTGTTGCAGAACATGAAGGCAATTTTACAAAGAATAGCTTCTTTTCTGCACACTTTTTGTATTAGCCAGTGAAGAAGTGTGCTGAAGCTGGTCTACATTCACTTTGTTTATGTGCAGCATGTACATATTTATGTGTGCTTCGTGCAATTTTTTCATTTAAATTTCTCTCTTTCCCCCTCACTAACTCCTTTTATCATAGCATGTCCTAAATGAAAGGCAAATACAATTAGTCATCAACCAGCTTGTATTTCTATGGCATCTGTCTCCCTGATATCTAAGCATTATTTAAGTTTATGTTGAATTTTGTGTTCAGATTTGCCCATCCTTGCTAGAAAGAAGCATGAGGCGATTTCAAGAGCAATTTACAGGGAGGTTTTTTCCTCCTCTGTATGAGAGCAGCAATTCCTCTGATTCACAGGTTGACAGGAGCACATCACTCTGGTGCTCAGATCAGTGCACGAGCTGCCCATCGAATAGCAGATCAAGTTTAAAGTCCTAAGGGCAAATTCTGCTGTCAGTTACACAGGTGAACATGTAACTATAAGAGCAGAATTTGGCCCCTAGTCTTGATCTTCAAGTCTCTCAGTGGGAAACTTGATTACTGTGTTTAGGACAAAGTGTATGAATGCTTTGTAAAGAGCTTGGTACACACACACCATGAGACACAAGTCTCTCTTTCTGGTTACCTTTTCATAGCATTTGTGAAGTTCTTGAATTACAGCAGCTCTTAGGCTGTGTGTTGTACTATTGCATTCATTTAAAGAAGAATCATTTTCCTTGAGCTTTGATATTCAGGACAGTAAATGTGGCACTGATAAAAGCTTCACTGCTATATTTTCATGAAAGCATAAGCTAGGAAAATAGAAATGTAAATAAACATCCTGTCTCTCTGATAATAGTTAATTTTTTCCTCCCTCTTCCTTCTCCTTTCACCAGACCTACCAAACAATGTCCCAGTTTCTTTAGCACTTGAAATGATCTGGATTCCAGTATCACTTAATAACACATTTCCACAGATGCTTCTGATGGAAGCTGAGTAAAGGCAAAAATATGGGCACTCTGTTGTGTGTAATTTTTAACTTCCCTAAATACCTCATTCTTTGGGGTTCATTTTAGCTTTTTCTAAATGCTTGAGTGCTCATTAAGTGCTTCCTCCCAGGGCTTGACTCCATCCATAGGAGCAGGATTCTGCTGTTCCAAGTGAGCCAGGAGACAGCCCACGAGTAGAACACGCTTAGGAGCCTGTTGCAGTTTCACTGTGGCTCTACTGTACTGCTTCTTTTGCTGCCTTTTTTTTTTTTTTTTTTTTTTTTTTCCTTCCTGACAGTGTGAAAGACAGGCTTTTCTTCGTGCTTTTCCCAGGGGCTCCATGAAAATAAGCCAACATTTTCTCTGGATTGTGTCTCACGCTGCAGCGGTGGGGAAGTGCGGGCTCTCGGGTTTTTCAGAGGTGGTTTCCTTGCAGAGCGAAGACTGGCACTGGATCCAGGCTCTGCTGCAGAGGACCTCAAAACCCCCCGCAGACCTTTGTTTCCCTGCCCCAGCTGCTCATAGCTCTGGTCAAACGCTCGATCAGAGCCGTGTCCACCAGATGGCAGCATGCCATATCGAAAATCAGTCACTTAAATCACTATTTAGGCTTGCTTTTTTTTTTTTTTTTTTTTTTTCCTTGCTTTTTTTTTTTTTTCCCTCCCCCAAAATGCACCATTAAATTTAATAAAAACTCATGACCTCAGAAATTCAGGCTCTGCACTCCAGATACATCAGCTGCTGTCCATCCCAAGAGGAGCCAGTGGGTGGGAGAACGGCACCTTAATGTGGTGCCAACACTTCCAGCCTCTTTTTGGGATTGAAGAAGAAATTAAAGACCTCCTCAAGGTGTTCAGGGGTGCCTCTGCTCTCTGAGGTTAGTGCTTGGTATGTGCTGGGACACCACAGCTGTGAGGAGCCCATGGGTGGCTGCAGGGTGTAGGATCTTGAAGTGCACCCAGTGCTCCCACTCAGGGGTTTTTCCCATCACTTGGAGACCTGAGCAGCAAGCAGACCCAGTGGCACCTGGCTGCAGCTGACTAGCAGGATCTGCTCCTGGGTGCCAGGATACTGCTGGCAGACGTCAGCAGGCAAGAAAGGTCCGAACTCCTTCTACAGCAGACAGGAGCCAGGCAGAGCTGGCCAGCCCAAAAGAGAGCTCAGAGCAGACAAGAGGCAGGAGGAGACACTTTGCACTCAGAGATACAGAAATGTGTGTGCAGGACAGGGAAACCACCTTCTGCTAAAATTTGCCATTAACAATGTTAATAAAATGACCACAGTGCTCCTGTAGGCTTCAACGTGGCAATGATGTTTGCAGTACCACCAGATCATAGTTATGTTAAATCACCAGAGTGGTCATTTTCAGCATGAACATTGATTCATAGTTGCATAACTAATCATGACAACTTTATTAATTGCTTATTACCAAGGGTTTTCTCTTTTATTAGAGAACAAGTGACTTCCTTCCCTTGTAGTGGTGTATATTTCTCTCTGTGATAGAGATTAATGCGTGAAGCTTTGCAGGAAACTGCCTCATTGATTTTGTTGCCTTTGTATTTGTCTTCCTTAGGTGGCTTCCAGTAACATAGATACAGGGAATGCAAGGAATTTCACTGGGACATTAAATTCTCTGCTTATGGCAACTTGAGTTTTGGGCTTTATTCAGAAACCTTGAAAGCAGTATGCCCACTTTTCTCTGTTGTAGTTTTCCCTTCGATTTTATTGACTTATTAAAAAATGCATTGTTAATTCAGATCTAACAGTATGTAATGGCTAGTTATTTCAACCTGTATTCATTTTGCATAATGTATAATTACCATAATGTACTCCAGAACACTTCCTATAGCTTTTTTTGTATGCAGGTTTGTAATTGAATGTACTTTTGCACGAGGCTTCACAAATTTTGCTGTCATATATGTCTCTGTGTGCATGTATGCATCTTACCAGCATTTTAGACATACTCTGGAAAATTTCTGTTGTTAGTCTTTAACCTTATGACTCTGCTGTGTGTTGAATGAACAATTATTAGAGGACCATTTCACCCTACACATTAGTAGCATATATTGCATTCACTGAACCTAAGAAGAAACTTGACTTTAGATCCAGAAAGCGTCAGCAAGGAAAAGTCTTCTATCAGTACTTTTGAAAGCCTATAGCTTGGGGATAGTGTACATAAAAGAATGCAAGAGAGCTGATGGGGTACTTTTAAAAAATGTCCTGACAGAGTCAAGGTGATGGCCATTTTTAGCTGCCCTGCTATCCATCACCTCTTTCAGCCAGGCATACTCCATCATATGCAACAGCCTCATGAATTTATGCATCAAGCTGTGCAGCCAGTCGTGCCGAGGGCTCTGGTGACAAGTGAAATTGCTGTGCGCCTCATTTAGCTGTTTATTGCGCCTGAGTACGTGTTGCAGCTGTCATCTCACGATGGGATGATAGTGCTCGTTAATAGACAAGACAGGCAAATAATGATGGAGACTATAGCAAGAGATGCTCATCTGCCAATAGGCTCTCAGCAATATCACAAACATTCACAAAGTTTTCAATCAAAAACAACACTGCAAGAAAATACTGAGGCCGACGTCTGGTTTTTTTATTTGACTAGCAGTACAGATTAAACTTCTGAGAAACTGCAGCCCAGACTGTCACATAACTTAATTTCTGGACATTTAACCCTTTTTCTGTCTTTTTAATGTCTTTTGAAAGGAATGGTTAGTACATGGTTAAATGACCCAGCATATTCCTTCCACTTTTCATTAGTTACAACTCTGCCCACTGTAACTAGAGTTTTTCCTCCTTCTTTAACCAGTGTGAGTGCAGAGCACCAGAAACTTGCAAGCATCAATTCAAGGCTCTGCTAAAAGTTTTTCTAAATAAATTTAAGTTGCTTAATTGTGATATTGACCATTAGCCTGCTTGTATACCTTCTCTGGTAAAACAACAACAACAACAACAACAACAACAAAATCCAAAATAAAATCAAAACAACCAACCAAACAAAAAAAGACTCTGACGAACAAAGCAAACTCTATTTTAGTGGCATGTGGAATAATTTCAACAGAAAAAATACCACCTGGCAGGCCCACACTTCTTTCTGTGAGAAGCAGATATGATGAATGCAAAATTGACTTTGTAAAATTCTCTCGATAAAGATGGTGCCATAGCCTGCCTTTCCCCTCCACATTAAAATTTGTGATGTGCTGCAATTAGCAACCTTTTCGTGGCTTGCAAAATTCTTTGCTTAAAGTAATAACTTTATAGGCTGCAGTATGAGGTATCGATTTTCCTTCATAATTAAATCCTTCAATTAGAGTGGGAGCAAAGAGTTAGTATATTTGATATAATTAGAGGAATTATTTGTGTATGTTGGATGAAGAAACTCTATGTAAATCCTCGTGGAATTTTCTGGGAAAGGTGCTTTAAAATATTTGTGTACTTGCTAGAGACTTTACTGAATATTAATCCACTCTACTACTTAAAATAATGCAAAGTTTAAAAATATAAAATTGTGTCACTCTTGCAAAAAATCACACAAAAGGTGCAATAAAATGTTTTTGGTGTAAGTGACAATAACTCTGAAAACAATTTTTGCAGGAAGACAATCCTACAGAAAAAAAAAATGAAAGTGAATGTATACTAGTTCTTCATGCAATAAGCATTTTCCACATGTTATTGACATGTTTTCACAGGTTATTATTGCATAATAAAATTTTTTAGAAGAACAAAAAAGACAAACCTGGAAAAGCAGTCATTACAGTTTGTAATGTAATTTATGTGTCCATTCAGTTGCTATCACTGTAATATTGAGTACACAAAAATGAATCTATGGGAGGTTTATGACACCTTGAAACCATATATGTCACAGGATGATCTAAAGCTGCTTTGCTAAGCGATAAACATTACCCTCATTTTACAGATGAAGATAGTGGTGAAAGAGAAATTTCCTTCCCCAAATCAATAGCAAATAAAATATGTGTGCTAGATGACTTCCTCTTGCAAAAGTCTAAATAAGATGAGGAATCTATTGTGCAAGGACTATACAGCCAACCTAAGAGCAGCAAGCCTAGGGTAGGGCTCTTCTAAGAGAGCACGAGGCACTGACATCCCCAAAACAGCTGCATGATCCATGAGAGCTGCCTGGAGTCTCCCTGTAGTGACCCAATAAAAGGAAGCAGAGCCAAAAACCTGTGCATCCTGCTCTGATGGCATTGCAAATGAACAGACCCTCCTGCAGCATCTGTTGCTCTTCTTCTGCTCCCAATAGGTACTTTAATTCCAAAGCCTGATTTTTTTGAAAACTAAAGTGAAGTCAGATAACCTCATCTGTACAGTCTAACCAATATATATCTAATGATATTTTACTAAGGAAAAGCTGAGACACAGAGGGAGGATATGGTCTGATAGAGATCACACAAAAAGTTTGAATTAGACCTGGCTGTTTCTCACTGATGCTTTCATTTCTATGAATAAACTCCATAGAATCTTTCAGAGTCTGGTCTCTTGCTGTGAGATGAATGAGTCATTTTTTTTTCTTCACAAGGGAACATTAAAATAAATATTAAAAAAAAAAAACATGTAACACTGACTGTACACTAACCAGCCAGGTTTTCAGTTTGCTGATTTTTTGTTGTTGGTTTTTGTTTTTTGGTTTTTTTTTTCTGAAACTAAGTTATCACAGGGGAAAAACTGGCATATAATCCTGTGGCTTTGATGCCTCTGTGTATATGGGCAGACAGTCTAAATGTGAAAAATCTTGTCATTTGAATGCTTCCCTTCATGGTCTTTATTTTTACAGAGAGTTTGTCTGTGACTGCATGTTTTGTATATGTAAATAAATATACATATAAATATACATATAGATAAATATAAACATGTGTGTATTTCCACATATGAGTTTCTGTGTCTATTTGTTATGATAGGAGTCTGACTTTGAGGCAGCATTTAAATGAGGGAGTCAACAAAGAAACAGATTTTGTAACCAAATGAGAACATGTTTTTGTGACATGTCTTTCCTGTCTGCAAAACGTATTTTCTCTGGTTAAAGAGGTGTCAGTATTTCTTGAAGGAAGACATTTTTGCTGAAAAAATGTTTGTCTGCTATTCCAAAGCAAAAATGTAGAGGGAAGTGAAAGATGTAAAGTCAGTGAAACTTTTTTCTCTTTTCCTTGTGTTTTTTTCTTTCTATCATTCATTTTTACATTCATCTCTTCATAGTTCCGTCTTCAATCTTGTTATAATTCATACAGAAAACCAAGGAGCTGCAGAAAGGCAGGATGGAAGGAAAAATATAAAAGGGAAATAAAATTTTTCACCCATATTTTGTAAAATCTTTTTGTAAAACCTTGCAGAATAAATCCCTGTCAAAAAGTTTCAAAACTTCTGCCTTTTTCCACTATGCATGCATGTAATTGGGCCAATGACAGCTGACTACAGGCATATAGTTGTATGTGTGCATTGCACTATCCCAAGAAGATAACTGCTTTTATTATATCTTCCATTCATTTGCATCAGCTTTATGTTGATATTAATTCCAAATAATTATGCAATTTGTGCCAGTAAAAGCAAGAGAAGAATCTATTTCAATGAATATATCATTACTAACTGTAATTACATATAAAAATAGTATATGGCACACATGCACACACATAGTAGTCTATTCTGATTTATGAAATGACATTGCAATACAATATGGCAAATCCATGTACAGTTTGTTTGTCTCTTCTAATTTGTGCTGAAATTATTGTGAAGCCAAATATAGTCTACCCACCACAGTGGTACTGCATTAAAAAAAATCTTTCATTTGTTTTTGTCATTTACAGAGCTAATGGTCAGCAAATTTGTACATCCTGTCTTTTTTCTTAATGAAATGGAAAAGGGATGTATGCTACATAAAAAAGAAGTTTTATTAATGTTTCATAAAATGGTTGCTACAATCAAAGGAACTGCTATGAAAATTAAATTACTGGGCTGACTCTGAAAATCAGCATAATATGCTCTGTTTAATTCAGTCATGCTAAGATGTTAGATTCTCCTTCATTCTCTCAGCTTTCTCTCTCCTTCACCTGGGGGCATCTGCTGATGAGTCTCTTCTAGAGGTTGTTTAATGACTATTTTACAGCAACTGTCAGCTTTCTAAAGCCCAGTGGCACTGGGCGTCACTGTATTACCAGCCTTTTTACACAATTTGCCTGACTGTAAATCTGAGCTTTAAAAGTACAAGAAAAGCTCTTATTTGATTTAATGACTGGCTGACGGGGGTAGATTAATCTTTTTATGCTTAGATGTTTTACTCATAAAGGTCATCTCCTGTTTGTTTACTCTTTTCTTCTCCTCTCATGGCCACTGAGTATGAGGTGAGGAATTTTAAGTATCATGCAATTGGAGCTGAGTGGCTTGGAGGGTGATGCTGTTCAGGGGCAGGATTGTGTTGTATATAATTGATATCACAGGAAATCCCAAAGGCACCGTTCAGAATCAGGGCCCCATTGTTCTAATCACTGTATAAATTCCCATGGATACACAGTGCGATCTCCGGGATATGGATGATCTAATTTATGAGAAGGTGCAATGAGTGTGCTGTAATAATACAAAGGAGAGCAAGAAGGCAAGGACATCCAGAGAGAGAGACATTCACAGATTTTCTATATAGTTTTTTAAGATAATGTGAATTATATAAGGTTTAATATAGATTCTCCTTTAACCACCAGAAATGTTCAACCAGGAAATAAAAGTCTGCGAATGCACCATAAATAATATTTCCAGAAGCACCAAATTTCCATTTTCTGAAGTATCTTAGGTGTTTGGGAGTATAGATTTCATCTGCATTCATTGATATACAAATACCTTTTCAATAATATTGCACATGTAACAGAAAACCAAATCTTATGTTTAAAATCAGTTATGTTTCTTTGTCTCATTGAAAATCAGAGGGACTTAGGGGTACAATTTTTCAAAAGCATATTAATATGATAACCTGGCATCCTCAAACCAAAATGATAGAGAGCTACATATAGTCCTGCAGAGGGAAAAGATTACTGGGACAAACTGGTAGAAAAGGTACCTCTTCATACAAGACTCTCTTCAACAGTCCTATTTTATCAATAACACCAAACTCTCTTTGATGTGAGAGGCTTGGTGGTATAATCTTTCCTTTTGCTTCTGGAATGGTGCAAGATCCTTCCTGACTCTTCAGTGAGTTCCAGGAGAATATCACATAAAGGGATAGCTCCTCCTTTAACTTTCTATCTTATCAAATCTACTGGGTGGATGGCAAAGCTTTTGGTCTCGCATGTAGAATTAAACCCACTCTTGGCAGGCAATGCATAACCTTGCTGACACCTACTCTGCAAGTGTGAAAAACTAGAATTGGCTGATCCCTCTATAGCAACTGAATTTTCATGCCACCAGTAACAGAGGTGAATGATAAACACTTTTTTATCCCCTTGGCACTTAGAAGGCTTATATAATGATTTGTCATACTGTTTAGAACATCACAGACTAGTTTGACACCAACACTGGAGAAGACCTTAAAGCAGGACTCTGTCAGTGGTTAGTTGTGCCATTATATCAGTAACATAGAACATGATAGATGCAAACAAGTATTGCTGCTTGAAATATCATAAGGAAAGTGCTTAATTCCATTATTTTGGCAGATGTGGTGTAGATATCTAATTGTGAGTGTTGAGGAGAACATAGCGTGCAGCTTACTCTGGAGATTTTTTTGATCCATCACTTCCCTCTTTAGCCTCCTCTACTCTTTTAAATTTGTTTTCAGTGTTTCCCTCTTTCCTTTAATTTGACTTGTACTTCCCACCAGGAAACCAAAATGGGAGTAAAGCACAAGTGTCAGAGTAGTGAAAAGATGGCAAGGGAAAGATGATAACATCTGACACCATGTGAGGGCATGTGAGGCTTGCTGACCCTCTTGGAAGTGGAGCAAAGCACAGTAGTACTTAATATGGATCAGCAGTGGGAGAAGACTAAAGACAGCAACAGAAAGGACTAGTTTTAGATGTTGAAAAACACAGAAATAAATTTACTTCAATTCCAACTGAAAAATGGCTGTTCCACTTTCTGTAAAATGTTATGGCTTCACCATTTTGTTTCTGCTTTGGTATATAAGGAGAAGGGATACCTGCCAGTATCCCTCTCAACCAAAATTTGCATCATCTGCTTTCAAGCATGATCTGAAAACCTGTAGCTTCTATTCACTAAGACTGAGTAAGAGCTGGGATTTGACTGGCTCTTCAATAGTGCCACAAATCTGATCTAATGTGTTTGTCTCCATCATTATGCTCTGTTACCTCACACTTATGAAAAAGGAAACACATGCAGCAAATTAAGGTGAGAGATTTCCTGCAAAAACTCATGCTTCAGACAATAGGCATTACAGTGTAGCTGTTCTGTGGCAAGCAGTCATTTCTATCTTTATCTTTCTCTGGTTTTAATCAGCAGGTTTTTTCTAGACTTGAGAGCTTTTCCCTGGTCAAAGTTTTGTTGAACTTGATAAGCTCAAATAATCATTTAGCTCAATGCATCTGCATTTTTCAGTGAAATAGTTCTCACCAGTAAAATCCTGTTCAGTTTCAGCATCCTTGTATCTCTCTTATTTATGCTGGTATGATTCTGTATCAGAAATGAAAAAATCATTGAACTAATTTATTAGATATAAACTTAAGGTTTGCAAAATTAATTTGGATGCGAATAAATCTTGGCCAATACATTTTAAAAACTGTATTTATAATCAATTTTTTCTTTTTGTAATGGTAGGGGAAGCTCGTAGGACACTTAGGATCTAGAAGAAATTCTCATTGGCCAGAAGTTTCTAACTTCTTTCCTGTTTATTTAAGCATTCAACAAATTTCTTCTTGAGCTAAAATCTAAATTTCCCTTTCTATCTTATTTTTATTTTAGTCTTCCACAAAAAGGTAAAGAAATCTTTTCTTTCTCTCCATCATATGCCTCAAATTTAATTTTCTCTCCCCTTTCAGTGCTGTTTTTTTAATCAACATTTCTTAAGGCCAGTGAAACTTTTTGTGGCATTTGACTTCTAAATTCATATAGGAAGAGAAATCAAACAGTACTAAACTCAATTTTCCATTGTCCTCATTCCTTCTGTTCTACAGCTGTTGGATTGCCAGTTCAGTGCATCAGTCAGTAAAAGTTCCTTAATAGATGGTTAGTGGATATATTGGGAGGCTGCACAAGAGTTTAATCTCATGTGAAGAAAAAAATGCTCTTTCTGTATGCTAAACAGTGAGAACTGGCTGTACAGCAGATCTTGGAGAGTTATAATCAGTAGCACAGGGTCTAGTTGGAGGTCTGTCAGTAATGGTGTCCCCCACCAAAATTCAGATTTGGGATCTCCAATGTAAGAGCACCCAGAATGCTGAATGCTGAGATGGGTTCAGCGAAGGGCTACAAGGGTGGAGCATCTCTCTTTTGAGGAAAGGCTGGGGGAGCTGGGCTTGTTCAGCCTTGAGAAGAGACAGCTGAGAGGGGATCTCATCACAGTCTGTCAGTGTCTGAAGGGAGGGCATCAAGAGAATGGAGCCAGGCTCTCTTTGGTAGTGCCAAGCAAGGGGGCAAGAGGCAATGGGCAGAAACTGATGCATAGAAAGTTTCATCTGACCATGAGGAGCAACTTCTGTACTGTGGGGGTGACTGAGCACTGGAACAGGTTGCCCAGAAAGATTGGAGTCTCCCTCACTAAAGACATTCAAGATATTCAAGATATTCCATTGTGTCTAAACACAATCCTATGCCATGCTCTAGGATGGCCCTGCCTGGGCAGGGAGACTGGACCAGATCACCTATTCTGGTCCCTTCCAACCCTCCCCATTCTGCAGTTCTACATATATTTTACTATTTTACTTTGCTCAGAGCCACATCCTGCTGTACATCATACATTAACTGCTAACAGGTAAATCTGATCTCACATCCTCCATGTTAATAAATGGTCGCATGGAGCTGCTTATTCAGCAACATAAAAAATAACCTATGGAATTTCTAAATAACCCTGTGTTTATCCATCAAGTTCACTTTTTTATGCATTGTGGACTCCATTTTCATCACAGATACCATGGTGTAGAAAAATCATAATGGCTCCTGTGTTGTTCCTGCAATTCTCATTGCTGGGGAAACACATTTATTTGAGAAGCTTGATGCTCCCAGTTACTTTTGCCCAGTACTTTTCCTGCATAGTCAAATTAATCCAAAGTGAATCTTAAATACCTGACTGAAGGACAGGAGATGTTTGAGCTTTATAATTTGATAATTTTGTATCTTGTTATGAGTACCAGATCTGGGAATTTAATAGCCAGATTCTTCCAGTGGTCTTACTTCCCTTTTCTTCTAGTTCGTTTTTCTGGTGTGTTTTTGAAAGGACATCCACTAAATGCAACTCTGGAACTCTACCCTTCTGCTTGTGGATACGTTTGTTTTCACATGTAAATACAATTTCATCTTTTAGTCCCTACAATTTTTGAAGACTTGGGCTGGAGATACTGGAGCAGTGTAGATTCCTGTTTTTCTTGTAGCCATTTTGGCAGGCATGTGTCAGTTTGATCGATAATGATGTCTGGATTAGGCAGTCCCAATGGCAAAAGTGGACTCATCTTAGGCTTATTGCCAGATTTTGAAAGCAGCTATAATGACATTCTGCCAAGCAAGCAAGATCTGAATGCAGATTGAACCCCTTTAAAAAAAGTGCAGACTAATAGGCGTTATTGCGTGAATAATAATTAGCACAATTAAGGGGCTGGCGCTTTGCCTGTGAAATTTTCAGAGCACACAATTAAAAAGCTCTGCAGAGTTTTGTTGACTATTGTCAAGTATAAAATAATGGCAAGAAGGAATTACCAAGAATGATGCAATCTTGAAGATCATTCATGCATAGCACAGGAAAAAATTTTAAGGAAGAAAGTTTTAACAGAACATATTTGTTGACTAGATAATAACTACAAATCTTGGAAGGAAGTGTCCTGTGAATCCTTCAGATGCACAGCTTTCTTAAAGGAAGCTGGAGTCCAGCAGATGCAAAGTTTCAGTCCTCAAAGGTTTCCCTCAAATTATAAAACTGGATTCAGGGCTTTTAACATTCTTAAGGCTCTTGCAGAGAGGGAAGGAGTTAGCTTAGGACTCTAAAAGAGGTAATCATCTATGGTTCTTCATGAAGTTTAAGGGCTGAAGTAATGATGCACATTCTGAGTCTCTTCTGGTTTCACTAAATCATCTCTGAAGGGGTAAGTTAGGCATGAGCAATGAGTACATTTTCCATCTATCTAAAAATATGAATGGTGCCTCTAGTTCCAGAGATATGCTTATGACTAGCTATCAAATAAAGATTATTTTCTTACCAAGTCCTCCAGTTCAGCCTTATTTGACATATGTATAGCTTGGCATGAGCTATATATATCATAGTAATATATTAGCTTAATATATTAACATCAACTCAGGAAAAATACTGTTAAAACTTATGTGGGATTTAATAAGGAATTAACAGATATGAATGGCTTTATAGGAAATAGAGTCTATCAAACAAATCTAATTTAGAAAAAAATTACATATTACCTCATAAAAATAAATGTAGACATTTATAAGGCTTTTAGCTCAGGTACACATGATCTAGCTGAACTTTAGTACTAAGCATTAGCAATGCATGTTATAAGGATTAAAAACTGAGAAACTGGTAGGTCTCTAAAGGCAGCTGTCAATGAGATTGTCATTTTGAAGGGGTTGGTTTCAACAGGGTGCTTTGGAGATCAGTGCTTCCCCTTACACCATTCAATATTTTCATCAGGGCCTTGGAAGTAAGTATAAAATTGCTGTTGATAAAATTGGCAGGTGACACAAAGGTTGGCAAAGTGGTGCATAATGACAAAGATGTCAGTCACACCAAGTGAACTGAATTGTGCAGCAAACTGTGCCTTGTTCAGACAATTCCACCTTCATACTGGGAAGCACAAAGTTGCAGCTCTCTGAAGGGATGTCTGTGCAGGCTGAAGGACCTACCAATTGATGTGGTGACTCCAAAATAGATTTGTGGTTTATTGTAGATTACAGCACATACTGAGCTCCCAGTGCAACGTGGTGGTAAAATGCACTAATGAAACAGGAATAGCCATAAACAGGGAAGAGTTAACCAAACGTACAGTGTTCTACTTTTCTAGAAGGAAAGTTTGATAGCAGACTGTTAAAGAAGTTAACACCCATGTTTAAATTCTTAAAATATTATTAGAAAATTGCAGAAAACATTTGAATTTTTGAACTAAATATTTCCAGGGGGGAAACAGGGGAATTCAGCTCCTGAGGTAACCTGTTTACAGAACATTAGCATGACCATGTGAAGAAAATAAGGGGTAGGTTATGACAGAAGATAAACTTGTCAAAGGCAACTGAAGCCATACAAATGAAAATTAAAACTATCTACAATGTTTTTTTTTTAACATAGACAGCTAACCAGTGTGAAAAAATACCAGTGAAAATCATGGTGTCTCCAGCTCTGGTATTTTCCTAATATGAAAACTGAGCACCAGGGAGACAGCATCTACCCAAGCATGTCACTGGCCTCAGTTCTGAGTCAAAGGGGGAAGACTGCAGAAATTACTGGATGAATTACTACAAATTACTAGATGAATGTGTTCTCCTATTTTGCCTCATGTGTTATTCAGTTAAGACATTTTGGGAATATTCCTTCTTTCCATCTTCCAGCCACTTTAAAGAACTGAGAAGAAATAAAGGGGCATGAAGTGAGAAATTCCCAAATGTTTGATGTGTTACAGCTATGGGTTGCTAACTGATAATCTGATTTCTGACTGATCTTTTTTTTTTGTCTGGATGGACATTCAATAATAACCATTTCCTGATAAGTGAGAAGGATACACAAATAGCATTATTTGATTCCACAGCACTTTTGCTACTTTTGGAAAAAAGTGTACACATAAAAATAAAAATTAAAGACCTTCAGAACAGATACAACTTAAAAGTGAAAAATGGGGGGTTTACATTTTTTTTGCTGTTGCTGTTGTATCTTTGGCTGTAAATCTGTTATTTAGTTTAATGGCAGATCATAAGGCGACCATATGGCTTTCCACAAACTGATTCTGCTTCTGTTTAAAACTTCCAAATTGGCTCAGTCCATGAGAGTAAGTGTCATGCTCATTTACATACATAGTAGAGATTGACAGAAAATAGACTAAAACAAATAGTCCTCATTTAGTTTGATTTAATAGATTAGATATCCAAAAAAAGTGCAAATTAATTTTTAACTTTTTGTAGAGATCTAGATGCCTACTGGAGAATATTAAAGAATATCTTCTAAAAAATAGGTATTTTTTGAACTTCTATCAAGTAATGAGTGATGATCATGATAGATATTGACATCCTTAATGGTGGCTACTGTATTTTCTGTAGCTACTGGTTCCTCTGCTGTGGAAGTGTGGGGTTTTCTTCAAGAGTGATTCTGTTTGGAACCAAAGCCAAGCTTACTACATTTATTAATGAGAACCCATTCCTTACAATATACAAGCAAATTTCCAAATTGCACATTTGGTTAATTAATATGAAAAGGGTTTTCACCCTGTTCTTTACTCAGCCTTTGAAGGCATGCCCCTACCTGCAAACAGTTTAATGTTTGGAGAGACTGAAAAATCAAAAATGTGTCATTGGAATAGTAATAAAAATAATGCAAGTGACAGACAATGACAGAGTGTTAAACCACAGATAGAAACTACTGCAAAACAAATTTATGCAAAATAAGAAAAAAACATCAAAGAGAGAACCTCTTGCAAAGTTAAAGGGAATGAGTCACTTCATGATGAAAGAGATAGTTAAAAGTATGAATGCAGTTTATGAAACATTAGCAATCCCTCCACTAAGATGCAATCAAATCTTGAGTGTGCAGGATATGTTTGTAGTGATAGTGAATAAGAATATATTCTGAAATCTTTTGACATATACACAAGTCATAAACATTAAGTAATCTACTTCAGAAAGCTTTAAGTTGAAGAAACGTGTTAAACCTCCTTGTGCCTTGCTTTCATTAGATAACATGCATGTACTAGTCTCATAGGAATTTCAGAAGCTCATCAATATTTGTTAATCTGCAAGTTCCTGATGAAAAGTGGTATATGATATTTCAGCACACCTGAAGCATTAAGTACCACTTTAAAAAATCAAGATTATAATATTTTCCCTCACACACAGAAATAAGAAAATATTATGAAAGCTGTGAAAAAAACCCTAAAGAAAAAAACCAAGCAGATCTTTCTATCTAGTATACCCTTCACCTGCCTGTCATAAACCTGGAATAGTTTAAAAAAAGCATATTGTATTAATCTACATTTGTAATCAATACAAGCATTTAGCCACTTTTGAAATGGAAGAACCTTAGTCATCATATCCAACCCCAAATTAAAGTGAATTGAAACTCAGTCATTAGTGAAAAAATAAACTGAGGACCAAAAATGTTCAGCACTATGCAATGTACAGATTTCTCAAGAGGAAATACTGTCCTGGCATGGAAAAATAAAGGTTTGGAGCAGCATTTCACCTTGGCAGGCTGAAAGATATAACAAAATTGTTCCTGGGAAGGTATAGAACACTAAGAAGAGCAACTCCTGTAAGTTTTCAGCTCCAAATTGGCCAAGGGGTGTAAAAATGAGAAGATGAAAATATAAAGGAAAATGTAAATCTCTGGGTACTCCCTGGAGATTTAATAATGGAAAATCAAAAATGTGACGCTATACATTGTGTCCCACTTTCATTCCACTTAGCTTTAAACAAGAAAATTAGCTATCTAATTTAAGGAAGTATCTGTTTCCAATTCTGGCACAAAGAGGAAGGGGAAATTTTTCTCAGGTGTGCATCTCAGATATGATAAAATCTCTCTCTTGGGTATCTATTTGTCTCTATGGACTATGGAAGGGGCTTCAATGATTAGTTGAAGCTTGAATGATTATTTTAAGCTTGGTAACAGCCAGGTGAGACAAACCTTACCCTTTGTTTACAGTCCATCACCTCCAGCTCTTGGAGGAAAAAGGAGTATCTACCTATAAATGCTAGAGTGGAGTTCAGATCCTGGCTGGCTTACCTGGTGCCAGAAAAGAGAAGCCTAAAAAAGCCTGGTGTCCTGGACTCTGTAGATGGAATATTACAGTCATATGTTGCACTTGGTTCCCATTTTTTAAATGTTTGAATCTTATTTTTTTCTCATTTTCCATTTTTCATCTAGTACTAGCCAGAAATATAAGCAAAGATGGGAATGGCTTGTCCTGAAGCTACAAAGCAGCTCTCCTGAATCATTTTCACCTCTCGACTCTGCTTTATATGGCTCTGTCAGGGAGACATGCAAAGCTCCCCCTACCCCACAGTAACATTTCAAAATATGCCTAGGGGTATTCTTCACTTTTGAGAAGGTTTTGGCAGTAATAAAGCATTACTCATTTCCCTGCTTCCTTTCTGTGAGCCACGAGAGCAAACATATAGTCACTGATAGCTCTGCTCAAATGTTACTGTATAAAATAAGTGAGCAGGGCTTGCATAAATTATCCCATCATGGAGAGAAGGAATTATTTTCTTGGGCACTATAAGAATATAACTTAAATGCAGAATTTTCCTTTAATGACAGTACTATTTGAAATTTGCTCATATGTTTTTAATGTGAAAGGTGAATTGTTTCTTTAAGTTATCTGAATTTTGCATCTATCTATAAAGACATATATATATGTATAAAGCTCATAAACATGTACACTAGTATAATATACATACAGAGACACACACATATATAAATATAATATCCTCTCCTCAAACATTGTATTCTTACAAAATAATGAACCAAATGTTATGGGGGAGTTATTTGTTACCCTAACCAATGTCTCCCAGGAGAAAAGATAGTTAAAAAATCACCGCCATAACACTGTGAACATTGCAATTTCTCCCGATGAGTAAAATTGGAGAAATTTTTCCTTGAGAGCAAAAAGGCAAGCTGATTAAGTCAAAGAGGCGTTATAAACCCCAAGGGAAAACAACATGCTTTATTTTTGAAGTATTCCCAGCAGAAGTCTGGGAAATCTTACATGTCCTCTCACCACGATCCATCATTATAACTTAGCTGTTTGCAAATCCTCAGCAGGTCATCATATTTTACACTTGCTAACCATGTAAACACAACTGGGGACTCCTAATTACTGTAGATAATCTCAAAAACTTTCCACTTTTGTAAAGCCTACAGAAAAGGCTGGGAATAGATAATTTCCCATGCCGTTGTGTTTTGCTCATGTATATTTGTATAGCTGTCACTTCTCCGGATCTCTGGCTGCAAGTGTAAAGTATCTTTTTCATACACATATAATAGCTTGTAACAACCTTGGAGATGCTCAGTTCTTGTTCTGCATACAGCAGGTGGGTTTGCTGTGCTTTTGCTAAATTGTTTAATCAAAGTGCTTCATACTGAAGGGTCCATGAATAAATATTGTAAACATCATCAGGGGAAGTGATTCGTATTTACTTCAATTTTGCCAGGAGAAAACCTGGATTATCTTGAATTAGCAGCTGAAGTTTTTGTATATTAAAGTTCACTGAGTATATTAAGGAGAGCTTCATGCACAAAACAAGACAGCAGTTGCTCAGGTCTGGAGTGACATGTTTCTAAAAACAACAAAAAAAGACAATTATTTCTTCTTCATTTATGTGAAATTTGCACTAGCATACCTTATGACGCTGGATTTGCAAATGTCAGTTTGGCTGTGTCTCCAAATTACCAGCACTACTGCAAAGTTGGATTTTGCTGCCCCAAAGACAAGGCTCTGCAGCCACACCAAAGCAGGCTGATGTTTCCCCAGTGAGGAAGATGATGTGGGCAGGCTCAGAGCAAAGAGCCCAGGTGCAGCCCTGGAGGGACAGGATGGGTTCTCCACGGTGGGAGAAATGCTGGGGATGTGGGTGGCCACAGGATCCCAGCAGTGGTCTGTGCTGCACAAATGATAGGACTGTATGGGAACACCACGGATCTGCAGGGGCTAGGCACAGGGAAAACTATTGGGAGTGAGGGGTCTTGGCTGCCTACTTCACCTCTGCCTAAAGCTTGTCTCCTGCATATCAGATTATACACACAGAGTGGGCATTATCTATTTATATGATAGCATAATAAAGGGTATGGCAACCATCCCTTCTTAGAGGGATGTTTTAGGCAAGCAGATGAATATACATTAATTATATGTGCATGCCCTACCAGGGTAATAGTTTAATCTGATCAAACCTAAGGTGTGAAGCATGGTGCATGTTAAGACAAGAAGGCAGAACTTGCCAGTGACAGCTCAAATTTACTCTTCTGGGGTGTTGAATGCATTCATATAGGTAGAGCATGGCTCTGTGTCAGAGATTGCCATTAATTCCACAAGTAACTGCACTGCAGAAATCACATTTTTAAAGGCAGTTACTGTGCTAAGCGTTATATTTCAGTTATTCTTAAATTATTTTTGTAAGGCTAAGAAAAATCTGTATGCAAGCATCTGCCCATCTGTTATCTCTGATTTCACATTATGAATTTTGCAGCAGCAGAGCATGTTTTAGAGGTTCTTCCACCCTGTGGACCATTTAACCACTGCTCCTGGTTCTTCCCAACTTACCTCCAGCAGAGGTTACTGCCACTCTGACTGTATTCACTGCATACACATGGAAATACACATGGAAATACACATTATAGATACATACACATATACGCAGGTGTATGTGTGTGTGTATAGGCATATGGACACGAATGTGCATTTGCATGGATGAATATCAACCTGTGTGCATGGTTCTTTCTGTGTTAAAACTGTGAAACAATCTGTTTTGCTTGTTGGTTTCTTTCTAATGGACAGAAAGGATGGTAGCTTGTTTGGAGGAGACAGAGTGGGATATGATTGTGCTGTGGGAGCTGAGAGGCAGGGAGATCTGCTCACCCAATTTCTTCCTGGATGACTCATAATGTGGCCTCTTTTGGCAGGGGGGTTGTACATGGAGCTCATACAGGGATCACACTCTCAGAGGGTGCAGTGTAGTTTTTACAAGGAGTGTCCCTGTTACAATACAGATCAATATTCAGAGCCAGATTCTGCTTTTCAAGTACCTGTCTTTCTACAATGATTCAAGAGAGCTGTTTGTATGAATGATAGTGGAAGAATAGGAATCTCTGCTTCTTCATCTGCCTCTCTTTTCAAAAGAAATTTCACTGTTGAGGTTTTCTTGTGTTCAAACCTGCCCATGATGAAAAGATTTATGTTTGAGTTTAGAAATCCAGAGACATATGGTGAACGTGAGAGCTGGCCAGCAATCAAGAGTGATTGATTCAGGTTTGGTCTATCAGAGCAATTTTAATCCTTTTTTTTTTTATTATTTTATTTTAAGCTTGGGACTTCACTGAAATATTATAACTCCCTTAACCATGCCTGTGAGAGCTGACCTGTACTCATAAACTTTGGTGCATTGATCTATTAGTTCAGCTACTTCAATACATCCTCTTTTCCATAAATATGTCTGAGCCATGACTTTTTTCCAGCCTCACCAGAGGTATCCTTATTTGGAGTGATCTAATATGTTCAGTGGTATCTGCACACACAGTCTAATATCTGCTTTGAATAGCCATACATAATTCACAGGAGCAGTATGGCTGCACAGTAACCTGCACTTAAGTGACTTAGTGTTGAAGCATTTCCCTACTCACAGGAGAAAGAGGAACTGGTTAATAAGACTTCTCCTCTTTTTTCCCAGGGGAAGAAGGATGGGAGGGAGCAGTGGAGGAGGTCTAGATTGCTGCACCAAATAAAACAAAGAGGAAAAAAAAAGAAAAGAAAAAAGCAAATCTTCTTCCTTGTTCACATTTTTAGCTTATGTCTTTTGGATTCATTCCCTACCTTGTGTCAGTTTTCTGTTCTGACAGTAATTCTTGCACACAGTCGCATGGCAAGATTAACTTTAAATCCTCCCCTCCTCCTTCCCCCTCCAGCCCCTGCCTGTCATTGTCTGCTCTTGAGTAAGCAAAGTGAATGTGGCCAGAGCAATGTGGGACTGTTTTTCCATTCTCAAGGGCAGCCACCCTTCTCATCAGCAAATCCATGCTAGCCTCTAGAGCTTCATATATTAAACTGATTTTCAGTGGCGAGGTTAGTTTCTCACTGCTGAAGCACTCAGCATAATAATACTTTACACCTTGTACTTCAGCAGTCCTTTCCAAACACTAATTTAGCCTCACATCCCTGTCTGAGGTAGGTCAGTATTATCCCACCACATGAATGGGGAAGCAGAAGCCCACAGAGGTTAAGTGACCTATCTGGAGTCGTGCAAGAAACGAGTAGCAATGCAGAGAACAGAAAACAAAACCCCTGTGGCTCACAGGCTTGCATGGAGCAGCTGCAAAAATTATCAGGTGTTCAAACAAGGTTTGCTGCTAATGAAAATAGCATAAAAATTAAAAATAAACCTTCTTGGAAGAGAAGGAGACACTTTATATTCATTGTTTCAGATGAGGGAGCTGAGGGGAGAGAAGAGTTAAGTGATTTGCTTGAGATCCCATAGGCAATTCTTACCAAACATAGAAATTATGTGAGTAGTGAAGGCAAGAAGAGAGACTGTAATTAAATAAGTGACTTCTCTGATTGTGTTATTAAACACAAAGAAACAAGAAGACAAAAGGAGTGTAATGCTCTGTGTTGAACTTTTAGAAATCCAAACACAGTTGCCAGTTTTATTTGATCATAGTTCCTTTGTTTGATTTGACTTTTGCTTTACTCATTTTTCCTTCACTTGTCCTTTTTTATTGTTTTGACAGTAGATATTTTAATTATTAAATTCCTTGTTTTCTTTAAGCATGTCAATTCTCTTAATCATTCTGTTTTGTCACTTCTGTCTTCTTACCTGACTTCTATTCCCCATCAATACTTGGTTTTTTATTTTAAAACCTCTCTTATATTTAGCCATATTTATTGCCTCTCTAATTCTTCATTGTGTATTGATCCTCATCTCTGGTCTCTACCATTGGTTTTTGAATTCTGAAGAGCCACCCCTCTTCAGTATACTTTAATCTAATTATCAATCTTGTTTCTAGTCTCCCTCTCACTTTGGATTGCCATTACTGAAAATTAAAACACTAAAATTCTGAGGTGATACCTGTATGAAAGATGAACCTTCCTTAAAAAATTATATTCTTCTTCTCACAGAAACCTTTAGAAGACTCATGAAAGATTTTTATATGATACTATGCTTGTTCTGTGATGTTATATGATGTGATTTTATTCTATTATGTTCTTAAAAAATGTTTATAGTAATATATCTTTGTGACACAAAAACTACTTCATTCCTAGGAAAATGGCATAGAATTTCTATCATTAGATATCATGTCTAAAAAAACACTATTTTGCATAACTCTATTGGTTTTAGCTGTTCATCTGAAAGCATTTTGTATCTGTCCACTTACAGAACAGCTGTTAAGCTGTAGTGCATCTGCAATCATATTCATGCCATTCCATTTGTGCTAACACTTTGGTACAACAATATCCCATAGAGTTCCACATCTGAATTTTTTGTTAAGATATAAAACATTTCCTTTTTAATGACTTCAAAATTTTCTTTGTTTCATTTTATTCATTTTATGCCACAGAGGAGAAAGAAAGTTTCTGGTCATGGATCTTTTCAGATATATCTATCTATATCTATATCTATATCTATATCTATATCTATATCTATATCATCTATATCTATCTAATATATCTATCTATATAATCTATATCTATATCTATCATCTATCTATATCTATATCTACATATATCATCTATATATATCATCTATATATATGTATATGTATATGTATATGTATATGTATATGCTGTTTTTACCACTGCTCCTGTCTTAAACAGATTGCCTGAGATTTCTCTTAAAGTGAGTTTTTTATCAAGCCCTTCTACCACTTGGCTACTTAAAAAAAATGGAGTGATAACAGTATGCATAATTGTATCTGCTTAAGATTGTAATGATATCATGTAAATCAATACTTCCAATAACAATCTCTGCTTTTTCCATAATGTAAGAAAACATTGTTTGCTTATTTGACCCTAGGAGAAAAGCAAGTGCAAAGATCAGTTTAGATCTTCAATATCCTGGTCCTCTACTTAGCTCACTAGGTTATGACTCATGCAATAACCAAGATCCCAAAGAACTTGTCATTAGTTCCAGCTGGTCCTTAAATATAACAATCTGTTTTGATGAGTTTATGGCAGATCTGTGGGGTACGTTCTGCCACCAGCTCCCAAACACAAAACTCCCCATGGATTGTGTGTAGACCATCCCTCAGCAGACTGTTGGCATGCTGTGGCTCCCCAGTGATTCCACAGTGGAAGAAATTCTAGGAATTTGTCTCTGACCACAGAATTTATGAGGCCATGCAGAATTTCTTCATGAACAGCAGGAAGCAGGGAAACTGTTCACAGACTATTGGGAATCTTCCTTTCTTTTTGTTTTGTTTGTTCTCTTTTGGGACTACACATGGGAAAGAGCTGAGAGGGAATTTTGGAAAGTTTTCAGCTCTGCCCTACCTCTGCTTCCACGGAAATATAGGGCTAAACAGCTGCTGATCTCAAAGGGAACCGAGGCAAGTGCTGAGTATTTTCTCATTTCTGCAGAGGAGGTTTTTGTCTCTTCAGAAATGTTAATTTTCGGCTCAATAGAATTGTTAATAATACATTTTTGAAATTTACTTTGTGCTGCTACAAAAGAGCATTTTGTTTGAGACTAAAACAATGCTTTCATGCCAAAGAAGCAAGGTTGTTTTTGCCTACAGGGTGTGAATTCTTAGCCAAAGCACACATGATGTTTGCAGCTATCTTCTTTGCTGGTAGTACTACTTTGCTCCTATGTATTGCTTCCATCACAAGATCTCAAACTGTTTTCAAGCAACATTTCTCCACCTGTAATCTGTGGAATATTTGTGAACCAAGAAACATTTGAAAGTAGTCTGGAAAAAAACCTGTAACTCCCTTCTTCTGCATTACTGTATGACTGCAGACAGAAATACATTACAAAACAAATGCTGCATACACTGATTCTCACATAGAAGATGGGGTGAAAAACTCAAGTGAGAAAAGGATATGTCAAGTTTACTCTTTCTTTTATTTCATTCTAGATGAAAACCGTTGCAGCAACATTAGACATGGTGAGCATTATATAGTTTTTTTGGGGTTGGTTTTTTGGGTTTCTTTTTTGTTGTTGTTTTTATTTTTTTTGTTTTTTGTAGGTTTTTGTTTAGTTGAGGGTTTTTTGGTGGGGTTTTTGATTTTTTTTCTTTGTTTTGTTTTTATTTCGGTGGGGTTTTTTTGTTGTTGTTTTTGGTTTGTTTTGGTTTTGTTTTTGGTTTTTTTTGTTTGCTTAGCTTTGGTTTGGTTTTTCATTTTTTTTCTGGGGAAATTTTAGTCCACTACAAACAGTAACGAAAATATTGAGGAGGAGTTTTCCTAAAGGAATTAATGCCACTATCCCTATTTTACAAGAGGTACAATGAAATTAATTGAGGAAATTAACATTGCTATAAGGACATGTACATAAACAGCACCTGCTTTTGGCACACTGGGTCAGACTTCACCTCTTAAAACTTATATTTGAAGCAGTATTATAAAGATAAACAAATTCATGTGCATTTCAGGGCTATTTTTGCAGTCAGCCAGTATGTTTTATAACTTCAGGCTCATAATTTATTCCACTTAACCTGAGGCACTCTGGCTGCAGGGCTGTATGAGGAGCAGAGGCACCACAGTGCATGGGGCTAGTGCACCCAGCAAGCTGATGAGGGAGAGGTGACTCTGTGCCCCCAGGTCCAGCCAGCAGCGAGTCTGAGCACGTATTCCCAGTGGGAGCACACACAAATCCACCCAGTGCATGGATAAGTGCACACACAGCACACACATCCCCACAGAAACACTGCACTCCTGCAGTCACAAACAGCCTGACCTCATCCTGCTCTCCTCTCTGGCAGAGCAGAAAGCAAGGCACTGAGAACTACACATGAATGCATGCAGCATGGTGCACTGCAGCAGAGTCTGTCTGGCAGCTGCCACTGGGTCCCACCACTCAGTTATTGGACCCCTGGGACCACAGCCCAGTGCAACAGCCAGTACAGAGTCCCTCCCTCACAGAGAGACAGACAGACAGACACACATGCACACACACACAGGATCTCTCTAGCAGCTGGCCTTGAACATCTGGTTGTAGCAGCAGCTGGTCCCTGCATCACCTGCTGTCCCAGCTGTCTCACACTCACACATGCAAACAGGTCTCCTGGTAGATGGTTTTGGTGACATACTGCTCCCTATAGCCACCTCTCTACACCAGAGAACCATATTTTCACCACAGTTCAAGTGCTCACACCTGCAAATGCTGTGCCTCTATCTTTTAATTTCTTCTTAATATCAGTCACTAAGTCTTTTACAAAATCCAAGTAAACACGACACACACCTCAGAATCAGACGTGTCATTGCTTTGGTGTTGTGTTGCTTTTTGATGTGTCAAGAAGGTGGGTTTTTTTTTTCTTCTGAAAGATCAGAGGTATTGGGAAATGCACCTAAATATATTACAGGATTGGCAAGCCTGAAGTTTTCTCAGTTCACTGTTTTATTTGAAACATTACATACAGGATGCTAGGCAAGCCTGCATGGATTTCAGGAGGATTAGTGTAATCAGTGTTAGGTTTTATAGTTTTGCTACTTAAGCTCATGTCCTCAGACAGCTCACATCCAGACATGAAGACAACAGATGCATTTGCTCTCAAGTAAAAATTTAGTTTATTTTTCTCCTATTCCAGTGATATGGGCAAGTGAGTTTGAACTCATTTCTCACACTTGTGAGAAGCCATTTGTGCAAGTAGGTCCAGCAGAAAAGTGGATGAGATTACTTTTGGAGGAAAATATTTTCACTTGTGATTATAAAAGATCATAATATATTCCCTGATTCAGTCTTAAAAGATAAAATCTAGTGTTATTTACAGTTTTCAAATGGATTTTAATTTTTTTCCTTTTCGCTTTGTCCTGACTGTCTTCATATTTTTGTAGCTTTACTCCAACCATTATTCTCCAAATTAGTTCTCATTAATTGTTATTCTTGCTAATGTCTTTGTATTTTATTTACCAAAAATAATTGCTAAATGTTAATTTTTAAGTGATTGAAATCAATTCAAGGCCACAGGAATTATCTTTAGGATTTGTAGCACAGAATCAAAGGAAATTCACATGAAGTAATAAAAAAAATTCTGAACCTGAGGCTCCTACAAGTGCCATGCAGAGCTAATTCTGTCAGTACTATATGATTTCTTTAGCACAAGCCTTGTTTTCATAGTAATGACAGCTTTGTCAGCACAGACCAGGAAATAGCAAGGTTTGAATTACACTGATTTCTCTTCCATACATCCTCCAACAAGCCAAATGAGTAAGTCTCAAATGAGACTTACTTTATAATGTGCTCCATTACTTTGTTTTGAGAATTCAGCCTGAAATCCTACTACTTCATTATCCAAAATTTATGAACATTTTAGAAAAAGTTCAAACCTTCTTCTGATTTTCTTGTCTGAAAATTTGAGTCAGTGACAAAAAGTATGTACAGTGAAGGACTGAAAGCTAAACTAGTCTTGTAGGCACAGACAAGGCAGTTAGATTAAATTGCTGATATATTGTTGGGAACATGAAGGCAATGGTATTACTTTTGCTTTCAAATATTTAATTTAAAAGCAATATTTTTTCTCAATTTTTTTCTAAACACAAACTGCTATGTTTCCTGAAACTGTAACTTTTTTCCTTGTCTTAAATAAGGCACTAGTGATCAATATTTACTTTTAAATTTCAGAAATCAAAAAGAATTAATCTTCTTAAAACTTCTATAAAAGCATTCTGTCAAAGATTTTATCATCTAATAGCTTGATCTCAAGAAACAATTTGTAGTACAATGAGGTCTCACCATCTCCCCTATAATCAAAGTGTAAAGAAATTTAAACAAACTATATGAATTTTTCCACAAGGTTTTCCTAGGTTCCAGTTCAGCTCTATCATATTGTGTCAAGAACCCAAGTTTAACTTCTTTCTCGTGGCTTGACTGAAGAAGGTTCTGTTATTCTGTTATATTCTGTTCAATGTCAGAAACACAAATTAGCATGACTGGGTAGAATCAATAATTTGTGCTAATAAAAGCCCAAGTCAAGGATAACAAGACTGAAGGTATGATGGCAGAGCAGAGTAGGAACCTTAGTGTTTCAGTGCTCACTGTTCAGCTTCTAATATCAGCATAATAAAAACTCCAAGGTATTCTAATAGACCCTACTCTCTAACTTCATAGACCAGGAGCTGGGAACTATTACAGATGGCAGGGAGAATAAAAAGGAGCTGGAAGTTGTGAGACCAGGCATTAAAAACACATAATTTTATACAATAAATAGCAGAAACCAGAAAAGGTCAAGCCCTTGAGAGGCATAACAGAGTGTGATTAAGGCTGCTGGAGAGATGTGGAAGAGCTTTGCAGGTTGTCCTCTTTGTATCATGCCCACTGATCATGAAAAACACATGAACTTAATTTGGTCAAGTAACCTGCTTCTCCCTGTAAGCCTTTAAAGCATGAATTTTGTTTTTAAGTCAGTAGGCTTGGTTCCTGTAAATTCATCCATATTGTTCAGTTTGTCCAGCTCTGCCATCTCCAATTCTTCCCAACAGGTTAATGATGGTTCTGCTCTCAGTGGTGAGTCAAAGCATCCAAGTTCATGTCACATGGGACCCAAAATCACACAGAGAGCCCTACAGAGCTGCAGGGACTGATGCCAACTTTATCTTCTTTCACAGTAATCTCATTAGTACCTATATATGAGAACATACTACTCAGACATGGAGAATGGGTAACTAGACAAGAAAATTACTACAAATTTATCTTGGTAGATTATTCATCATATATAGTCTAATTAATGTTAACTTCCACTTGCTTCTACTTTTTTTAGAAGAGAAACCAAAATTAATTATAAGGTTTTAAAAAATGTTGACTAAGATTCTCATGCAAGCAGAGAACAAATCAATCAACAAACTCAGGGTAAATTTGGTCTTCAAAAACCTGCATTTGATGTTCAGTTTGAAGTTTCTTATAGAATGTGATTGATAGGAATTGCATCTGAAGGAGTGATATGTTAAGAATATGTCACTACACCAGGATCAGCTGTCTCTTTCAAAGCTCTACCTGCAAAAAATTAATTCTTCATAAAAGACTTGCGAGTTTAAGATTTTCAGAGGGGTTGTGTGGGATTCTTTCCCCTCAGATTATATTATTTCCTAAGAACAAAGACAAAAGGTTTTGAACAGTAATTTCAACTTATCCCCAGCTTCTATCATTTGCACTTCAATACAAAGCCAGTTGACCAAATTACTTTGGAAAAATATAGAACTGGCAATGACAATAACAAACCTCACTAGCAAAAAATCTCAAGCAAGTACTCAGATCCTTCCTTTCCCAATACAGCACCAAGACCAGACTTACATCTTTTTCCATCTTAGCTCTATGGATTTTTAGCATGTGAAAGCTGAATTCATCTTTTACCTGCATCTGAGCCTATATAAAAGGGTAAAAAAGAGGTTTTTAACAATTGCATCAATTTCCAAAAACTTAGGAGGTGTTCCAGGAAATCATCAGACTACACAGCTTTGAAGAGACTTATTTTGTCTGCAGGACTTTACTCAATTCTAAGCTTTTAGAGCACACCAAATTGCACTCTACTCTTATTAATGTCTTCCCAGTGCTTGTGTCCTTGTGTGCTCATGTTGTACCTCCAAGAGGAAGCAGTAAGGAGCTATCACCATGTCTACTGTTATATGTGTATGTTCTGGTACACTGCAGAACCCTCAAAAACTGCAAATACCTGGGACAGACTTGCCTCCCTGCTGTGTTTAAACACTAAATAGTGTAAATTCAGCTTGCTGGAGGGATTTTTTTTTTCTGTTTTACCACATCAAGATTAACTAAAAACATCACTTCAATGACTGGAAAAAATAACCTTCATATCTAGAATATTTCATAAAGACAAGTGTTTGTTTTGTGTGGCTTTGTGAAAGTCCAAGACCCAGAAAGCCATCTGGAAATGTTTGTCCAAATATATATATTGATAAATTTAGAGTGAGCTTTTGCTGCCAAATGTTCCTCTTTGACTAAATGTTTCCAAAATAACCAACAGAAGAGCCTCTTTATCCAGTAAAAACAGTAAATAAACAAAAAGCTCTAGCAAACAAAACCCCTCAAATTCTTCTTTCTCAACATGTCTCAGTGCACAAATATCAACATCCAGATTCTATTGAGATGCATTATTTCTTTGTAATAATGCAATTGAATAGGCATAGAATGAAACCTTTCAGTTAATAATTACTGGCTACTTTTATGTATAGAAATACACATATATTTCACTTTGATGTTTTGCTTCTCTTCTTTGAATAAGGTAAGATACAAACAGGAGAGTAAAACCACACATTGTAAAAATCAGAATCAATAGACAATCCATAGACATGTCTGTGGATTAGCATTTGTAGGCTAAGATTTAAACACATTTTAATTGAAGTGGAGGAATTCTGAGACATTCCTTTTGGCATTCCAGCCCAACAATTAATTCAGTTTCAGTAACCATCCTTAAAAAGTTAACTTCCTCCCATGCACCTTAGAGCATTAGGATTTGAAGCTTTTCATGAGAGCTGTTATTTAAATCCATCCAATTCAAAAAGGAAACTGAGCAATGATCTTTTATACCTTCATGAAATACTGTTACCATGAAGATACTGATCAGAATGATGGCACATTTTTTCTCAATAAATTTATGACTCTAATTCAGAAGAAACAAGTTCTACCCTAACCAATCTTGAAAACTAAATTCAATGCACACACTTTGGGAAAATAGTCAGAATCATATTTTTATCACAGTCAAAAGTAATTAATTTTTAATTTAAATCTTTAAAGGACTTTCAAAGTCCTAAGACTTATGGAACCAATTACTTTTAGATCGTTTTAGAGCCTTGAAGTAGTACTCTTATTATTAGTGAGTTAGCTAACCTAGAACACTAAAATTAAATATAGAAAGATTTTTCACTGCACAGGATTTTACAGGGGTACTAGTACTGTTTTTTATTGCCCCTCAATTATTTAGTTTTAATAACTCATACACAAAGCATCTCAAATTTCAATTTAACAGCAATTACTGGAAAATCTTCAACTAAAATGCAGCCAAACCTTAGGTATCATTTTCATTCAAAGTTCAGAGGGTGAAATCCAGTCCTTCTCAGGGCTAAAGAAAGGAAGAGATTCATAGTTCCTAACTTTCAGATGTCAGTTGTCTGAGTTATTTACTTCATGTTTCCCTTTATAATCAATGGAGGGAAGCAGGTAATTCCAAAGAGCAATTTGTCTTCTTTTAAGGTGGGAAGGATGAATGGATTTCAGGTGCACCTATTTCTCTCTGCTACCTCTGATTTTAGGGTAGTCACAGTTGACTAACTGAGATGAATAATTTTTAGATGTCTAAAGTTAAGTGAGATGAATCCCACCCAGTAAGAGCACACATCCTTTTCTCCCTGTTTGATCTCTATTTCAAGGACCTAATAGGAATGTGTCCCTTGGACAGAATTGGTGTGTAAGAGTGACTCTGTGTGTGTGTGTGTGTGTGTGTGTGTGTGTGTGTGTTTGAAATGAGAATTTCAATTCTTTCAAGCTGTGAACACTTCTGAGTCACAGAATCAAAGAATTCTTAGGATTGGAAGGGAGGTCTGGGGATTTATCCTCCAGTCCAGCCCTCTGCCAAGGCAGGGTCACCTGGAGCAGTTTACAAAGAAACACCTCCAGGTGGGGTTGGAATGTCTTTAGAGAGGGAACTCTAAGAGGGAGCTCCACCACCTCCCTGGGCAGCCTGTTCCAGGGCTCTGCCACCCTCACTGCAAAGTTCCTCTTCTTGTTGAGATGGAATTTCTTGTGTTTCAGTTTATGGCTTTGCTTCTTTCCTCATGAGAGAGATACTCCAGACTCCTCATCATTTTTGGGTCTTCCTCTGGATCCTCTCCAGTGACTCCTTGTCTTGTGCAGAGGAGCCCAAAACTCCAGATGTGGCCTTACTAGGGTCAAGTAGAGGGGCAGGATCACCTCCCTCCAGCTGCTGGCCATATGCACCCCAATGCAGCCCAAGATACCTCTGGCCCTCCTGGCCACAAGGGCTCTGAGAGCTCATGGCCATCTTGTCATCCACCAAGACTTGCAAGTCCTTCTCTGCAGAGCTGCTCTGTAGGAAGTCAGCCCTCAACATGCACTGGTATTAGGGGTATCCCTCCCCAGGTGCAGGACCCTACACTTGCCCATATTGAACCTCATTAAGTTTCTCTGTGCCTAACTCTTCAGCCCAAGGTCCTGCTCAATGGCAGCACAGCCTTCAGGTGTATTGGTCACTTCCCACAGTTCCATGTCAGCAGCATGAAATATTTCCAGTTAATGAAATTTTCATGAAACATCAGCTCTTACAACATTTATATGGGCATATCTTCCCTCTCTTTCTCGTACTGTCAAGGCATCAGCTCTTCCAGCATCATCCACTACTTCCTTAATGGGTCTGCAATCTTCATAAAGCCTTTGTTCCTCATCCAATAGGAAAATCAGTGAGCAGGTGAAGAGTGGATTCAGGAGCAGGAGATGAAGATGCTGGACCACACAAAACATCCAGTGTGAAAGGGAAGAACTGCTTTCTTGGTCCTGAAAGCTGAGAAGAAACACTTACTGTGGAGAGAGTTTGTAAACCTGAGGCATGGAGGGTGTCTGCAGCACAAAAACCAAGGTGCCTCTTGAGTGCTGTCAGAAACATCAATAGATAAATTGAGGAAAATGGGAGAGTTCTTATCTACTTAGATTCTTTTACATGTTTCCAAAACACAGGTTTTAAAAGAATCCAACATCTAATGGCAGCAAAAATGCATAAAGAATGTTCTAACTATTTTTCCATATTTAATGGATATATCTTAATACTACAGCTTAAATAGATACAAAGAGAATCATCAAGAAACTTTGTACTGTCAAAGATACACCATTCTCATGTTCATTAAACAATCAGAATTATTTACAGAATTTACAGAATAAAAGCATATGATTAATTCTTTTTCTTTGCTGTTTTCATAGGAGTAGTAATTCCCTATTAATGTTTTTAATAAAATATAAAATCACTATTATTATAAAGACATTATCATTATGCCAATAGCACTATAAAAGAATCACATCTCTGATATGTATGTTAAATAAGCCTGGTGGGAAAAGAAATGGAGGACGAATTGCTGCCATATATCAAAGGAAATTACCTGGGTGACCTTGTAAGAATGGCTAAGATCATGTTCCAGACCTGGTGATTTGCTGAGTAATACGGCTGAATTTAGGATATTACTAATACAAGTTTTAATAAACCTGCCTGACCATAGTCAATTTACTCTTTTGAGTCTTTAAAAAAAAATTTCCATAATTACCAAAGCTCATAGGCCTTAGGGCTTAAAAATGACCTCTAGTTTGTTTTCAGTGAAAAACAGTAGAGGCAGAGAATCAATTTAAATCAATATTTTCAGTAGAACTGAATAGAGAATTTACCAGAATGTATTCCCATTCTTGGCTTTTTATGTCTGGGGCACTAACTGCACTTGCAGATATGCAAACATGCCTCCTCAGGACTTTAGCAAGGACTGCCAGTTAAGTCTGGGTTTGGCTGTAAGGAGTCCAGCTATGCTCAGCTTGAGGAAATGGTTCTGTTGACTGCAACAATGACAACAGCAGTCCTATATTGCACAAATTCTTCACCAAGGCCTCAGGTTGACAAAGCACTGAGCAACTTCCAAAAAATCCCAAACCTTAGTGTTCTCTTTTCTTGCTAACACATCCACAGCATTTGCACTGTACCTTTTGGCATTTAGACCAAAAGCCTTAGTTCTGATAGATGCTATGTCTTCTAAATTTGTGTAAGAACTGAGAACAGAGGAAGTGGAAGCTGGAAAGAGGGGGGTGGGAGTCAAACGCCTGTCCCAGACTTCAACAAAAATATATCCTGTCCTTAAAGTTGTACTCTTTTATGTTGCCATCTTCTTTTGATGTTTTGCTGCTGCATCCTCAAATAAGTTGTTGTGAACATGGGAAAAGAAAGTGTTCACCTAGTTAAAGTTATGTTCAATATTTAAAGTAATTGTTTTATCCAGTGCTGAGAAATAACTGAAAAATATTCAACTTAATTACTCAGTATTCAAAAATGTCCTTTGAATAATGACAGTGCTCTAAGGCCTTGAGTTTAGGCCATTAAAGTGCCCTTTCTGCCCAGCTACCCAATGAACACTTTAGGGAGATTGCTATTTTTACTGATTGGCAAACCTCTATAATCTATTTCAGAATACAAGTGACATCTTCCTCTGAGTATCCAGGACCCATGACCTCAGGGAGATGTGTTGTGTCACAGGCTTGACTGATAGAAAGGCAATATTCCTCCTTCAGGCTCTAATTGGAACTGCTCAGTGCAGCTGAAGAATGGAGAAACTCCCTGTTATTCCATTTAATGGCCTTTTTGCATTTACAAATCATTTATCAGAATCATACCCAAGTGAAAAATTGCAATAATAGCAAAGATATTTGGCACAATATGTTTGGCTTCTTATCCCAAGCCTTTGTATGGAGGCATCCAAGTCCAGGGGATGATGTCATACACTAGAGCGGGTGCAAAAGGGAATAATTCTCAATTTCTGGCTGACTTCCCAGCCTTTCTCCTGGTCCTCTTCTACCGGAATCTGTCACAGTGCTTTCTGTCACAGTTGTAAAATACTTTCAGAGAAACATAAAGGTTTTATGAGAAGAATGATAAAAGAGATGACTTATTCTGGGGTTGGGGGTTAATATTTGCACTTGCGGGCTGACTTCAAGAATTAAAAATAAAAAGAGGAAGAAAGTCAAAGTCCTTTATTTCCCCTTGCAGTTATTCAGAAGATACAGCAGCATCTGCTCAAGATCTCTTGTAGAAAAGTGAAGATACTGAGCTGCAGCCACAGGGTTCTGAACATATGTGTTTATTGGTGGATGGACTCCATTTGTCATGATTTCCATTTTAAAATTTTTAACAGGAAGGAAGGAAGGAAAGAAAAGAAAGAAAGAAAGAAAGAAAGAAAGAAAGAAAGAAAGAAAGAAAGAAAGAAAGAAAGAAAGAAAGAAAGAAAGAAAGAAAGAAAGAAAAAGAAAGAAAGAAAGGAGCTATGTTTAAAATTGTAATGTATTTCATTTTAAATTCAGATGTTGGTGATGAGAGATCTCCTAAACCTTGAAGATAACTGGACATATCAACTCATACTTTCTGGCTTAATTCACACAGCAGCCTGTACAGAATGACTTATTCTTTTTTAACAAACAGGGCTGTCTGAGACAGAATACTTTTCCTCCATGTGTTTGCCCTTTTCGTATAATATTTACTTAGAGCCACCTAATGGGAAATGTCATTGAGGTTTTGAGTATCTTCTGAAGAATAGGAGCATTAAGATACTAAAACTGCATGCTGTCAAAAGCTATCTTAAGTGGTCTAGTTCATCAAATAATACACTTAGTAGAATCAAATTTAGAGGACTTTTATGCTACTATGAACAAGGAAAGACTATAATACCTGTGATACACTTGGCTTTTCTTTTTTTCTTCTTTTTTTTTTTTTTTCTTGTGGAAGGACAGTCTCCTAGTTCTTGAAGTTTATTAAAGCTTTAAGCTGTCAGGTTATTACTGTCAGTTTCAAGAAAGGAAAAAGCTGCTGATGTAAAATTAATTTATTGAATAGAATTGTTTTGCCCCAGGGGAATAACATCACCATTTAATTTAATTTCCCCATCATATTGTCTCATTTGCAGAGGAAAAAAAATAACTTTCCTTTTTAACAGAGCAAAGTATGTTATGCTGAATGGTGAATTGTCCTTACAGTTTTTTCTGTTCTAGTTGTCATAAGAATTTCAGACTCCCCGTGGCTTCTACTTACTGCATTTATTGAAAACACTGAATTGTAAAAGTCTCTTAGAGGTCTAGTCCTGAACCTTTCGGCTAACATGTATTTTCATTGATGCATTTTGGCTTGGATCAAGACAAAAGTTAGGAGAAAATAGGGAAAAAAAAAAAGTATTAGGTATTAGAAAATAGAGTTCATCCATTTAGCAGTCTGTCCAGGATGCCTTCAGCATCCCAGGCAACCTTACCTTGTTCATCTGTAATGAAATTAGCAGGCCCAGGTGGGAGACAGCTGCTGAACAGTTCCGTGGGATGGATTTATTTATCACAATTTTAGAGCTACTCTGTCAAATCATACATTGAGGTCCAACCTCGCTGGAGCTAGAGGACTTATAGTTACAACCTTTTTACCACCTGTTTGGTCAAAGTACTGTCTCACATATTTTATGCAGTTATACTCTATGCATCTCTTCAGAAGGCATAAAATTGTTGCTGTCCTAACTTGATTTGTTGAAAGAAAAATACTTACTGTCCCTATGCCAAGTCAAACTGGAAATAATTTAGAGCAGATTTTGGTTCAAAGCTAAGCATTGCTCCAGTCTTCTCAGTTTCTTCGTTCTTTCTGAAGGTATCACTGTACCTTGCATAAATTGCTAAGAGCAGAACATGATGGCAGTGATGTTTTACTGTCTCTTCAATAGTTACAATTCCCAGAGGAAGGAAAATGTCACAGAAAAGGAGGTTTGCAATATAATCCCATGTACACTGTGAACCTGACATGTTTTGTTGTAAGAGTTGATAATCTTGCTTTGGCACGTGACCACACAAACTTCAAAGCTGGAAGGGCTGGTGGCTGGAAAAGCTTTTGCCATAGGTCCAAAGGGCCAAACAGCTGTAGGTGCCTGCTGCTGCTGTGAGCTGCACACTGCAGAGGGCTACAGCAAAGGTGAGGTGAAGCACCAAGAGCCAAGATAAATTAATCAGAGCCTTAGCACTTCAGCTTTAGGAGAATTCAATCATGGAATAGACAAAAGCTGAAATATTGGCTTAGAAGACTAATTGTACAGACTTTGTGTGCCTAATATCTGCAGATTCAAAGGTACCCATGAGACAAAAGCCTGGCCTGCAATAGATTGTGGTGGGAGAGGGAAGGGTCACTTTGCTCTGTAATGTTCCTTGCCATACACTCCTTAAACTGTAGCTTAGATTTGAGGAGAGATAAGCTAAGGGGAGTTAACACCTGGGAGATATCCTTGTGTGGGTCAGGGAAGTTGAGAGCAAACAAAGAAGTCCCTTTGGGAGTCTGGTTGCCTATTACAAAGGCAACATCACTGCCTTTCAGTGATGGTGATAACAAGCAGAGGTCAACCTCTCTCTGAGAAGTGTCTGCCAAAGGAAAGATCTCTCTTCCTGAAAAAAAAAAAATAGATGCTTCAGAAATCTTTAGGGCAAAACAGAACCAGCCTTAGGTATTTAAGTTTCTGCTGCTTGTTAGCTCTTTGTTTTGGTTATTTTAAATAATGAGCAAAAATACAGAGATTAAAGTCTGTCAATGCAATTATTCTTTTTTCAAAATCCGTCCCAAACAACAGAGATTTTTAATGAGAAACTTTGCTTTGTTTTGAGGTTGGGGGTTTTTTTTAAACAACAAACCTCTGGTGTTTTTTAATGGTAGAACTGGAGTTCAAGTACTTTCCATCTGAGGTCATTGAAGATGACCTAAATTTTTTCCAGGTCACACAAATTGGAGCTGTTACCAGTGAACTCCTTCCTTTCTTTAAGCTGCTTCTTTGTTTTGACAATGCTCCATTATTTACTGAAGAAAATCAAACTTCTGAGAGTCCCCAGAGAGGAACAGCATCCCGAGCAATGAGTCCCACTGCAGTGGGGGAAGTTGCTGTGCACTGCTGAGACCTTGGCTGCCCAGCTGGACCTGGAGCAGCCCTGACTGCCTGTGTGTGGGAGCTGTGCCCTGAGCAGCATCCACGGGATGGCATCCGTCCTGTCTGACATCAGGTACCACCTGACAACAGCAGTTTCAGAGGTGCCTAATGAATTCCAGTGCAGATCCTGAGCAGTGTCTGCTAAAGGATCAGGATCTGTGGGTCGGGATTATTTGTGTATTATTTGATTGAACGCTTCACACCCAGCAGTAGGGTGCAGCTTATTGAACAGCTGTTGCCCAGAGGGTGCAGAGCCTCTATCATAGGAAACATTAAAAATTTGTCAGAACCCAGCTCTGGGCTGCAACCAGAGATGAAGACATCTCCTCCCATCTCAGCCAACTTGTTAATTTTTTAAGATTATAAGCAAATGTAACTGGTGAAGCTTACATGGCTGCCTTTCAAGTGATATTGACAGTGCAATGTCAACTACAGGGTTTATTTTATTCCTGTTGCAGTCTGGAAGGTCTCTGTATAGATACCAAAATAATGGGAGATATGGAACAACTCTTGCCAGTGTAAAAACACAACCTTCTCCACTGATATTAAGTTTCCCAAGAAGCTTTTCCTACAAGGTACAGATGCATCTTGTATAACCTTCTGTCTGCCCTCTCATGGATGGTGGATGCTTCTTCTGGTAAGAGCTAGCCTTTGTGCACACATGGGCAACTTGTGTCTATGGAAGCATCCATTGTGTCTAAGTGGTTTGAATACAGAATGTGCTTCAAGAAGCAAGGGTATAGTGAAGAGAAATCAGTGCATTTTCTATTCAGCGATAAAGCAAAGCTGTGTCACCTGTACAGCAAAATAAACTTTTCAACAACCTTTTCAGCAGTTATTAGCATCTGAAATAGGAAGAAGAAAAGCTCCAAAGCACTACAAGTAAAAGTATCTCCCAGAAATGTACTTGAGGGGAAAGGAAAAAAAAGCAAACCAGTATCTTGAACTTATATATATATCAAAGTTCAGTATTTAACACAATGGGAGTGCGGGGAAGGGGAGGGGTTGAGAAAATAATACAACAATACAACATACTATTAAAATTAAGCCAAAAATTTTAGATGCATAGCTCATGGAAGTTCCTACCCATTTGAAGACATCAGAGAAAATTATCTCCAAAAGTACAGTGGGCCTAGTTACTGATTATTGCTGAAATGAAATTATTCTTAAGCAACACTAAGAGCTTCAGGTAAAAATTTCATTGTGTTTGAATGGATAACTAAAGCTTCAGAAAAATTGGGTTTGAATAAATGGTGAGGTTCCCAGCTGTGTTTACTGGCTGATCACCAGCATCAGAAAGAGGAAAGAGAGATTACCATTTGTACATTTCAGTAAATTGCATAATGTCAAATTGTCCCGATCTTATCCCCAAAGAAAGATGTCAATGGGAGCTGGAGTGGAGTTTTTATCATGGCATCTAGTTTAAGAAGTAGAGATATGATTCATTCTGAACAGAAAGGTTGAGGAAAAGTAATGCATAATGCATTTAATATGGAGGTTGCTAGCCCACTGAAGTGGCATTGGCCATATACATTAATAAAATCATGCATACACCTTGCCCAGTTGTGTGGAGGGAAATTTCTTCCAGAAATATTATCAGGTATGACTGCATGCTGCAAGGCAAACTTCTGTAAAGGCTTCAGTTTGCAAAGAGAAAAGGCTTTTCATTCCCCAGCATGCAGAGCTCTGCTCACTGGTGGGGCTGCCATTGAAATTGCTATTTGATTTTTGTTTACTTATTTATTTTTCAGCCAAGGTGGAGGTACCTGAACTTTCAATAGAGGTCCTTTAGTTTTTCCCCTAATATAAACAAGTAGATGGAACTACTTTCTGTGCAGCTGTTTTAAAACCTAAACAGGGTTGTTAGTGCAACTCACTGTATGAGAGAGTGAGTTGCATCTTTTACCTAGCTAGGCAAAAGCCGGATTAGACAGGAAATTTTTATGGGAGTAACTATCCAGACGAAGTTCTGTACTCTCCTCTTGGTCTATTATTCTTGTTCACCTTTTCCCTTTCTGGAAGAATGACTAGATTTTCTTGGCAACACTATTTAGCACTGTAATGTAACCACTAAAATTTCCTCTGCTGTTTCCCCATTTTTCTCGCTCACTATTCAGTGATAATAAAATGATAACACTACTTTTGTATTTTCTCTAAAAAAGATAATTGTCAGGAGACTGATCTGGATTTCTAGTTGGAACAGGATGAACTGGGTTTCATTTTTCTGTGATGGAAAATACAAATGATAGTATATCTCAAGTTATTTTTCTTCACCCCATTAAAACTTAGATCTACCTTTGAATCAGACAGGAGAGAACTAAACCATTTCTGTTTCTCAAGCAAAGTCAGTTTTATTTTTCTACTCACTAAACAAAAAAAAAGAGAACATGCTGGACTTTTTTCTACTTCTTAATCTGGGAAGCAAAGTAAGGTACAGAAAGTCAGCAAGGAGCCCCAGTACATCAAATTTTCACACTTCATTGCAGCACAGCCAAGCAGCGATAATCACCTTACTCAGAACAAGCTTGTGACACCTTGGATCTCCATATTTTCTAGCTCATCATCCCCCTGCACATTTCTGAATTCACAGTGTTGGAGGGGTAAGGGTAAATGTGTTTTCTTGTAAAGAAAAGTGATGTCTGAAGGACTGGAAGACTGTATTTTGTTCAACTTGCACTGCCACTTGCAGATGCAACTTGTCTGCCAATCATCTTTCAATTAAGAATAGCTTTGGCTTTATAAGCCTGGAGTGCTCTCATGCTAAACCCAGCATGGTGTACACAGAACAGTACTCCATCCTAATGAGATGTGAACCTGCCAAGCACTTTGGCATGCTTGTGGGTCTAAACCATGTTTCACTGATCATAGCTGTCTCATATCACCAAAATAATAGTAATATTTGTGTATTTATACATAAATCTCTGTAAATTATGTGAAAATCTGTATTCAAAAAAAATACTATAATGACTGTAAATATTCTCTCTCAGGCCAAGATAATCTTTGGGGTTTTTAAAAATTTCCAGCTTGGGTCTTTAATTATTTTCAAACAGTGGAGGAGCCAGTAGTTCCCAAAGGTGAGAATTGTGAGCATCTGACAACCAGTTCCATTTTTACTAAGAGATTAACAAAGAGTCTGGATCAGGTACTGCACCTTGGAAAATATGAAATCACAGCAAAGTTAATGTGCAATAGCCACCCTCACTGTTGTCAAATGTTTTTCACATATTTTTTGCTTTATTCAAATGTATTATTATTTCAGTACCTAGGGGATTAAATTACTGCATTAATTCTTTTCTTAATTTGTATATATTTGATATAGTATCTATTTTTAATTATCAGAAGTCTTATTTAATTTTGACTTCATTAAAAATTACACATGGAATTATACATATCTCTTCTACATGTGAGAAGATGCAATATTCTGTTAGCTGGAAGTAGTCAATTAAAATGTTCAGCACATAAACACAAAAATGTTTTCCCTTATCAAAGATAATACAGAAGAAGGGTCTTGTGGTTAAAATGTTCAGTGCATAAATATAGAACTCTACTTCTCAACAAATATAATAGAGAAACCTTATTATCAAAGAGAGGGAGGTGAACCATTGCAGCTGCATTTCTGTCTCTGCTAGAAACTTGTGTTACAGCTTGTGGCAAGTTACGTGCAGATGATTTTGAAGCAGAGGTGATACAGGTGCCATGCTGGGAATATGAGTGCTATTATTTTCTAGAGAGAACAGAGTATGAAGAAATTTTCAACACTGCTCTGCTGGGTTTCTGAGTGCTCACTGCTGTGTTGGAGCACTGGTGTCACCTGTATGGCAGTTCAGGTCCCCTGCTGATAGATGTACATATTCCTTCTCATTGCTTAGGACCTCAAAGTGCTGAGGAGGAACTGGTCTTGGACTTTTTGGTCTTTAATATAAAAAAGAAGTTCTATCAATGATTGCTGAGTTAGTGGCCTCACATAACAGTAATTTATTATTGCCTAACTGCAATAACCTTGGTCTTTCACCTTGTTCCCCTGCCTTCCACACACACGTGCACTCAGCTGTCTCTCCTGTCCCAAGACACCTCTAAGGTACTTCAGCACCCTCCCTGTTGCCTGATGAGAAGCAGCATGTGCCTCTCCTGGATCCCAGATTTGAGGGGCCGGAGGAAACAAGGGACAGCAACAGCTGAGCCCAGATCTCTGCATCCTTAGTGCTTCTGATGTTCCCAGAAGCCATAAGCATTTAAAATCTTGTAGAGTAACTGGGGGCAGACAGACAGACAGGCACACAGTATTTTATTTTTTTTCACAGTCTCTATCCACAGGTAAGATTGCTCTTACTCAAAGTGTTGCTGATCTGGAATTAGTTGCACAGACCTTCCAAACACAAGCATAGGTGTCTGCAGGGCTGAACTCCTCCTCACTGTGGTTCTCAGTCAAGTGAAGCAAGAATAAATAAAAAAATAAAAAGTTAAATAGAGGGCTTAGATGCCCTTCTGTTTCTTAAAACTGGAATTTAAGTAGGGCATAAGCAATGAAGTGATCAAATGCTCACAGTGGATTTTATTCTCATGTAGGAACTACCTTTAACTTTTTTGAAAAATGTACCTCCAGGTAGGTACAGAAGGCAAAAAGATACCTCCAAGTCAGCTTGACTGCCTGTAATCACAAGCAAGGGTTTCTGAAAGTAATGTTCCAATGGTACAGTCAAACTTAGGCACCCAAATCCTTTACTGGAGCTTGAGACAGCTCCTGCCAGTAGCTCTGGCTGCCCAGGGTGCTACAGCAATGCTGTACCTGGACTTGTCTGACCCCAAAAGTGACATTGCCAGCATTGGACATTTACAAGATGTTCATGGAGAGAGATCAGGCATCAGGCTGTCTGCAGGTTCATGGGCTGCTTATTGTGCAGTTTAACTCAACCTTTTGCAAGTACAATGATTTCAAAGTTAGTTGCTTTTGATGAGAATGAACCAGAGCAACAAGAGAACAGAACACTATGTTTTAGCTATTCCTTCAAAACTTGTTTTATGGTAATTATTTACCACCATGATGGAAAACTCTGAAAAATGTTTGACAGGACCAAAATTTTTCAAGAATTTGCATTGAATTCATGAAGTGATTTTTCCAAAAGAAAAAAGTCCTATATTAGTTCCAGTTCTGATGAAAGATTTTAGCTTTTCCATAGAAATATATTTCAACTACTCCTTTTGGAACAGCATTTGGCATTTCAAAGTTGACCTTAAAAATAAAAGAATAATTAAAAAAAAAAAAAAAAAAAAAAGACAAAGGACTTCAAAACTGAGAAACATGTCAAAATATTGAATTTTAGACCAGATGACATTTTTGGGCAAGTCCCAAATTACTCTTTAATTTCCCCAAAGGAAATCTGGTTTGATTTGTTCAAACAAATTCAGTTTTCATTTGTTTTTTGCCAGTTTCACAAAACAAAATAACTTTTCTTTTCAAGTTTATTGTATTCCTCTTTGTTAAGAGAGGGAGATATTTAAAAAAATTTTCATTGATAGTAAATAAATATCTGTATCTAGTGTGCTTTAACATTGATTTCTCTGCCTTTACAATAACCAAAAGCTTTTAAAATTTCTAATAAACAATTGTAAAAGTCTTCTTATCTATTGCTGCCATTTATCTAGGATAAAGCTAACTATTTTTTTGATATTGATCAAGTTTAGGATGGAAAATAATTACCTGATTTTTAAACATGTTCAATCTTCCACCTTCTCCCATGATGCTAATGAAATTACTATAGGAAATACTGCATGTTTACACTGACAGATTAAGATGTGTTGAACATACTTTTTTTCCTAACCTTTGAGTGCACTTTCCAATAAAACCAAGCACTTGGTAATTCCTATAACCTCACTGGGCACAAGCAGAAACACTGGAAAATAATGGTTTTAGACATCTTTTTTCAGAACAGCTTCCATTCTACATGAATTTTGGTTTATCCTTAAAGCAATGTTTTCCTTATGTATATTATATAATCTATTCTATAAACTGTATCTCATGGGCATAAATATCACACTTATATGACATTCCCTGATCCATGCTGCTGAAGATTAACTTGGAAAAGATTGGATTGTCTGACTCCAAAAATATCTCTGTTAGCAACATTTCAATTAAATAAATGCACTCTAAGGTTACTTCTCTGATCACTGCATTGACCTGAAACATGTGACTTTTGTTACTTTAATGCAAACTATTATATACTTTTCTTATCTCCAAGGCCCAAATAGTCGTCATTTGTCACAGAAATTTAGAAAGATTTGGTGAGTTCTCTCAAAGGTTTAACTAGTTATTGCAAAGAGTTTGCCATACACAACAAATATCATAGTAGTCACCAAAAGGTGCCTTAAGATGATAAAAGAAATTCCTTGTTAACACTGGAACTGTCATTTTGTCAGCTTGATGAATCAAAACTTCAGATCTATCAAAATGTGGATTTAGTTACTTTTTCATAGAATCCTATGTCTTTGACAATATATGAAACAGTAAATAAAACATACTGCTAAAATTCATTCTGTTATTTAATAAATAATTAAAGAATAAATTCCACATAGTATACAGTGTTCCTGGAACAGTCTTAATCTATAAATACCAACAAATGAGCTGTGCTAAGTGAGGAGGATGTTTGAAACATGAGCTGGATGAAGGAGGCATTCTTTTCAGAGAGTAGCTGTATTTTATGCAACTCTTTGGTATTAACTTGCTTTTTTTTCCTTTTCAGGCCATTTTATTGTCTGTAGTTTATTTCAAATCTCAGAACGACAGAAAAGCTATAAATTTTTTTTCATACCCTGGCTTTTTTTTTTTTTTTTAATAAAAACACAAACTTCCTATATTCAAGTTGTGTGTCTGAATAAAAAAAGCTAGAGGTCCTTGTCTTGATGCTTCACACAAATGAACTATCCAGTTAGATATAGATTTTTTTTTATTTTTTTGTAAGGATAAATTATGTTTAAATAGAAAGGTAAATGCTCTTAGAGGACCTTGCTGCAGTCAATGCCTTAAGTTCCTTTTTTTTCCTCTGCATTCATAGCCCTCACCACTGCTAGTGATTGAAGGTCTCTGAACTGAACAAAGCCACTCTTGTGGCATAATTCAGCTTCTAACTGACAGATGAAACTGAATGCAGAGGTTAAAGGAAGTGTCCATGCAGCATCTCACTCCCCAAGACATCCAGCTGTTTACAAGCTCTCTGTAACATCAGGGGCAAGCACAGGATCCTCCAAAGTCTTCCTATTTATAAAATAGGGGCATATTTTCTGTACCTCAGAGACTTCCCCAAGTATCTTATTGATAAAAGGGATGTGCTGAGATGTTGTTTTCTGAGGTGAGGGAGGTTGCATTACTATCTTCATGTCATTACAGTGGAGTAACTACCTCATTTGAGGTGACCCAGTAACTTCATTGTGGGCTGCCTATAAATATTGGTCAATAACTAACTATTCTACAGGATCCAGCAAGGGTTTGTTATCCATTTATAACTCAATGATGTCATGGTCAAGGAAGAATGTCACAGAACAGAAAATAATGGGCTGTACTCTATGGCTTAACAAAAAGTTTTTTTAAAAAAACAGCATTATTCACTGGTTTAAAGAAATCTTAACATTCAGAAGTGAAAAATTGAGTAGGCTGCAGATAGGCAAAAATCTTTTCGAGATTAGAGTGCTTTCTTTTAAGCAAACAGGTTCTTTGACTGGCAAATTAAGGGTAAAAACTTTTAAGGGGTTTAAGTTTATCAGCCCTTGCTGTGTTTTCCAGGCAGTGTTATACTCTCAAAGAGCAGGCCAGGAATGGCTATGGCCAGGTCACCCCAGGGGGAGAAACTCTGTTGGATTTATGCAAGAGAAGAAACACAGACCTGAGAGTTCAAGGGGCAGGATGGGCATAAAGAGGCAATTATTGTGTGTGGGATGAAGAGGACAAGCAATACCTGGTGGCAAAGTGACATAGAAGAAAAAGAGCATAACTCCAAGTTACAAAAGATTTGGGATTGCTTCCCTTTTCCTTATCTTTGAAGGGCTGGAATATCAATTTTAAAAGTTACAAATCTGGGTTAGATCAACCTGACTTTCTGTGCTTGTGATATAGTTGGATAGTCTCCACTAAGTGAGGAATATCTGGCATATATTAGGGTCTGTGGCTAGAAATCTTGTGTGTCAGCATCTTCTGAACCAAGGAGACCCTTCTACATGTACTGTTGCCTGCTTTGATTATTTCCTAATTCTATCTAGATTAGACTAAGGAAATGGTTTGTGTGCAAGGTCATGTAACACTTCAGTGACTGGCTACAGATAAAGAAAGAGAAATCTTAGTTTAAACCTCGGATTTGGTCACACAGTAATTAAAAAAGAGAAAGACCATAATGCAGATAGAGGGAAGGTGATGAAGGTGGGAGAAAATGTGATATGGAGCCCACTTTTCTTGTCAGTAAGGGATTACTAAGAGCACTAAACAGGTTGTTTAACCTGTCCCTAAATTATGGAGTGGCTATTTATAATACTCTAGGAATGTCTCATAGTTGTATTTATATAAAATGCTGCAGACATTAATTTAATACTTAAACTTTATAACTTCCTTTCCCTTCCCCTTGCCCTTTGACAAAGCAGGTGTAGGTTTAAGAAAAAAGGCTAAATGAGCAATTGAAGTGAAAGGATCAATACTAAGGAATTCAATTAAATTTCCCTCACAGGGGGTTTGCTCCAAATCTCATTGAAGTCAACAGAAATATTCCCACTGACTTCAGTGGGGTTTTGATGAGACCCAGGGGACACAGCCAGAGAGGGCCCCATCAGTGTTTTTTTTTTTTTTTTTTTTCTTCCAAGGGAACCATTTTGTTCTGGTCTGAGACTTGCAGTTTGGGTCTGCAGAAAGTCTCTGTGCCTGGGAACACTTCTAGTGATCAAAAACTTTTGAAGTCTTCCCAGTACTACTAAATAAACAATGCAAAAAGATTTCTTAATCATCTCTCTTTTCGTGCATCCTGGTCTGTTCTAGCCCCAACCAAAGTTCCTATGTTTATGCAAAATATTAGTGGCTTTATTTTTATTAAGGGTATGCTTTATTAATCTTAATAAATCAGTTTGTCACTTGCTTTCTGACTGCCTCTCAAGTAAAACGGGGATTGACTGTGCAGTAACACTGTTTATGTCATGCCTGAATAGTTTAAGGTGAGGCTTTGAGTAGTTTTATTGCTTTTGTTTATATAGGTAAACCCAATCTGTGCATTTGAAATGATTGATGAAGTGCAGTCCCACTTGGAGTGTTTGTCATCATTCATGTGCTGAAGTGACATTTCTTTATGTATTTTGGCATAAACATATGCAACTACTGGCAAAGCATTTGACCCTGGAGTCTGACTATTTGTCATTCTAATCTTTTTTTTTTTCCTACCCCAAAGTCAGGCAAGTTACTGTATATTCCATCTGAATTCACATTGCTAATTATTCAAGAGATAGTAAAAGAGTCCTGTGGCTGGAACTGAGTAAGTTGCTGAATGTGCATTCTTCTTTTCACAAGTTAGGTATTTTGCTGCAATATAAATAAAGTTGGGATGTGTGTAAATGTCAAGAGCATCATCCATATCAAGCTGCAGTATCTTTTCAGTAAAATCTGAAGCCAGTGCTTTGTCAATAGAATAAGGCAAAACACTTTGCAAGGGATTTAGCAAATCAAATGTGAGCAGAGATTAAGTAAAATACATTAAATATATCTTGGGATATAATTTTCCAATAACACAGTTACAATGAAAAGCAAGTAACCAATAATTCACATTATGTGAACAGAGATAAATGGATGGTGCCTTAACCTCCAGGCTCAGGGTTCAGACTGTGTGCTGTCTTGTTGGGAAAGAGCTGATTATTTATTGGGGAAAATGTCAGAAAAAAAATTAAACTGTAAAGTAATTTTCCCTGAAAGAAATCACACGCCATTTAGAAAATATATCAACTTTTTTTGAAGAGTCATAAAAATGTGATACCTCCTCAAAACTTACCTGTCTAGTTCTGAATATAGCATTTGTATCTATAATAACTGAGATTGATTTAGATATTTGGACACAGAAAGCAAATTATAGTATGATTGATAGAGAATCTATCCAAATCCTTATATCAAGGAATATGTGTCCTGAAATGACATGCTTAAATGGCTTACATTTTAAACTTGGATAGCACTTTCTAAATTTGCACTAACATGATATGAGATTGTCTTTTTTTTTGGAAAGTAGTATTAGTAAGAATTCTGCTGGGTTTGCTCCAGATTTCCCCACATTTACATGCAAAGAAGCATCATACAAATTCTTCAGAAATACAGTGTACTGATGAAAGTTTAATTCTTGGTTTCAAACATTCATACAGCAGACAGATGGGGTCCAGGCAGGACACCCAGCTGCAGGAGCTGACACAAGAGGAGCAGTGGAGTCTGTAGCTCCAGGATGTCTCCAGAGCAGCTGAGGAGCTCCCCATTCCCCACTGGCAGGACTGGTGAAGTTCATCTGCCTGGGGAAAATAATTTCAACTTCTTTGGCTTCCTCCTCAGTCTCCAGCTATGAGGGAGCTGTAGTACTTCTCTGTAGAAAGGCACTAAAATGTATTGAGATTTAGTCCTGAAATGATTCCATGCTCATATAGGGGGTGGAAAAAAAAGCCAAACTCATCAAAGTAAAGTATCTTTGCTATTTATTTTTCTATTCATATTAGGACACAGATTCAGATTCTACTAATCAGTTGAGTAGCAACAAAATGTCTGTTAAAATTGTACAGCATTGTCTGTTATTGGTACCAATACCTGCATGCAAAACCTCTGCTTAAAAATACACTATGTAAGGTATTTTTTCCTCATATTTTTCAGAAGTTTCTGAAAGACATAAGAGCTATGTATTTAGAGAGACATCCATTCTCCATGCTCTGAGACGAATAACCATGGCCATTTGCATTTCCTTTCCCTTCTCCTCTTTGCTTTTATCTATATAAAGATAGCTTTATATATTTTTTTTTCCTATTAGACGCGTCAAGGACTTTGATTTCCTCATAGTTTTTCTATTAAAATTTTACTGTATTTCACTCACAGTGTTAAATAGAATCTATTTTGGGTATTTTCTGAGTATCAAAAAAACCAGACAAAGGTTGCCATCATGTTCACAGAAATACTTTTATTCTCCTTCTTCCCCTCAAAATAACCCTGGCATAAAAAGGGAGAAAAGATGAGAAATGGTTAGGATTTTTTCATGGGGAATACTTGCCCTTTCAATGATGATACACTTCTTTGTACTTTTTGTTATAGGAAATGACATATAGTTGGAAAAATCTCTGAGAAATGCTTTTCATTATCAAATCATTCTATGCAGTAAATGTATCATGGCACTGCTAAAACCCATGGTACAAACTAAACTGTTTCTGTAAAGGAAGATTGGCAAACAATATCCTGCAGGTGCACTGTGTCTTACCTCTGGCTTTTTTTTTTTTTTTTTCCTGAAAGAGAGCTCACGTAAATGATGCATCAAAATATTTGTGGGCTGAGGAGAAAATAGTGTGGGCTGAGGAGAAAATAGGGGGTTACTTGTCAGGCTTGCCTCTATTTCTGTCTGGCTTTTTTTTCAAATCTGACTCCTTCTGGGATGTAGTTGGTTTGGAATATGTGATAATATTTTGCATTAGACATGCAACAAGTCATGTGTAAAGCAAATACAGTACCACTTTAAGTGAATGTCTCTCTTGATGAAAGAATATATTCCAATTATATTAATCCATTAATGGTTCATTTCCTCAGATAATTGGCTACTTATGTGTATCTTTATTTGCAACCACTAAATACATAGCCCAGAGTTACCAGTATCTATGTTAAGGCTAATGATTTCATCCTAGGTTAATATTTACAAGCTAAGTTCAGGTAAAGCAACATAAATTCAATGAATAGACTGACCAAAAAAAAAAAAATCAAAAAATATTTTAAAAAACTCCCTCAAATCACTACCAAACAACAACAACAACAACAACAACAACAACAACAACAAAAAAAAAAAAAAAAAAAAAAAAAAAAAAAGTAATTGATTGATTTCCTTCCTTCCAATTAAGAATAGTATATGAAGAAATGGTGACTTTGGTTAATTTGGGTACTGCATTAAAAGCACAGCCCTAAATTATAACTTGTCATAAATAGTTTCTGTTGGTGAATAAATGTCTAATCTAATAATAATAGTAATAGTGGTTCTGTCATTCTGGTATGGAATTTTGTGCCTGAAACTAGGGAAAATTCTAATTTTTAAATGAAATATCAGATTTATTTAATTTTGAGACAAAAAGCTCTCACACTCCCTGTTTCGACAATAAATCATCTGGTTTATTGGAAATAAACTACAGGTCTTACCTTTCAGAAATTATGGTAAAGTTTGACCTCAGTCTCCAAGTGTCAATTTATTTAGAATCTTCAAAATTTCATGAATATATAATTATCAGTTGCTAACTGCAACTACACATAAATACATTAATAATTGTTGATTGATTATCTTTGACAGAAATTTAATTATTCAAAAATGCCTGAATAAATAGATGGGAACAAAAATTCCCTTCTTTTGAAATGCAAGAATCTCAGAATTTCCTCCCTTTTTCTCTTCCACTTTTTTCTCCATTTTGTTTTTCATCCTTTTGTTAGTGTTCTCAACCTCCCCAAATGTTGATCAAACCTCTTGAAATTTTGACACTGTCCTTCCCCTGAAGCTCTGGGAGTGCCTAGGTCCAGAATACCAGAGATGCTATGCTCTGTCTTCTAAAAGTGCAATTAAAAAGGGCAGTGTGTGTTCCTTTCTCTCACCTTGCATGTGGAATTGAACCTTCCCTGTTAAAACTTAAAAATTAAATTCTTCATTTAAAAAATGTACATTTTTTTGCAGAAGTTATTGTAGTATTTGGATTTGTCCATTTGCTTGTTTACAAAAGGAAATAACCCAAGCCCCGGAATATTCCTGCTCTCTGTGAACTTCAGGGAAAAAGTTAAAGCAAGCCATGTGACTCATTTTGTGGAGGCCACCAAGTCAGGCAATGACAGTCAACCCTGCTGGCTTTAGAAATCTGAGAGACACCAGGTGCCCCAGTGCACAGCAGCTTCTTGTGGGAGTTCAGCTTCAGTGGCTGCTTCTCTTTACAGGCACCAACTTATTCTGAAGAAGGAAAGGTCTATCAAGTCATACTCTCTGCAGTGAAACAGAGTAAAGAGATGCAACATTTGATCTCAGAATTTCTGCCTGCCCAGAAAAATGGAACTTCTGATGACAATTGAATCTCTCTTCCTGAACAGAGAATGTTTTTCTTGCACAGTTACATGAACCTAATAACCATATCAATCAGGGTTCTTGAAAGCAATGCAATACATTCTACTGAAGTGTCTGAAGAGATGTTGAGGTTAAGGATATGTTTGAATTTCTGGATGAATGACAAGGTTGTTTTTGTTTCGAAGTTAACTAGGCACATGAAGAAGCTGTGAAATACTAGGCAAAGTACACTCAGAGAAGGAGCTGAAGTTTGCAAAGAGAAAGAAAAATCACTTACATGGAAGACCTTATGTGTCAAGTGAGCCTGAATTCACACGTACGTAGGCAAGCCTATGTAGATTTATAACAAGGGTGGTTTGAGTGCAGCAATTGCATTGGTATATTTGGAATCAGAAATACAGCACTAGCAGGAACACTGTGAAGTTGCAGCGTGTTCATGAGCCAGGGGCATAGTTCTGATGTGCCATTACCTCAAATCCAGCAAAAAAACTCCTCTCTGGGAAAAAAAGAGCCTGAAAGATGGAAACAGATTGGAAAAGAGGTAGAGAGTTCCAATTAAGGTACAGCCTTTGGCTTCACAAGGCCTTAAAATGACTCTTGGATAATAAAAAGAAATTTCATTCAAAATTAACTAAATGTAGCCTTTGGCCTCAAGTTCTTCTAACTAACCCTGTGACTGCCCGAGACATTGGCATTTCACACTCATGATTTTCCCCTCATTGTGAATATGGAGCATCCATTGTTCTGGATTTTTAGTTCCTTTGGTGAATTTGCTCTTCAATTTCAAATTCCCTGCTCAGAAGGGATAACTGTCCCTGGGTATTTTATTGAATTACTACAAAATACAGTCTCACCTCAGGGTAAGTCTTCACATGAATGTCGAACATTTTGAGACAAAACAACAGGAGCACCTGGACTTCAGTCTCCAATCTTTCCAACCAGTAGGTTGCCAAGAATTAAAGTCATTAGAGTGCTCAAGTTCTTTGCAGCTCATACTGCCTCAGTTCCTGCTTGCAGGGTTTCTCAAAAGTATTTCCCTAAGAAGAGGTGTTGCTTCCATATAAAACTGGAGGGGAGAGGATCACCTTGCTTTCACTCTCTTGCAGAGTGGAAGGAACTGAAAGTTGCTGACCTTTACTAAAGTCTATTCACTTTTGTGTTGTTGCTTGGATAACAGCTACTGATACACTGACAGGGAGCATTTATCATTCAACCTTCACAAAAGTGGGGAAATTCACCACTGATGGCTCTTCCTGCAATGACAGCTGAAATTGTGCAGAGACGTTTTTCAGGATTTGTTAGCCCATGAGTGAATAAAAACGATTGATGATATGTCCAAATTTGAGAACACGAGATCCCAAAAGCTGCTTTGCTTTAACTGCCACAAGCAAAAAGGTGTGAAAGACAGTACCTTGTTGGAAGATTAATACCTGGAGAAAATTGAGACTACTTCAGGTAGTTACAGAGAGCAGAGAAACTGCAACAGAAACTGCTGAGTCCCCACTTCTGCTAGACATACCTGGAAGATCATGTCTTTAGTCTTCCACAAAAATATATATTTGGACTATTTGATGGGTTTTTTCTGGAATAAGCAACTGTGTTTTCCTTCTTTGAAAACCAGGTGTTGCACTGGATTTCACAGTGACAAAGAAGTAAGGAAAAGATTGGGCAAAGGTAGACAGATGTGGGCAGAGGAAAGTGCTTCAAATGCTGCAGTATAGAATAAGTATAGAATAGTATAAGAATGGACTGAGACAGTCCTGGACTTTTGACAGACCTGGTTTAACACTGGGAAACCAAGCCAGATCCAAGTCTCTGCTTCAGACCAATCACATGAGAAAGCGATCATCTTTCCCCAGCCATGATGTTATCAGGTGTATTCCTCTGGGTTTTCATCAAAAGTTTTAGACACAAGCTTATCTTAATGCAGAAAGAGAAATTTTCAGATGTGTTAAAAATATGGTAATGGTAAGTCTTCCCACTGGAGCTTCAGATTAGGTGCCTTCATGCATTTTCCATACTAAACCAGGCACAAAGCAAATCTGTTTTGTTTAGATAAAGGTCTACAGAAGTGTTTGATATTATGAAAGATAAGAATAAACTTTTTATCTGTTCACAGCTTGCATTCCTTACCAGCCTCTCCAAAATCTAATCTGAAAACAGCCAATCCCATTATATGGTGGCCAGTGGCTGTGTCTGTCAGAGAGCCCAGGCAGGTGATGATGAGGTCCTCACACTTGTTATATGCATTTCACATCTCCTACTTCATCCAAGACCTAACCTGGTCCCCTGAACTGAACATCCCAGCCATGCACACCATTTAACACTGTGCAGAGAAGGAGCACTGGAGTTTCTCCTAGTGACTTGTGTGCTGAGACAGAGTTCTTCAAAAATAAAACAGTTCACTCATCAGGAATGATTCTGTGAAGCAAGGCAACCTTCAGTTAGCAGAGATATTCAGAAGATTTGTTACAAAACTAGATTTCTGCTCAAATCAAAGCATGAATGCAGACAAAACTTGCATCACTGTATGGAGAAACTGAATATTTGAGAATGTGAGCATGAGTCTTGAATTAAACATTAGCACTGAGCACAATTCATAAATTCCTGAATTTGAGAGTGTACATAAGGAATTAGAATGCATTTTTAAAACTTTAAAGAAGCAACAAAATGCTTCAGCATGCTCCATGCAAATTGTGTGTTGGAGATTAATAAAACACTGGGAAAGCACCAAAAAAAGTAGTAACAATTTGTCTGTGTTATCTAACTTATTCTGAGTGAACATTTCCAGTATTGCTGAGGGTTTTTTCCCATTCTCTGACAGGTGTTAAAAGGGTAGTGATTTTACGTAACATCTTTTTCCAAGGTTGAGCAAGGCCTTCATGTCTTTTGAGATCAGGTTCATTTTGAAAAAGTATCCAAAAGTTCAAATGTGCATTTGAAACTCCAGAAACCCTCCAAATCCAAACCACACACTTCTCTTTCTTCCCCATCCAAACAAGTCCATGACTTTTAGCTCTCCTTCAGCAGTCCAAATTTAAAGTACCTCTCAGGACATCTTCAAAGAGATTGTCTAGGCTGATAACCTTATCCTCAAGAAATGGTCAGAATGCCTTTTCATCCTGATTCCTTCTGGTAAGTTTGACACCTCTTTCTGCTGACCTTCCTTTCTCTCCTTTAACACGTATCTCCCTCTTGGCATTTCCTTCTTAGCATACCCATAATCACTCCTCTGGGTCTCACTATCATTCCTTTCAGCCTTTTAAGTGACCTGGTACACAATATGGTATGCTAAAATTACCTTCTTATACAAGACTGTGGAAAGAATTTTCTAAACCTTTCAAACCAGAAAAATTAACCCAATATAAAACAAGTAAAATGTTTAGAAATATGAAATATGAAGGCAAATATTTTGATCATTTCCACACACAGAAGAGAACACCATTGAAATCCTTGATTCTATTCAAGAAGCTGCTGGAAACCTGATTGTTGGGAATACTATGGCAGTGCTGACTAATTTTTCTAACAAAAGAATCAGATGTAAGTTATACAGCATTTGCTCCATATACTATTATTGTAGTATATTTTACTTGTGTTTAAACCAGAGACTCAAGAACTGATGTTTTTCCTTTGTATCTTTTTTCTAAAGCCTGGTAAGTTTTGCATTGGCAGGTTTTTCCCTATCAGCCACTCTCTGTGTCACTATTTCTTCAGCAGATGCTGAGAAAACTCTGAACTGCCTGTACTAGACACAGAAAATTCACACACTAAGATTTTACAACCTGAAAACCAAAATCTATATCCTGACACTTAAGTATTTTATATTTCCATTAGGTATATCAGATATCCTTGTCAGCTTAAGTCCGTATGTCTCATTTGGAGGAAGAAGCAAAAAACCTGTAATATTTATTTCCCCCAAACTTGATGTAGGCTGAACTTGCTCCTAACAAAACAAATGTGGAGTTTCTAAGGACTAATGTTAAATTACTGGAAGCTTCTACTGGAGCTGCATAAAGAAAGGAACAGGAAAAAAACTAATATCTTGGTGTGATTTTGTCTGGCCTAGAGATCTCATGAACTTCCCTGTGCAGCCTTTAGCTTGACATGATTCGATTTTCAGATCCTGATCTTCATTTGTCTGCCTTAATTCAGCAATATGAAGGCTATTTCATTTAAGGCAAAATCTGAAAGATGTGCACTTTTAGAACAACACTACAACATCTGGTAGTGGTTCAGAGAAAAAATTTGTTTAAATTCTCCTCTGCCAACATGATAACATACACACATGCACATGCTCCCTCACACACCCTTTAGGAGATGTAGGAATGAAATCAGTTTTGGGCAGAGGCTGGCACTCCCATTGCTTATTTTGGTGCTAAAAGAGCAAATACATTTCTGCCAAGTGCTGCACTCTGGGCTTGTAGGGCCTGAAATCAAAACCCACCTATTGCTGGATTTTTTCAAAGGAATTTGAGATAAGTGGAAAGCTGTTGCTAAAGATGTGCATTTTGTTCTGCCCTGTGTAAATTTCTTGTGATGTTATTCTTGTTCAAATACCCTCTCTGGGCTATAGCTAATGGAGAAATAAAAAGAACTTTCCTTGGCTTTTTTGATTGGTCTTCCTGGTTTTCATTCATGGACATCTTTATGATTCTCCTGTATTCATTTTTCAAGGTTGTCTCTGCAATTATGACACATTATCAAGGCAATTCAAAATAATATATAGACTTTTTAGCATTTCTTCTCTACTGATGGCTTCCTTGTCCTTTCTCTTTTTTTTTTTTTTTTTTTTTTCCCCTGATGATGAAACACACTTAAAAGCAGGCTGTGCTTCTTCAGTTTTGTTCATGTTCTCTGACTTAAAATCTCTGTATCATTCTTGATTTAATGAAGTATAGGATGCGAGGCTGTTTATGAATATTTCTTTTTACAGTACACAAAAAGGAACAAATATCAAACCAGCAAAAACACAGTCTGAGGTACACAAGGCTGGGTCTCTTTTTTCTTCCCTATTCTTATGAAAGAGAAGAAACCAGCTCAGCTGGGTATCAGTCATCACAAGATTCTGGTTTGATTTCTGCAGGTGGCAGAGGTAAAAGACCTAGCTATGCAGAGCCTGGGGATTCAAAGGAAGAAATTGGTCAGATGTTCTTTCACTTCATCACATTCTAATGGGGAATGAGTAAAATTTACCAGATTTATTTTGTCTCTCATTCTTTCTCTCATTCTTCTGCAACCTAGAGTATTATCAGATAATAGGGAAACACTGACCAAAATATACAAACTGAGAAGGCTCCTGTTGAACACCTCTATGCTTGCTAGGGATGCTGTTGAGTGAAAATCCTGCTCCTTTATTTATTTTTTTTTACAAGAACTATAAGTTCACCATCTCTAAAGATGCCTTCATTGCTCATATATGCAACTAACAAAACTATTCAAGAGATCATTAAATCTCTTCATTAGAAGGACAAGAATCTTGACTTTAAAATAACATCAAGAGAGGCAGAATAGTACCTTAAAGTAAATATTCTTATTCACATGATGCACAATCCTGGAATTCTGACATACATATACAATATTTTCTGAAAGAAATAAAATTGGAGTCATGGTAAAGCAAAACCAATAAAATTGTGAACTATTTTCCTCAGAAGCAGAATAGTAAGAGTTGCACTTGTAGTCTGGAAAACTAAGGCGAATGAAACTTATTTTCTTATTATCTTTGCAAACATCTTAATCAAATCTTTAAAAATTTCCAAGTGATTCTGCAAAATATATACTGAATTAATGCAAATGAAAAATATATGAATGTATTATTTCTCCAATAAACAGCACATGTTTGAGGATCGAGTGATATGCCTTCTGTCTTAGTTTTTCAGATAGCATTGCAATTTTGATATTTAGTTTCAATTTATTTGTCACAAATAATCTGATTTTTTTTTCACTTAAGCATGATTAACCATTACCTAATGTTCAGTTTGACATCTCAAAATGCCTTCTCCCTTAAATGAAAATAAAACAGAAGGCTAAGAGAAACAGGAAGCAAGTGATTGCGAATCTTTTTAGAAAAATCTCTATTAAAAATAAATCTTTCTGATTTCTCATTCTTCACATAAAAAGAGGATGTGGACAAATATTGAAAACTGTGCAGTAATTGGTAAGGGCCATAATTGTTTAGCATGGTGAAAGGTTCAAATCTGTTTTATTCTTCACCTCTCTGTTGTTAGACCTAGGCTTCTGGGGTGGAAGTGCAGCAACCTAGAGTGACATCTACCACCTTTCCCTGTGTATCAGCTCCTGGAAAAGCAGCAGTGTTGGATGGAACTCACCAGACCCTAGAATTATAAGAGGGAGCAGATACTCCATTAGCCATGTGCTAGAATACTTTCATTGCTTTATCATATCTTCCTCTGTAAAAATTGAGTTCTTGCTATTGTCTAGCCAACAATATTTTAACTAGGATCTGGCAAGGATGTGCCTGAATTATTTCCACTTCATATTTCATAAAATGTGAACTTAATGTGTTATTTCTTGTACACATATAATTATGTTAGCACTTATTTTCATTATATCCTTGCATTTCTTTTTCTTTGCAAAGTAAGGCTCTCTTGTATCCTATCTGCTTATTTAGTAGTCAAAGAAAACTGTACTCTAAATACAACATTTCTACATTGTCCATATTTCAATGCAATTCTTCTGTTTTTTGTTTTTTCAATTCTGTTGAAACATTTTCAGAAGTTGGAAAAGAAATGTATTTTTTCAAGATTTAGCAAAAATTTTGATTGGTAAACCATGATTTTTTCTTACAGATGTCAGTGATTGACTTTTTTGTACTTAGAGAAAAGAAATCATTTTATTCAAATTACTTCATTACTTATTTTTTACCCTTACTGTAAATCTGGATTTATATCCTAGAGGATATCTGATGGTTATCTCAACTGCAGAACAACTGGTTTTCTCCTATTTTCACTTGTTTTTTGCCTGTTGCATAACTTCTCATAAAATATTGAATTAACATGTAATAGGACAGACCTCCTTAATGCTGGTTTGGGTTTTTTTTTAATTATTATTTTTCAGGACAATCTGAGATACTATCCATCTTTATTAGCATGTTATATTACTAATTTATGCATGGAACTCCAATTAGCATAACTGGAGCATGGCTGCATAGTAAGTACAGTACAGGAAAATATTACAATCCAGCACCAACTTTTTAAATGATGTGAATGTTGACAGATATGAGATAAAATGTTAAGCTGCAGAGAAAACTTTTGCTGATTATGCTAAATTTCCTTATTTATTTAGCCAATCAGTCTTTTAGTTTTAATCCTTTATTTCTTGGATGCCCTGCTGGGAAATTCCTTCACTTTTCCAGGTTGCTCAAAGCCTCACCTTTTCTTGAACATTTCCAAGGATGGGGCATCCAGAACTTTCTGGACAACCTGAATAAGGGTGTCAACTATTCTCATTGTAAAAAGATGCTTTTCTTATGGCTAATCTATAAAACCATTACACCTTGTCCTCTCACCACAGGCCTTGATAAAAAGGAAAAGGAGAGCAGAACCAGCTAACTCCAGCCTCTCACCAAGAGCACAGCTCCATCATTTATTCTGCCTGGCACCAGGAGACAGGGACCTCAGGAATCTCCTCACTTCATGGTTTTCTTCAGGATCTGCACTCTTCTCATAGCAGCTCTGCACTCAGCTGCCCTTTGCTACTGTTCTAGAGGTGTGAAAATCCTGCAGGGAACCAAAACTAAAGAGAGTTGATCTTTATGACCTTCATCACAGAGATTATACATTGCACCTATTCTTAGTGGTAAGAGATGGGGCTGTGCTTTCCCTTCTTTCTGCAAATTGTGCAAGATCAGGGTCATGCAGAGGTAAACCATAATAAATTAAGGGATCTGTAATGGGAGAGAGTTTAAAAAGGCAGGAAATCCTGAACAGTGAGTCTTGCTCTACATACATTTCTCTGTTTCTCTGATGAAGAAATTTGCATTCAATTCATCAAACCAAGGGCAAAGATTCCTAAAAGCTTGGTCTTTTTGAAAAAGCAAAGATATTAAATGCTTGAAGAGAATTGAGATAGTCCTACAGCAATTTGGAATGCTTAGAAGGGTAGATTTCACCATTCAGATTTCTGTTTCCCATGGCTGCTGGGTAAATTTGTTGTTTAAAAGTTTCTTACTAGTATATACCATATATTTGTTCCCTCTTCACTCTGGCATCCTGACTGGAAGATACAGGTTCAGCAGGGGCTGTAGCAGCTCTGTTTTGCTGAACATGATCTACCTGACCTAGTATACACCTATTTAAGCAATTTGCATGGAAGTATGCAAATAGAGGAATATATTTTGCTCTCATAGCCTTAACAAGCAGATTACAAATACAGAAACACTCTCAGAAGAAGAAATCTAGATAGCCATGTTAAAAGGCACTAGGATATTGCAAAGCTGTGGCAATGGAAGCAGGGTTTGTCATCTGCTCAAATTTTATTCAATAGAAAGGTAACAGAGCTCTCATGGAGACATGATACAAGATAAATACATTTAAAAAAAAAAAACCATGAGAAGCAAAAACTCTTATAATTCAAATATAAGCATGGCAACAGTAGTAACAAACAAGTGGTGAGTCAGAAGATCTGTTCATGACAACCCCAAAACTCAGAAGGCAAAGAAGCAATGAACATTAATGCAACCATATATTTTTTTTTTTGTCTCAGACACAGATATCTAGCAAATTTGGGCTGGCCATGCCTCAAGGTGTAGCCCAACCAGAAACAGCACCCATGTCTGACATTATTTGATGTATTTATGAGGGTATTTTTAGGTCTGCATAATGACAGTAGGCATTGCAAGTGCTACTTGAAATCCACTTTCAGCTTGGTTACCAGGATATTTCAAAGCATCCTTAAGTCTGCATTATGCTGATATTGATTCTTAGTTCTTAAGTTTATTTAGGAAAGGAGGATGTGAGTAAGATGTTCCTAAGGCAATTAGGGTTGGTTATTTCTCTGTGTAGACCTGCTGTATCACAGATTATTGATCACCTGGAACTAGATAAAGTAGAACTGATGACTAAATAATATATATGGATATAATATTTATGAAAATATGAAGCCACAATAGGTGGAGTGGGTAGAAACCAAAAGCAACCATTGAGCCACTGGAACTGGAAGCTTCATTCAGCTGCAGATCCTTGTTTTCATCACTCTAACACACTTCAACAGTTTACAGAATAGTTTACAGCTGCATTTTAAGTGCAGTGCCAGGTACTCACACCTACTTTTGATTTGTATGACTGAAATGTGCACAACTATGAACATGCATGTTAAAGATCAGGCCATAATTCCTTTCCTCAGTGTTTTTATTTGTATCCTCAACAAATAGCATTTCCTTACATAATTCACAGCTATTTTCTAAACCTTAGAAAAATGCTGAAAAACCACCAAGGAGCTGAAGATCACCACAAATTTAACCCTGCAACAAATGCAAGTGTAAGATGTGTATAATTCATAAAAAAATAGAAGTAAATATATATATCTGAATTTAGCATGCATATACAACTACACACAAAAGTACAGGTTCTTTGTTTAATACCAGGCTTGCTCTTCCCCCAAATTCTTCACTCTCTGGTGATTCACCTATGCAAAACTGCCCCCAGCTGTGTTCTAAAAGTCAGTGGCTATAATAACCAAGAATTAAATTAGGGCAGGAAAAAGTCTATATTGTAATTTTACAGCAGAAGTATCATAATGAAATCTGAGCGTTCTGCTACTTCTAAGATGTTTTTTGATGCAATAGTGCTGAAACATTTTAAAAAAGAAAAATGAACACTTATTCTGATTTAACAGTGTAATTTTATTGACTACCAAAGAGCTATTTCTGATTTATACCACAGAGATCAAAATCAGATGCAGTTCCTCTATAATATTCTTCCTAACATCTCCTGTATAGGTGGAAATCTAAGTAAGATTATGGGGTTTTATGCACGCATATTTGGCAGCCTTTTTGTATTTATTGATGTAGCAAATATCATTTGAATTTGGTGCCTTTTTGCTAAGGAGTCAAATAAGTTATTTGCTGTATGAATAAGTATTTGATAGTAGATCAGACAAAGATAAGGCGTGAGCTATGAGTTTGCAGATGCAATAAAATGACTAAAAGGCCAATTCATCCCTCATGTAACATCCCTGAAGTCAATGAATTTGATCTTTATGTTGAAAATCCAATTTCACACTTAAATAGATTATTTATATCAGAGTTGTTTGTTTTTTGTTTAGTACTAGCTCTTGTAAGGATACCCTGTAGGATGAAACCACTGATATTCACTTGTAACTTTTACACATGCAACATACTGTCTGTTTTTTTCCAAAATATATGCCTGCAACTCATGCCAAGGAAATTCCAATGTACTTGCACAGTACATATAATTAGTGATCATTAGTCCAATTAGTGAAGATTAGGGATTTAGATGAGATATGACACTCGAGCTAGAGAGAATTCAGAGAAATCAAAAAGCTGAACTGATATCAGGAGCTGTGAGGAAACATAGTTCTTAAAATGGAAGAACCACAGGATCACCAAAACAGTGGGACAAAATTGGACTAAGCTGAAGGCTAGAGGAAAAGATAGTTGAGCAAAGAACAGTGGCTGTTCCATAATACAGACATAAAATGGGAAAGTCTAGTGCATGTGCAAATCAGCAAGATTTAAGAAACAAGGATGTGCAAGTAGAAGGAGCACATTTTAGTGATACAACAGTCCCAGAGGTACAATAATGAGGCAAAAGCACATGGAGACATGGGTACTCAAAGCAAGTGGTCAGTCTTTCTGTCTTTGCACCTGGACTCCCAGGCACAGAGGAAACTGTGAGCAGCTGCAGCCAGTGTTTCCAGATTCTCAGCCTCCAGCACTCCTGTCAGCACTAAGTCTTTGGCTTCTTTCTTTATGAAATGTTTCACATCTCACCCTGCTGTTTAAACTGATTCTGCATCTATTTCCTCTTGAGCATCCACTGAATATTTCTTCCTAAACAATTCCAAGTAGAGAATCCTTATGGACAGCAGTTAAAACATATTTTTTATTTGCTCCAGTTTTTTACAGATACAGGATTTAGAGGTATCATCTGTAACAATTCCTATCTCTTTATATCACTTTTAATGCTTATGCATTTTAATCAGAGGTGATCAAAATATTTCAAATTAAAAGTGCTCCAATATCTATCTTTCTATACATTCAAAATTTTTCTGCCAATCTTCATTTTCCACAACTCTTTTTCAAATCTGATTAGAATTGGCCTTACATCTAAACAGTAACCTAGGACATTGTTCAGAACCAAGATTTTTAGAGTGCAGGTAGGTTTTTCTTGTGGTAAAAAGAAATTGCTTCTGCTGTGCAATCTGTATTTGTAAAAACATAGCTTGTTAAAAATCTTACTGTCCACCACAATCACAAACACCTGATTTCTTTGAGAAGCTGAGTGTTCATGGTTTTGAAAAATTCAGAAAATAAAGTTAGGCTCATCCTGCTTTGCAATGCTTGGAAGCTTGCCACCTGCAAAATAACCTGGGTTATCACATTCACTATTCAGGGATGTGGGTTTGTTCAGTTTCCAGGATATCAGCAGAGGTTTTCCTCATGGGAAATACTACAGGTTTGGATTGGGACTGTAGAAATCATTTATCCAAACCTAAATACCTAGGTTTCCTTTAGAGAGAGAGGACAGAAAGAGGAACCTTCAGGTGGTAATTCATCTAAAATACGATTTATCAAAACCTTTTTTGAAGACCATGTTAATCATATTAATAAATGCAGACTAATTCGTGTGCCTGTTGATTTCTTTGAAGAACTTTTGTAGCACTGATCTTCAAAATTGGTATTGACTCTTCTTCTTATTTATCCACACTAACTCTCCTCTTTTCTACAACTTGAAGCAATTTGCTGGCTCAAATAATCTGTACTCTCAAGTGTCCCACAAATCCTTTGAAAGCACACATTTTAACTTGTCTCCCACCAAGGAAATTTAAGCAATAGCTTGAACACACATCTTACCTCAAAGTTAGTAATCTAAGAATTTCACATTTCTGCTCATTTAAAAATTTAGCTTTACTATCTTTATTGCAAAATATATTATTTTGGAAGTTTTGTTGATGGGGAAGCCTTTTTCCTACTTACCATTTTATCTTCCCGCCCTGCCTGTATAGCTGATGTACCCACTGAAAACAAGAATATTTGTTTTATTTTGGGGCCATGTCTGGATTACTTTTAATCCTGACTGCATCCAAAGCATCTTCTTCAGCTGCTCTCTTTTTACATGTCTACACATGAAATAATTGGTTTAAGTTCCTAACAACACTTAACTTCCCAGGCAAGACTGTAGAGAGTTTTGAAATGTTTTACTTTATCACTGCTCTTACTGACTCAATTGGCTTTATCCAGTGAGTTCATTCTTCTACTCTCCCTGGGATTATTTTACCTTCCCAATATTCCATTTTAGGGGATTGCTTCCTGTCACATCCTGAGGTGTCTCCTTAGACCTGAGATCACCTCTGGTGGACATGCAGGTGGTCTGGAACCCAGCTCTTTCCAATGCCCGCTGATGAGAGACTGCAGGAGGCTGTTCTTAGAGGTTTTCATGGTTGTTTATTGTTCCTTATCTCAGGAATGCTTGGTCCAGCGAACAGCAGTCTGCTCGCCAGACGTCCATGGCAGAATCCGCCTGGCAGAGGCAGGACTTATCTTTTATAGTCTAAACTACGTACTAGGTATTTACAAATGACCCCCAATACAATACAATCTTGTTACATGGTCCAGATCTGTTCTCATCCAATCTAAAAGTGCCAGCGTGTCACCCAGCATGGATGACACGGAGAAGAAGGAGGAAGAATATCCACACCCCCAATTCTCCATTTTGGCCACATGTCCCTTATCACAAACATTTTAGAAATCTGCTAATTCTACATTCTAACAGTCTAATTTACACTCTATTTATTTTTGTGGCTTGCATTTCTTCTCTCAATGTTGGCAAACTGCTCCAAGGAGCCAAATCCAGCCCCCGAGACACCTGGGTCCCACTCCAGGGTCTTTGGGGACCCCGCCAGGGGGGTCTTAAACCTTCCAAGGAAGCCAGAGGAATACTCTGGACTCCCACAGCTTCCATAACACAGTCCTGCACAATGCAATGCCAGAATTTCTTCCTGTTGGGAGCAGACACAACCATTTAGCAACCTTTGGTGTAAAGCATTCAGCCAGATTTTTGGTGACTTCAATTTCTGCATGTATAAAGCTATGCCTAATCCATCTTTTGCCTGAGAATATCCAAATGCAAATATTTTGGTGTTCCCTTCATGCAGTTCTGATTGCTTTAAAATCCACGTTCAAACTGATGTAATCTTGAAAAGAAAACCAAGAGACAGAGGGTTTGGAAAACATGTATAATTAGCAGGGAAATTAACTTAATGCTGAGAGGCAACAGGTGCCTAATCGAGCATCCAAGCAATCTCCTCATTTTTAGATCTTTAGGGGTTTTTTCCTTGTTAACTGACAGATGAGAGGTAATGATGATGCTGATGAAAAAAACAGTTATAAAACCTGAGGAAATCCCACGAATAAGCAAGAAATGGCCAAAAGACTGGCAAGCCTGCTCTCAGCAGCAATCAGAGAAGGATTATGTAAGTTGATAACAAAAAAGGGAGAGAAAGGCACCATCTGGCTTTACACTTCCTACAGAAAGGTCAGAGTCCTATGCCTTGCAAATACCTCTCTAGCCTATGAAGAGCACAAGCACCCAGAGGTAAATGTTTTTCCACTGCAGGCAGAGTGCAGCAATGTTTCTAGTAAGGATGTATGTCATTTAAGACTTGAGACAACATGGAATTTTCAAGCCATTCAAAACATTTGCACTTCCTACAAACCCCAAGTTTCTCATTCTTCAGAGAGTACCCTTCTTTGCCGAGTAATGATTTTGGAGTTGTTAAATCTTTACATTATCCCAACAACATGTCAATTAAGGGAGGCATTTTATACAGATTACAAAGATTTGTCGGAGGTGGCCACAGCTTTGTTAAAGCTGTTTTGTGGACATCTTCATAATTAATGGAAAAATCATTAGGAATTCAGTCTTTATTAACCCCTGTAGCTGCAGGGGCCCATTTCATCTTAATTGCATTCATTTGGCACTGGCAGTATTATACAGCATAATCACTAATAAATGATCTTTTAATTTGTACCAATCAAGAGACCTTGCTTTCATGCCAATATTCCTGTTTCTTTGATGTTGACCTGTCTTGATTTTTGATCATTTGAACTTAAGATGATTTACTGGAAAATCAATATCAATACCAAATCTGCCGTATTCATACATCTGTGGTTAAGTTCAATCTGACCGTATTTTGATTGAAATAAGTAGTGCTTGATTATCCATTCAGATTTTATGAAATAATCAGGTTGGGAAATCTAGTCCTGTATTCTTATTCAAAGGCAAATAATTAGAAACTGTAGGAAAACTGCAGAGCTGGGACAGCATTTGAAGTAACACTTCAGATCCCACTAATTAACCAACTTTGTCTGTAATCTCCTAGAGGCCTCCACCAAGAGAGTAATATGCTATTACCCATTTAGCGAGGCCAACAGGGGCTTTGGCTACAGTTGTTAATAAGAAAATCTGAGACAGTTTCTCTCATTATACCCCCTGTCAGCACTGTCTCTGCAGTATAAAATAGCCATCATTGTTCTGTTGGTCAGTTAACCAGAAACCAGACTACTGTAAAAAAATACTTTACAACTAATTGAAAATGACTGAAACATTCCCTTATCAACCAGTTGCTTTGTGTTATTTGAAGAAAATATAAATGTTAGTGAAGGAGGGTAAACACAAAGTTCAGTCTCTTTAATGAATACCCCCTGCATGAACTAGAATTACTGACTTAGCTAAAGAGAAAAAAAACCTTACAGCTATTACTTCAACCTCTTGGTTATGAATTAAAGGAAAAAAAACCAAAAAAACACATGATCTCTTTCCCAATATTACAGCACTTATTCCCTAAGTACTGAATTAATTTGTTGAGAATTTACAAGTAAATCTGTTTAATTACTATGAGCAATACGGGTCTTGTCTAAACTCTTACTGAGCTGTTACTTTGTGATACAGCTCCACCAGTGGCTGTGAAATAAATAAATAAATAAATAAATGATGCAGCACATTCTGGGGTGGGAGGGAACGAGCTGGACCACTGCAGCTGCAGCGTGGTAGGGATTGCAAGGGCTCCTCCTGCTCCTGGGTCACTGCCCCGACCTCACTGCTCTGCTGGCACAAACCTTGGATGGCTGACCTCTTTCCTTGAGTCTTCCGTGATTTGGGGCAGCCAGCTCTGAAACAATCCCAGTTCCCAAAGGGAGATGAAGCTGGGAGTGTGTGTGTGTGCATGTGTGTGTGTGCACATGCAAGTTAGATAACATTTTGTTTTACCTCATCCCAATTTTCAGTGCGAATATTATGAGTCCATGAAATGCATAAGCAAGATTAAAGAACTGATCGCCAGTTGTTGAGATACATACATGAGGGAAGCAAATAAAGCAGTTTTAAAGCTGTCAGGCAGTGGCTTGGCACAGAAGACTTTCTAGGTTTGGGGGACGGAGAGGAATGCAGAAAACACTTTAATCTGAAACTGCAAGCATGAAATTGCTTCCATTAAGCTTGACTTCCTGATTATTGTGTAACATTATCAAAAGGCACACTTAAGGCTGTTTTGATACCCTAAGTGTACATTACCATTTCTAAACAAATTTAAAATTAATAATGACTGCCCTTGATGTATAATGCCTGATAGTTGCTGTGGTTTGGAGGGGTTTTTTACAGCAGTTGTGTGAAGCCATCTGTCCTAAAAGATGGATCAGTAGTCTCACTTTTAAAATTGTTATACTACAGCTAGTTATTTGGGAATTTTGACAGAAGGATATTTATAACAGCAGCAATTCCACTTTTGCTGCTACTGCTGAGCTGGTTGCCTGCCCCCAGAAAGTAAGTTTTAGGTATAGGGTCCAGAAAAACTGCTTGCCTCATCTCTGTAGAGGAAGGAATACAGTATTCACCCCAATAACTAATTATTCACATAGATATAAACACACAAAATGTATTAAACTATAATAATTGGGGGTGAGGGGGAGGGGAGGTGTGAAACCAACTTTATCAATAAATGCTATAGCTCATAATTACTTACTTCAGTTTGGGCAGTTCTTCAGATTCCTGACTCAAGTATTTCTGTCTTTTCTACTCAGATTTCCCTTTAAGCGTGGGGCAGACAGCAGATTTTTCATTTTATGGCCATGCCTTTTAAAAGTTCAAGCAACAGCCTCTAGTTTAGTCTGTCTGTGCACAAATCTTAGTCCAACTGCTTATATTCATCTTGTTTGCACTCTGAAGAACTGTTTTCTGCAATTGTCCCCTCTGTGTCTAAGTCATGGCTTAGCACTCCTCTGGTGTTCTATGCTCACCTCAGTGAAAATCCCAGACTCTTGCTAATATTTTAATAGCATGGATGCAAAAATCTTTCCTGCTTGCTGACAATCTTTTGGATAAACAGTAACATGTAGAATGTGTCACCACATATTTTATATTGTCAAGTAGAATATCATGGCAAGTCTCATTCACACAGTTTGCATGCTTATCATGACATGTCTTGCCATGTCTATGATTGGATATATTTTATTCTGATTAAGACTATCAATGGCTTCCATGAGACTTTTTTCCAACATTGAATGTACACATACACAACATTCCCTTGAAATCTTTGCTTGTCTTATTAGAGAAGTCTTTAATACTTCTCTTAAAAAAAAAAAGTGCAATGTATGAAGTATATTCACTTTTGTAGTCACTCAAGAGAATAAAAAATATCTGTCCTAGGGAATCACATGCTACTTATTGTATAGATCTACATGTAATTTTACTTGATTTGGTTCTAAAGTGCTTTCTGGGAGAAGAATAACAAAGAGTCAAGTTAGAATTTGAAGAACTGAATGAAAAGTCTTCCATGCTATTCTCTGCATGAAGTTTGCTTTAACTTTCAGCAAGCTTGCAACCTCGTAAGTCTCACCACTAAAAATTATTTTGATGTAAATAAGAGCAATGAAAGGCTTGTGAACACTAAAACTATTTTTAGGTTGAATTTAATTTTAATGATACGGAAAGAAGATGAGCAGAGTGATTTTATTCACCAGCACATGCCTCTACTACTTGACTGAAGAACAGACACTGCACATCCCATCAGAAAATCTTCAATATTTTTGCCTCAAATCCTTGCTGGCCATGCCAATTTTTTGCATGCTTATTATTATCATCACGGATGAGTATTTATATCTGTTCTGAATTTGTTCTCCTTTAATTTCCATTTATGTTCCTCTTGTCCTAGCTTCTTGTGCTGGTCTGAAAATAGTAGCTCATGTTGACATTATCTGTTCCATTTAAAATTTTAAATACTTCAATTAAATCACCTCTTAAGTGATTTTTCTTTCTAGACTTCATAGATTTAGATGTTCACCCTGTCCTTAGAACTTGTGCCTTCAACCTTGCTACCTTTTCAAGAACAGCAGTACCAAATCTATAATACATATCAAAGGTAACTGTGCAGCTTGAGTGTTGTCTCTGACTTTCTCAAACATATATATTCTGCCCTGGCTGACTGTCCTAGATGTCACTTTTAAAAGGGCCTTGTCAAAGTCAACTGCATTACATTTATTCTATTCACCTTTAAATGTGCTTTATATTTATGATACCAGTGCTCAGCAATTTATTTTTTTTTTAACATGAGTTCTTGTAATCATGTAAATATGCATTTAGCACAAGGAGAAAAAAGTTTAAAATTTAACTTTAATGTTATTCATTACCATTTATCCTCGATACTTGGAACAGCCTTTCTTAATGTGCTTTGCTCTTATAGAAACCTACCAGTTTCTGATTTGTGGTTCTTAGACTCATAGTTACACCCCTTCAAATTCTTTCTATGCTATTTCCAAATCAGATGCAAGTCCCCAAGTAAAATACCACTACATGCACATTTTCAGATTTTATAACAAATAGTTTATGCAGAACGTAATTTGTTAAAGTACTGCAATAAATTAGAGGCTTTATTACAGAGAGCTACTTCTATTTCAGTATCTAACCAGCAGAGGACTGCCTAATTTCCATAATGTAGAAAGAGCATGGAGATGGTCTGAGGACAGCAACTCATCTGTGGAGAAAATGTCAAATAAAAGGTAACTCAAGTGAAGATTCCCTTCTTTGGTGTGCTGTAATTATAAACATGTCCCTCACATGCTGATATCTTCTGTTCATCCCCCAGCCTGTGTTGAGACCATGGCTTGCCCTACCCAGGAGCAGCACATCACATTTGGTCACATCAAGCTTCCTGACTTTCCCATGGGCCACTCCTCACCAGCTGTGTCAACCTCACCACTCAGCTTGGTGCCATCACCAAGTTTGTGAGGCTGCACTCAACCCCCTCATCTGTGTCCTTAATGAAGATATTAAATAACACTGGTCCAAATATGGACCCTGGAGGGATATTACTCATCACTGATCTCCACTGGGATTCTGACTCATTGACCACTACCCTCTGGAATGACCATGCTATCACTTTCTTATCCAACCCTTCACTCATAAATCCATCTTTTCCACTTTAGACAGAAGGATGTTGTTGAGCACTTTGTCAGAGGCTTTAGAGAAATCCAGGTAAATTACATCTGTAACCACTCCCTTCTCCACTGCTGCAGTTACTCCATCATAGAAGACCAGTGGGTTGGTCAGGCAGGATTTGCCCTTTGTGAAGCCATGCTGACTGTCTCAAATCACCTCCCTGTCCTCCAGGTGCCTTGGCTTCTAGGAGGATCTGCTCCATGATCTTCCCAGGCAGAGGCCAGGCTGACAGGACAGCAGTTCCCAGGGCCACCCTTTTTAAAGATGAGTACAGTGTTTCCCCCTGTTCCAGTTGCCTGGGCCTCCACTAGACTGCCATGACTTTTCAAGTGTCATGGAGAGTGGCTTGGCTACTACAGCAGCCAATATTCCTTGTATGGGAGATCAGCCAGCCCCTGATTCACTGGACTCACTGCAGTACCTCTATGTCTCTTTTGCCCTGAGGAGCTCAGAACTGGACATAACATTCCAGATGCAGCCTCACCAGGGCAGAGTAGAGGGGCAGAATCACCTCCCTTGACCTGCTGGCACTGTTCTTCCTAAAGCGCCGTAGGACAGCATTGGCCTTCGTGGCCACCAGGACACCCTGCTGGCTCAGGGACAGCTTGCTGCCCACCAGGACCCCCAGGTCCTTCTCCACAGAGCTGCTTTCCAGCAGGCTGGCCTCCAGCCTGTATGGTGCATGGAGTCATTCCTCCCCTGGATTTCCTTTTGTTGAATTTCAGACAGGTTTTCTCATCTCTTGAGCCTGCTGAGGTCCTTTCCAAGGGCTGCACAGCACCCTGGGGGATTGGCCACTCCTCCCAGTTTTGTGTCATCAGTGAATTTACTGAGGAATCTTTTAATCCAAGTCACTGATGGACAAGTTAAATACTGGGCCCATACTGAGCTCTGGGCATCATCACTGGTGAGTTCCCAATTGTGCCACTGATCACAACCCTCTGGCATCTCCTCAGTAAAACAGACTGAATGGAGGGCAGAAACTGTCCCTAAAACACGTGGTTATTTCCTCATCATTTGAACTAAATAAGAAGCAGACAGGTTTACATGAGAGTGAATTTGAAAAAGGGATAAAATGTTCAGAAAGGAAAATGTTGTTATCATATAGTTCCACTGCCTACAAAACAGATGAGAGATTTTGTTTTGTGTTTCTCCTGTGACACTCCACAAGACACAGCAAATGGACTGGATTTGTTTAAAAGTTGCAAACGTGTGATTTGGAAGTATCTTGTAAAACTCTTTTCTTAAAAAGAAGGGATCCCATCTCACAACTAGCCTTTGCAGTGTGCTCTTGGGCACCTTTTTTTGGAATTGTGCTGTCAGTGCATTTGATTTGCTGTCTGCATGTGATGTTATGTGCCATATTGCCACAACTTAGGAAGAAGCAGTAAATTGAAGTCGAGTCCTCATTGGAATGAAGCTCCCATTTTAAGGAGAAATTCAGATCTATTCAGTTTGACCTTGGAACTTGAATTAAATCTTTAGAAACTCAGCTTTCTCAAGGGAAGTATGAGGTTTGTATGAGACTAGATATATTAAAATCTTGTACCTCTCTGGTATAGTGCATGTGCCAGGATGGTTAATTTTTAATTTAGAGGACAATGAGAAAATCAAAGGGTTTCACCTGAACTAATTTTCACAGAGCTAATTTGTTATACTCAAAGCTGGTTTATAAGCATTTAACAATCCATTAAAAGCAGTATTAAAAGCTCAGTTGTGGTTTTTACTGAAACATTTTTGTATGTTTAACCTGATTTCTGAATGAATTTTTTATAGTTCGGGGTGGTATCATAAAAATGCACATAAGTCTAGGCTGGATTCCAATTTTGTATTGTAATAAGCAGAATTTTATGTATGGGTCTGTATGCACATTCAACAAATCACTCAGAAAGAAAAATCAAGTGGATGTGGTTATTGAAGATGAGGACGGCGTTTACCTGCTTGAAATTTGATGCATATAATACATAAGGAGTTGTCCTTGCTTCAGTCATAAAACCAATCCATTTAGATTGTCATGTCAGAGAGTTGGGCACAATAGGTTTCTGCAAGACTACAGCATGTCACCACCTCAGTGTAGCAGAGCAGCACCAACAGTGGAAAGCAAAGCCAGGACACTTGCTCCTGTCCTGCCTGCAATAGGGTACTAAATCCTCTCTCAGGACTGGGAAAGTGTACTCCCACACAGAGAGGCAAACCCTGAGATTTCTAGCGTGGCCAAATGTTTTTCTCCTGCTCTCTATCATTGCTGAGTAAATGCTGACTTATCTTCATTAAATCTGCATGCAGCAAATCAATAAGAAGTTGGGGGGCTTGTTTGTAGAAGCATCAGAATCATTTCAGCATGCTGTTAACATGTTGATAACTCATTTTAGTGTGAATTCAGGAGCTGCCAGGAAATATTGCTAAGGCTATCTAAGTCTGGCTAATGCAGAAATGATAGGTACACTGCAACCCATGTGTCAGAGTAAAAGAAAGGAAAATAAAAATCTCCCAGTGCTTACAATTCCTTGAATTGCAGTAAGATATGGGTCTTAGGCTTAACTGCATTTTATGTTTGTGCTTTTCCATAAAAAATGGACCAGTGTATTTTTCTTACAGTAAGGAATGTGGAAGTTTAACCCCACAAGTTCCCCCAATTCTACAAAGTAGCAGATGTACCATTTGTAATGTGTGATGCTCTGTGAATGCTGCATTTTTGTGTCCTGGAGTGCAGGAATATGACAAGGAGAGAAGCTACCCACAAGGAATGAGGAGGTGGAACAAGAAGGAAGTGGATGTGTTCAGTGCAGGATGCACATGGTTTAACGTGCTGGGATAAGTCACACAGTACAGGCAGCCTGGAAAAACACTTCCTAGCAGCATTCTGTCAAGCACTTTCTCTTTTTTTTTTTTTTTTTTTTTTTTTTTTCCTATGGGCATAATGCAAGGTAGATTATGGATTTATGTGCTAATTTGCAGAAAAACACTGTTTTCACCAGCGTCAGTGGCCATAGCTCATCAGCTCCATAATTCATAGAAACATAGAATGGTCTAGGATAGAAGGGACCTTAAATATTACCTAGTTCCAACCCCCTTGCTGTGGGCAGGGACACCTTCCACTAGACCAGGTTGCTCTATGCCCTCAATATCCAATCTGGCCTCGGATCCCCTTCCAGGCAGAGCCTCTGGGCAAAATGTTCCATTGCACCACCACCCTTTCAGTGACAAATTTCTTCCTAACAGGGTGATTAATTTCTTCTCATGTTATTGCCTCTCCTGAGCATGGAAGGAGCTCAGCATGGGCATCCCTCTCCCTTGGATGTTCAAGACCATCTGTGTATGCTAATTGCAGTAGTGACTTGTGTGGATTTTCCAACAGGCTCAAGGATAAGTGTCAGGTGGGTGATGCTGAACCAAGGACCTAAGAGCTGAAGTCTCTGAGTACCCTTTAACTAAGCTATGTTCCTGAATTATTTCCTTTTTACTGGAATGATAGTATGTACACAAAAGTGCAATTCAAAGTATGTGGAGTATCCTGGGACAAAGAAGTCACTGTTTGGGACTTTGGAAGTTCACAGTAATAGCCATAGGACCAAGGTATTTTTAAAGGTCAGCAGAACTCCAGTCATTTATGCAACTATCTTCCGAGAAGTTATTATTATATGATCATTTTCATATGTAATTACCTTTTTCCTTTTTGCTAATTCACCTCTTAAACCCTTCATGCACATGATTGAGAAGCATCACCTTGCACATAGGGAAGAAAAGATAGAATCAAACTATCTGTCTGATCTATAATTCTGATATTTTAGTCCATAAAGGCAGTTTCTGATCTTCATCACTTTCAGAGGGAGAGGAAAAATTCACTGAAATGAGTGATTTTTTTTTGATGGGAGAAAAGTCAGAAGGGGGTGGGGTAGGACATTGGGAGTAGCAGCCTTTGTTCAGTGAAACAAATGTTAACACCAGAATACAGATAAAACTTTATGTATTATTAAAGAATACATTTTGCTGTTGGAAAAATGTAATGCAACCTGGAATCATTTATTCAAACTGGTAATTCTTTTCATGTTGTCACATTACAAAAAGTCTTGATGTGTCTTGTGTCTGAGTGAAAATATAAAACACTGTGGTAGAGGCAAGTAATAAGAAGGACTATATATTCTCTAGCCTTAACATCCATGCAGAAAGGCATCACCAAAAAAAAAAAAAAAAAAGGAGGGGGGAAGCCTCACATAAACTGATTGGAAAGGAGAAGGGGGAAAAAGCAAAGATATTCTGATAGGTCATTTTTTTTACCATACATGAGCATTTAGTCTACAGTAATCTACCAGGACTGTCAAATTTGATTGAAAGATAATGCAAGATTTTTTTTCTTGACACAATTTATAGCATGTATCCATTAGGAATAATTATGGTTGCATGATTTTGCTAGCTGTTATCTCTACAAGTGTTACTAATGGTTTTATCAATTACTCCCTGTCCAATAACTGCATGGTTGTAACCTAATTTAAAGACACTCTATCACTAGGCTGATTTGTGTAGTAGTAAATGACAGCATTTGAGACACCAGCCAAACGACTCACTTCAGTGACTTAGTTAGTCTCTAATAATTAACAATTAGTAGGTACCTAGGAAAAGCTCAAGAGACTAGAGCTCCCATGTTTCCCTTTCTTATCTAAACACAAGAAGTTACCAATGCAATCTCCTGTAAACACAAATCTTTAAATAAATTCTCCTTCTGTGGCTGATAAAAAATGTTCTTTAATAAAGATGAAGAGTCGAGGAACAAAACAGAGCTGAACTTTAGGATCCATGCTTGACAGTGACAACCTAAAGAGGAGATACAGGATAATACTTTGAGGTTTTGCTGTTAGTCCTATAGTTCAAAAGTGAAGCCAGTGTGCTAAAAGGGGAATAGTGCTGGCAAAATTGTGCTATTTCCTTGAACTTTAGAGCAAAAATGCTGGATGTGCAGAAAGAAGCACTTCATTACAGATCATTAGTGAGGTTTTATGTACAGCTCAGAAAGGTATTGCCTGCTCAGAATAGACTGGAAAGAAGTCTATTTTAAATGAGTGTAAAAGATGGTATTCCTCCAAGGATGTTATCTCTGAGGATTTTAAAGAAATTTTCCATTAAAAAATCTCTCTTCTTAAATAAGACTTTGAACTTTAAGTTTAAAGCAGGATCTTGTACTCTGCAAGAAACTATTTCTACTTAGGCACAAAGATATTTAAAATAACAGTGAGTGTACAGGGGTTGAGGTTTTTACAGTGCACAGTCCTTTGCACAGTCCATTAGTATATATGAAACTAGCTTAATGGGCAAAATTTCCCAGAATAATTCATCATTTGGGTTATTGTGTCAGATCTTAGTACATCATTTCTTTCAGATTATCCCAGATCCCAAAATAACAATCTTTCCCTAGGAGCCTTGAGGGTTGTATGTTTATAAAATGCTGCACTTTACCCACTCAAGAGTCTGATGACATTTTCAGGCTTACATGCAAAACCAATATCTGCTGTGAAGCTTGCACATTCTTCGTAGGAACATAGGAGCTGCCACCCAGGATTAAATCAGTGATCCATCTAGTGTGGTCCCTGTCTCTGACAGATGCCAAATCCCAGCTGCTTTAGAGGAAGGTGTGAGAAACCTCATCAGAAAAAATCTCTGGAAGCACCTGCCTGTAAAGGGAGTTGCTTCTTAAACCCTCAGCAAGTGACTGGTTTATGCCCTAAAGCATGGCTGCATATATGCTTTAAAAATTACAGGGTTTTTGTCATAATTACAGCAGCTGTCACTATCCTTGTAATATTTGTATTATATCCTTGATCTCAATGCTATGTCTGGATTCCACAGCACAGTCCCACTTGCCTGATCATTATCCAGGCTGAGGGCTGACCCAGACAGGCTGCAGTTTGCTTTTAGGCAAGGCGGTCAAGTTTCTTTCTCCTGGGATCCAAGTCCTGCCCAGAGATGGGGGAGATAAAGAATGTCTAGTTCCTAACCTGACATGGGCTCTCAGATCACACTGTTTAAAATAGTCACAGAAACCAAGCTGCCATTAATTAATTCAGTTGGGTGGTTTGGATATTCTTTAAGTCTCTCCTGCTGCATTTGAATATTCTTTCTTTTTTGTTGACTCCATGCTTTGAATTCATAGAAACAGTAAGCAGACAGCCTCCTTTTCTTCCCTCTAAATATTTTTTATCTTCATTACTCTTACCATTTTCTGGTTTTCACCCACAGTCTAAAGCAAGCATTTTCCCTCCTCTTTTCTTTTTTGTTTTCTTAACTTATATTCATCAATCTAAGTGTTTCATTGCTGGTTTGGAACCTCTTTATTTTCTGAGAAGCACTACACAGTATGCTGAGTGTAACATTCATTTATCTAATGTCATGAAAATAATTTTAGTTCTGTTCTCTGCCTCCAAATATATCCCTAATGTAAATATTATTTAATAATGTTAAATGACAAAACTCATGCCTCTGATTTTATTCATCAGATAGCACAGCATTTGTCCATTCAGTGAGCTGATAAAACAGTCTCAAGTCTGAGTTGCCAAAGACAGAGATGGTCTTCAAAATGTAGTTTTAACCTCACCCACCCTTCCTGGTTCATCTGCATATTCTTTTGAAAACCACTCATTGAGTATCTGTAGCCCAAATGATGTCATCAGGCACAGCATGCAGCCACTACAAGTGGGACAATTATAATTTTTGTAGCTGATTAATCATCATGAAAAAGTAACAGTCAATTGACTCAATCATACATCCATGGTGATTAATCACACTTCACTTGTGTTTTTTACAAGTATTTTACCGACAGTGCAGATGTTGGATGATTTTTCTCCTTGAGCCTTTTCCTTGGTCACAGATGTTAAGTAATCACCTTGTCCTGATACTTGACTTACCTAATTTTTTCTTCTTCAGGCCCTTAAAAACAAATGTGCTTCTTATATAGAAAGAAAATGTTAAACTAGTTATTAATTTTTTTACAGGTCAATCAATATCTGAAATCACTGCAATTGTCATTTGTACTCATAGGTGTTTTCAATAAGCACATTGCTCTTAAATCTGTTCTCTGTTATCCATGACAGCAGGAGTACTAATAAAACCCTGGCAGCAGCAGGGTCCATCTTATTTTTAGACCACAGTTAGAGCTTTTAATCCAAGCACATGAAAAGTCTCACTTGATTGTAACTAATTGTCATCCAGGCACACAAACAAGTAAACAAGAATCTTATGACACCATAATAATGAGTTTCAGAGATACTGGCTGGTAGACTTTAGTCTTAACCTTGGTCAGAAAGGTAAGGGAAATTGTTGAATTGCCTCAGCAGGTGAAAGTGTTGTAATGTGGAGCTAAAACCCTACTAATGATATTTTCCATGGAATTACATCTATACTGATGAAGCCATGAGAATTTACAACCACTGCCTTTCTTATAACCATTATATTCTGCTGAGACATGTCACGTGCATATAGAGAGATGATTTTGTTTTAGGCATGCAAGTCAATTTCTAGGTGATTTTTGAAGATTTATTTCAGAGGACCCCTTATAGATAAAATCTATATATTTCCCAGGCTGCCCTCAGTACTGCAAATGGAAATGCATAGGGCAGATAAGTTGTTTACCTGTAATGATGCGAGCCTCAGTGACTCTAACCATGTTTCATCCTTCAGAAAAAGCCAAAGATCCTCATTCTATTTAGAAAAAGTATTACACCAACCTCCTTGCCCAGCCTTAGATCACTGTTAAGATCAATGCATACACTGGAAATTGCTTTCATGAAAAGATGACACAGCTGCATTGAATTCTGCACTAGACTCCAGTCTTGATACTGTTAATAAAGAGCCTAAGGTTGGGTATAATTGTTAATACACTAATTCTAAAAATCCACTCAAATGTCACTTATAATCAGGATTTTCTACTGTGCTAGGACCCCTGGGGAAACCTTTGAAGCTGTGAATGGTGTGCACGATGACAGGGATGAACATAAGAAGGTAGAAGGCCACCGATGTTGTTTAGCTTAGTTGTATAAAACTATCACGTATATAGAAGCTTAGAAATACTGGCAGCTAGAAGATGGGAAAGCAAAGTGTGAGATGGAGGAAACACACAGATCCAGAAGGAAAAGCTTTACACTAAACCCAGTTATATCAAAGCATTAGAGGGAGAGATGAAGAAATTGTATGGCTTGTAATTTACAGCAGAAGTACTAAGGCAGAAAAGACATTATAAAAGCATTTCATCAAGAAGACATCCATGACATAAAACTATTTAAAACAATAAATCAAAAAAAATTAGTCATTTTATTAGCGGAGAGATGAACTTTACAGCAGATGTGAAAAAGTGGGATGGCTGTGAAACCTTGAAGAGTAAAATGAGAGTAACAGAGTAAATTAATATGCAATATCAAAGAAAACTTTGACTGTAAATCAGTGATTATAAATTAATTGGCTTTTAATTTTATTAGAGCTGCACACACATTGTCTCATTTTATCATATCTTTGATATTATTATGCATAACATTTTGAAATGTAACTTTGTGTACTTCCTCTCAGTTCTTGTTGCACCTTATTTATGACTACTGCTTGGGCTGGTGTGAAGTGAATGCATATCCCTCAATAATGAAGTACAGAAGAGTTGGACAGACATTTCAGAGTCACAAGGCCTGCTGTAAAAAAAATCCCTCATGAATCTGTTACAGCTGTAAGTAGCCTGGCACAGGTAATAGGGAATTTTGCTATGGGAATTTTGGCTGAAAATATTTTTAAAAGCTTCTGGCAAAAAGAGGGTGTCAGTTTATTTGTGTGAGTTGTTTTCATCAGGGGTAAGTTTTTGTCTGGAATAACTGACTGACACAGATCATTGCTGCTTCCTGCTTATAGTCATACAATCACAGGATGTCCTGGGTTGGAAAGGACCTCAAAGGTCACCTCATCCCAACCCCCCTGCTGTGGACCAGGTTGCTTAGAGCTCTGTCCACCCTGACCTTAAACATTTCCAGGGATGGGCATCCACAGCTTCTCTGGGTAACCTGTTCCAGTGCCTCACCACCCTCACAGAAAAGAAGTTTTTCCTAATACCTAATCTAAGCCTACTCTCTTTCAGTTTGGAGGTCTTCCCCCTTGTCCTGTCACTACATGCTCCCATAAATAGTCTCTTCCCCTCTTTCTTGTAGGTACTGGAAGGAGAACACAGGGCTTTCTAACTCTTCCACCAATACTATTGAATTTGAGGTGTAGGTTGCTCATTACTCACTTGCATGGATTTCTGCAGTGGGAACAGGATTTGGGCTGGGAGCTTCTCTCCCAAGAGGTTTTTTTAGTTAGAGTGCGGACCACAAAGGAGATTTCAAACCATTTAATTGATGGCAGATATGGGAACAGCAAAGAGAGAAATAAACTAATGCTAGAATAACAATTGGAGGAGCAAGAGGCATTTTGCCACTGTACAAAAGTGCATGAAGAAAGGAAGAGAGGAGATTATGAAAAGCCAGGAGGGATGAGGTGGGACTTGTGAGGGCAGGAGATTAGGACAGGAATAAGATGGTAAGAGAGCAGCAAAAGCCTTTTTCTGAGGTGGAAATGCAAATGAGGCTTTCTGGACATCACTGCTCCTCTAGTCTTGGTGAGTATGTAGCTGTGAAACCTGTGACTAGTTCCCTTGTACGATCGACGCTGCAATGACCCAGGCCAATGATCCAGGCCAGGGACAATCCTTCAGCTCACAAAGTCAAAGACTGAGCAGAGGGTTGCTTTACAGCCCTCCAGGCATCAGCACAGTACCAAGCAATGAGACCTTTTGATGTAGACTGAAAGGGGAGCAGGATTCACTTTGTGTCTAAGCAACAAAACAGGAGAAATTTATGCAAGTTTTGTGTTAACACAAGCTTCCCAGAACCAGGTAAAACTGTAGTTAACTGCATTTCCTAGGTTTTTCTGGTAAGTTTGGTGCAGCAGTTAACATGCCTGAGGAGCCAGTATTGGAGCCTGGACCCCTGAGACCTGTGTAAGAGTCCCAAGCCCACCTTGCAATGAGGTGAGTGCATCAGCAGGGCCCAGGCAGCCTGTTTAGCAACAGTCTCTTGGTTAAAATCCTCACATCGATGCAGACTGTTTCCACTTTCAGCAGAACAGCACTTTCCAAAAATGTGCTGATCAGCTCTAATTATCAAGGTTACAAACTGAATCACTCAAAAGGTAAGAAATGCCAGAATCTGTGCTGCCTGGGTAACCTTGCTGCTCACATGCACACCCCTTGCACATGCCTTATGATACAGTCTATAATTATCTGATTGCTTGTTATTTTTGCCCCTGTATCATTGGAGGCATGGGATGCACCTGCAGCAGGGATGAATCAGAGTTAAGTAGTGAAGGTGGTTGCTCTCCTTAGACATCCTGTTTTGGTTGGTGTAGGCTGAAGACAGTGGGAAAAGTTTAAGGCATGAACTATGACAAAAAAAATGCTGATCAGAAGACCTAACTCTAGCCAAACCTCCACCATAGGATTCCTCCAAGCTTCTGGCCAAATCACTTAAGTTAAATTTTGGAGAGATGATTTTTCAGAGGAGACCCAAACTGCTCTGAAAAGCAATGCCTCGGAAGGAGATGAAGGAGATTTATGAAGCTGAGGAATGCCACCTCATTTTGTGCTTTCTGTGCACCTCAGTTTAGACCTTGGGCTTTGATTTACAGAGCTTTGGAGCAGTCACACCTGCAACCAAAATCAATAACAGGAGCTGTACTTTGATGGCATAAAGCATTGTACAGTGCAATGCTAATATCTCTGGGGGGAAAAACATCCAAACATGGATCCTAAACACTGCTAGCTGGGAATGCAGAGCTAATGGAAAACCTGGACCTTCATCTCCCTGATTCTCCAGCTAGATGGTTTGAATCATAATCATACCCCTCACACACCGAGGGCATAATGAAAATAAATATAATGTATATCTGAGAAGCATACAGACTGTAACATAAAAAGCCACAAGCAAATTAATAGCTTTGTCTTCAGAGCAGAAGAGACAAGTGGTAAATAAGGCACAAAGCCAAGAAAAGCAGTGAGGAGGTGCCAGATAGCTAAATAGCTCATTACACAGCACTGATGTGCACAGTGCCCAGGAGGAGGAAGGGATCCCAGGGAAAAACAGCAGTATCTTCTCATCTAGCTGAGGACTGCATCAGAAGAGAGAGAGGGGTGATGGCCAGTGCTTGATGACACAGTAATCCAGTTTAAGGCTTCCTGGAACTGGGAAATAGGCACAGCACCACAATGAAAATGATGGCTCAATTTGAATTTTTTTCTGGAAAAACAGAATTTAAGCAAAATTTGGGGAATAGTCACAAATTTTAAGTTCAAAACCTCAGGCTTTAGGTTTCTTCAAGTGCTATTCTTTTACAGAAGACACATGGAAAGATAGGATTGACACAGGCTTGGTACTGAGTGCTCCACCTAGTTTAACATTAGCAGTACTTAATTTGGAGTTTGGAGTGCTTGGTGTGCATACATTGCAAAGCTAATGCTTCTGATGGGAAAGTTCTAAACATTAGCTTGTCTTTGTCTCCTTGATTTTGAAAACTTAACAAGCTTAACAGACCTTTCCTCCACTCTTCTGTCTATTATATGAAGGCTGGGTAGAGCTGCTTGAAACAATCCCCAGCACAGAAGCAGTCAAATTTACCTGCTTGCATCACTGTATTCAGCAGATAGCTTCAAATCTCTTTTACCCTACTTTTGAAACATTTGTTTACTGAAAAATAGAACGCAATATTCCAAAATAACTTTATTGTGCTACAACTCTAGTTATTTGATGACTATTCCCTAGTATAAGAAATTTTGCAAAACTTGCAAGATACAATTTTAGTTTTCTTTGCTGATGGTCCTTTGGAGAAATAGCTTTCTTTTTTTCCTTCTGAACATGTCCATTATTCTGAACAAACCTTTAGATCAGAAGAAAACTTGAGTGTGAGGGATTTTTCAAAAAACACTTTTCTTTTGCAGATAACCAGACTTAGAGCAGAAAAACTGTAAAAACAACATTCATTGCTATTCTTGCTCAAAATCTTCAGATTTCTCTTTTTGCCAAGTTCAAATTTTTCAACAACAAAAATTCCTCTTAAAGCCTGAAATACTTTTTTTTTGTCATTTCTCCCTCATTCAGTACAGAACTGCTCTGTGCCAAAGCCGAATTTAATCTCCCAAAAGCCAGAACTTCGAGTCAGTTTTTAACCACATTGCACATTCAATCCCTGAAACAGCAAAGACAGAAACAGAACAGCATTTCAGTAGGCTGTTACCATCAGGACGTTGTGGCACACTCTAGTTTGTTGAAAAAATATAATATAATATCAAACTGAGGCAAAATCTGTTCAGTTCCTCAGCTAAATGAATTGTTGGATTAGACAGTGCAAGAGGGATGGAGACTTCTCTAACTTCTCTTGTTGCTTAGGTTGCCTCTCTTGTGCCTGTGAACCAGTACAAATTTACACATAATTAGCTAAACTTTATCTTTTTCCCTGCTAAAGCAGCACCGATTTTGAGTGAGACACTGAGATGCCAGAAGGGTGTACCACAAGAAACAAGGGGGTCATTTGATCTTGTTGTAACACCATAGTGTTCTTCAATGGAATTCCTCCTCAGGACACAGGAATGTTCTCTCAAATAAATTGGTTTCTTGCAAAAAATTTTCATACATTTCAGCTAAAAGAGTATCTCAGTGGAGGAATTTATCAATTTCACATTGCTCATACACCCAAAATCAAGCACAAATGTTTTTGAAGTCTATAAAACATAGATTTTGTGAAACTCCCCTGACCAAAAATGGGGAAATGGGGATCTGACAGTGAAATTTAAAGGCTTAATGTGCTCAATACAATTAATCAAGTTCAGGACCTGAAATGAAGGAAGTCACATGAAATAAACATAAAGAATCTTGCAGCAGGACTAGGTCATTATCATAAATCCTTCCCAACTGAAATTTCTATTCTATTCTATTCTATTCTATTCTATTCTATTCTATTCTATTCTATTCTATTCTATTCTATTCTATTCTATTCTATTCTATTCTATTCTATTCTATTCTATTCTATTCTATTCTATTCTATTCTATTCTGCTCCATTCCTTTCTGTTCCATGCCTTTTAATTCCATTTTGTTCCAATGTATCAGAAAAATTTTAATGGAGAAAATTCACAGAGGAATTATCTATATCAGATGTCAGTTAAATAGCTTTCCTAGTTTACTTTTCATTCTTTCATGATGTCTACTATTGCAATTTATTTGTATATCTTATATGCATTAAATTCTTAAAATCAAGTGTTAATAATAGCCATAAGTATGCATTAAGTATTTTTTTTTCCTCCATAGGTTTTTGGTTCTAGAAACTCAGCAAGAAAAAATTCAGAACTTTAACAATTGACTCATTTACTGGCATTAATACTCCTTTGTGTATATTTGGATTTATATTTTGTGTGCTTCATTTTTTTGCTTTGTTGTTTTGCTGTGTTGGCTGGAAGGACTCTGCTAAAATTCACCTGCCATTCAGTTTAATTTCATGTGTTTAGGGCTGTACAACATTCCATAAAGTTAATCAATACAAGGATTTATGAAACATCGAAACAGAACAGTCTAAAGGAGGAAATTATAGTCAGTTCCAGTTATTAAAGATTTCCTGTACTAAATTTAGTATAAGGGAATCCTTATATATATCTTCTTTTAGGGTATTTGTCAAGTGCATAGACTGAAGAAACAATTGTTGTTGGTTCCACTGCAATGTGTCTTTATTTGTTGCTTGCTATTTAATGCTAGCTGGAAGGAAGCAAACCATATCATGTGGAGGTGAAATACTGATTTGATTTTAGTCACTAGCAGCTCTTCTATTAATTTCTTCTGAAATTTTACCTGATGTGCAAAACCCTGTGCAATGGAAAAAGAAAGAGCAAATTTTATAAGATGAAAATAGGATGGAAATATACATGACTTTGCATCCTTCCTATATTCAGCTGTCTCACATTGCAAGCTACATTAGGTACATATATACATACATATTCATATGTACAGGCATCTACAGGAATTTATATCAGGTGTATATATAGAAAGAAAGATCTTCGTATATCATTACCTACTTTAAATGCAGGATTTGCAGTCCAATACATTTGTTTCTTTGCAGGATTAACAATACATTTGCTAATCTTGTTTACCTTCAATATTTATCAGAGACTTTTGCCTCTATTTTTATTCCTTCTCATGACAAATCAAAATGTTTTATACTTTATACAGCAAATTTCATAAAGACATTCGTGTCTCAGAACACTTTGACTAAACATACTCAAAACTTATATAAACTTTAAAATTATATATATACACATGCATACACAAATATATTTATACACATATGCACGCGCACACACACACTATGAAGTTTGGTTACCTTATACTAACATTACAAGTGTTTATAAAAGGACACTCACCTATCAAAATATACTAAATCTGTGTCTTTCATAAATCAACCTGTAAATAATATTTCAATATAAGAACATGCAGATCTCTTAAGAAATTACCTGCACATGTCAGTGCAAGTCCAGTTACTTGGATAATTTGTCCATTTCTGTAGGCACTGACCTGAAGTTAAAACACTTCATTTTTTGTTCTCTCCAAGTGTAATCTGAAATCTTAATGAGTAACTCATTTTGCTTTTGTGAACAACTCAAACCAAAAATTATTGTCTAGCTTCTATTGTTTCTCTCTCAGTTGCCTAGTATGTGTCTAGAACTCCATGACTCATTAGACAGTGAGTTGCATCTGAGTCATTCACAATTTAAAATATTTTTTCATGAAGTGCTGATTTGTAGACAGATCCTCTTTCTTGCCTCTTGTCCTTCCTTCACTTACAATCTGGAACATAATGGGGCCTGTAAAGAAAAAATAACAAACAATAAAAAAAACTATTTCAATGACCTATAGACCACACAGAAAACTAGCTTATGCCAAAGGTAGAGTGCACAAACTATATGTTTTCTTTTCAACATGACAACACTGTGCACTATTATTTTTAACAAAAAAGTTTAATGATGCTCAATACAATAACAAACCACAAAGAGGGAAACAAAGTCTGCTTCAGTTTTTGTCATCACTTGTTTCTATCAGACACTGGTCAGCAGGCAAAAGGCAAGTTTTGAATTGTTCCAGTTTGTTCACATTAGTACTACTCTTGTTCCTCAAAATTGCTCTTTGTTTTACAAGATTCTTTGGAAACAATTATCAACTGCATTGTGGAGATCAACTTGTACACAAGAGAGCAAAACAGGCATTTTATCACTGCAATTTGTATATATTTACAAGTGGTGATGGTCTACTGTTAATTGCAGCTTAAGATAATAAAATATTTACTGTAGCCAAAACTGGATTGCTTGTGAAAAGGAGTAATTTTGGGGTCAAGCAACAATCTTTCTTCTTCAATCCTCATTGAAAAGGAAAAAAAAAAAAAAAAAAAAAAAAAAAAGGTTCAGTCTTTTATCTTGCTAAGTTTCTATTTTCAAATCTTTATATTTACCCTTGGGACAAATGATATGGGAACCAGAGATAAAGAGAACAATAAAAAGAAAAAGATTGTATGGTAGTGTACATTTTCAGAGAGTGAAACTGCAGAATAAGTTGCATTGAAATCTGTTTCTGGTGACATAAGAATAAGCTGAGAAGTACTTAAAAGCGTTAATAGGGATGAGACCCTGTCTTTATAGCTGGATAGGATCAGGCTCCTTTTTGGGCTCACTCAGTATGTGCTGTAAGTATTCAATGCCAATATTCAAGACACAATCCTGTAATGTCATTACAAGGTCCCATCACAGTCACTTCCACATTTCCTTTGGCACAGCAGATTTTTTTTTGATGGGGGACAGGGTCAACAGTCAAGAAATCCCTGCCCTCTAATAAGACAGCAGGAGAAGAAAAACACTTGCTAAGCACTTCAGCTCTTCTCAAATTCATAAAAAACATCATGTTGTGGAGATGATAATGTTTCTTTTTCCTGTTGGTCAGCTGCTGGGAAACCTTTGGGAATTTACTGGGTAAAAGCTCCAGAAACTCTGAAGCGGTTCTTTCACTTGGTAGAGTAGCTATGGCAGAACTTCTAGTGCCAGATACACCATCACAGGCAACATTTCCCATTTTGCTGGAGGATGGATCAGGAGCAGCAGTCCTCTCCCTGACATTAAAGCTACTAAGAACAATAAGGGAGATCTTCAAATCTTCAGAATGTTGATGTAAATCACAAAAAGCATGTCAATGTAAACAGTGGCAAGACACTGATGCCCCCAAGAAGGGGGGAAAATTTGGACCAGAGGAGAAAAAGGCATATGAATTATTCACTTTGGAAGTTTGGGTTGGATTTACACCCACTCTCAAACCTGCAGCCCCTGGGAATCAACACAGCACATTTCAGTTTGTGCATTATGCCAACAAAATCTCCCAGTCCTGCTCTCTCTAGATGTGCACCTTTCACATTGCAGGAGAGTCTTTTTATCAATCTTAGTCTGTATCCCAACCTTCTTGCGTAAAGGTTAAAAAGAATGTATTGATTATACTGTGAAGTGTGCCAATGACATTTCTAAGGTTGTGTCGTACAAATCTATAGATAGCTAGGGAGTGTTCATGCTTGATCAAGTTCTTGTTATTACTGGGAGAAGCTCAAACCTTAACAGATGAAAGATGTTTTTCAAATTACCTAGCTCGGTAAAATATTTTTCCTGATTCAGAGCATTTTAACTTCCCCTTGCTCTTAATGTACAACAAATCACAGAGGAGTCTACAGAAAGGAACTGTGATGAAATCCTGGTTATGGGAGATCTGTCACTAGCTCCAAAGTGGTCAGTATTTCACTTCAGGTTCTTGGTATAAACAAGGAATATAAATCTTCGTTTCTAAGCAAACATTGATCAAGGTAGTTGTGTCAGATCTGTTCCTGGGCCTTTCCTCTGCCTGTTTTGCAGCTGTCACATCACCCTGGAGCTATTCTCCTATCTGCTTCTGCAAAGGAACAAGGAATTCTGGAGGTCAGCACCCTACTGCTCTCTTAGGGGGCATTAGTAGGAAAAGTAGCACTGGTGAAGCTTGGCTTCCCAAGGATTTGCATGCTACAGTCAGAACTTCCAGTGCCTCTCTGTGGAGGAGCTGTGACTGATGCTCGTCCGTGCACTGAGGCGTCACAGCGCTTCTCCTCCCAGGCAAGATCTCTCATTTGACAAGGATTTCAGTGCATCTGAAATTTTTCCCTCAGGTTGACACAAGAAGGTCTCCCCTCTCCCAGCAGTCTATTTTTGTGAACATTTTAGGAATCTTATGAGTATTAAAACTGCCAGACAGCTGAAAATCTACAAAACTTGTCTGGTCAGATTGATACATGCACGGAGACTGGCAAACACAAACACTTAAGACTTGCTTCTGAAGAAAGACAAGTTACAGAGATTTAGACTTTTAGCACATTTGTGACAGGATTCCTCAGTAGGTATGCAGGCTGAGAACATTTCATCAGCCCCATCCACCCTGGAACAGCTCTGTTCCACACCGTTTTTGTTGCTGTTACAAGTCACTCTGAAGCCTACTGACAAAAGGAGAGAAAAAAATGCAATAACCCTTCAAGGGAATAAACAAATCTACTTTGGATTCTCAAATGAGTGCTGAGACACAGGTCTCAGGGCTGACACTCGAGCTCCAGACTTTAAAATGTGCTTTGCCTGTGTCAGCCGTGGCAGTGAATACCAAGAGGCTGAATGGCTTTCTTGCCGTCAGGACTGCGCACGAGAGCGCCTCAGCTCATGAGTCATTGGCTAAGCAGATGTCAGAAAGCATGATATCTAAAGTTGATTTCTGATGAAAATGTCAAAGGAGGTGTCTCTAATGCTGAAGTCACTTCTCAGTGATGCTTGCTACTGGTTCATAACTGCTTTCTGCTCTGCTCCCATCTGCCATGAAAGTTGCCGTGGTGCTACCTTGCATCTGTGCTCAGACAGAACTAGATTAGTTCCTGTTCAATGAGCTGTACAAGCCAGCCACCTAGCCAAAACTGATGGCACACTTAGTGTACTGAAAATATCCATAGCACTATTCCTTCTTCATGGCCTTAATATAAAAGTTTGAAAATAAAGAGTATGATTTACACATAGGAAGGAGAACTCATGCCTTGTGACTTTTTCCTAGCAGTGGTTCTCTCAAAAAAAAAATTAAGTTACAGACATAAATTTGGCCTTATTCCCACAACCCCATCTCAAAATATGATGCCATAGAGTCAAGTTCACTAAGAGCCTGCTTTTTGTGAGGTGTACAACAAGCTTTGATCCAGGACAAGAAGATGTCTGCAAGATTTGCATATAAAGGAAGTGCTTTTTCTTCTCATCTATTCAGAGGTGTATTAAATCTTCTGATCTTTTGCTCTCCAGTTGTTGCTTTTTTCTGACAAATAACTAGGTACAACCTCTAAAATATCTCAATCCAATATTAAATATTATTTAGTAATAATAATAACGATAATAATAAAAAATAATAATGCTGTGGTTTGATGTCATATTCACATAATTTGGAGATCTTGAAATACTTCATACAAAAAGTTTATTATTATCTTCTTTTTACACATTTAGTGACCAAAACATAGACCATTAAAGTAACTTTTTCAAAGCTAGTCTGCAGAGATAAGAATGGAATAAAATTTTCTCTCATCCTCGTTCCCCACACCATCCTTATTTCATATAATATTGGCAAGTTATATGACAAAACATACAAAGATCACATGTTCAAATATAAAAGGCAGGAGTAAACAAGCAGAAAGAATAGAGAAATGCTTTCCAATAAATTATATGTCACATGCTAGGATCTGTGTCAGCTCTACTAGACTGTTTTCTTTGCTGTCCATACAAATTTCCACAGCTTGAGATCTTTTGCATTTCACTGTATTCAGATTCCTTTTTTAAAATACACATATTTTTATCTGTTCTATCTGGAATTTAATGCTGTGAGTTTTTCCTCTTTCTGAAATTATCAGTTCATCACCTCTCAAAACAGTCACACTTGTGGTATAGTTATCACTTCATCTTGCAGAATGTGCAAAATGCAGACTTTGGTAGGTCCCTCATCAACTTATTCCCTATGGTCTAGAATTTTATTTTTTTTAAATTGTTTCAGGTTTTATTCAAATAAGTTTATGCATTTACCAGTATTTTTCCAAGCTTCATGACTCTCCCACAGAGACCAAACTTCATACACTTGATGTTCTTAGAGCTATGTCCTTTCATCTTTCTAGAACAAAGCCATTTTGAAAATCTCTCAGGCTTTTTGTAGCTTTTGGTAATAAATCCAGGGGGAATTTTTTTTCTTCCCAGAGGCTCTCAAAGGGGTTTCAACTCGTATGAGGGTCTCACATGCATTGAACAAACTGTCCCTCCCCTCTCAATTAGGGCTCAGGAAATATCTTTAGCTTGTTTTAGGGGAATCCTTATTTCTGCACTGTGCAGGGCAGCTGCTGGAGATCAGTTCATGTGCTCACCAGGCATTGCTTCAGGATAAGAACTTCTACATGAGGTCTCCTGGAGTTGTTAATTAGACAAACATTTTGTTGTGAGGTAGCTACATATGAGGGACCAAGGTGGCCCAGTGCTGGAGGAACAGAGAGTGTCTTGTCATATTTAAAGTTCCCTGAAATGCTGTGGGGTAAATAGATCCCTTGTTGCCTTTCTTCCCCCCCTGGTTTAGGGTCCTTTAACCCCAAGCTTGTATAGATAACAACACCAGGAAATAGAGGCTGCTTTGCCTTCTTACATCCTCTGTTACAACATGCAGGCATTTACATCCCTAGAAGGTACCTACAGCTGGCTTAAATGACAAGGGTATGTATTTGTGAGGTACACACACAAGTATCTAGTGAGATCATGAGGCCAATAGCATTAAAGTAGGATTCTCAATATCCATGCCACAAAGTGAGGTTACCAGCACACCTGTTCCTGATGGCCTTCACCATTATGGCTGCTATATTCTGTTTTACTGATTTTGTAGGTCCTTTTCATTTTTCTACAAAATGGACTTAGGAAGACTCAAAATATGCAAAGTCTGTATTCTAGCATGTACACAGAGTTCAGGTCTGCATTTCGGTTCTATGAGCTGTTTGTGGTCTTGTGTGCTGAGCTGTTCATTTAACTGCTTATTTTTGCCCCATTAGTTTTCTTTTAACCTTGATTTATTTATGACTAGCTTAGTGCTCAATGCCATGCAGTATTTACTGTGTTAAAGACTGAGTTTAGAACAGGTATATCATTATGGCCCTAAAACAGCTGGATCCCTCAAGAGAATGTCATTGGCAATGTTAAGACTTTGCTTTATACAAGAAATAATTGAATTTAGCCAAGTCCACTGGGGTGTTTGTGTTTGAAGGAACCTTTAAAGGTTATCTAATCCAACCCCTCACAATAAGCAGGGACTAGATCAAGTTGCTCAGAGCTATGTCAACCTGGCCTTCAGTATTCCCAGGAATAGGAAATTTATCTTTGTTCTGGGCATCCTGCTCCGGTGTTTCACCACTGAATAAAAACTTTCTTCCTCATATCTAATCTGAACCAACCTCCTTTTAGTTTAAAGAAGTTACACCTGGCCCTATCACAACAGGCCCTAATACAAAGTTTGCCCCCATTTTTCTTATAAGCCACCTTTGAATACTGAATGGCTGCAATATTGTCCTCCTGGAGCTTTCCCTTCTACAGGCTGGACAATCCCAACCCCCTCAGCCTTTCCTCACAGGAAAGACATTCCTTCCCCCTATGATTTTTGTGCTTCTCCTTTCAACTCACTCCAAGCTTAATTAAGAGTGAATCTGGGACTTCCAAAAACTCTGCATACATTTAATAGCACATATATACTTTTAACCTCTTGTTACCTTATATACTTTTAGCATACAAGCAGGTTCTGTGTCTTCTAAACCAAAAGTGTGACAAAATTAACAAGTATTTTTATCTAAAATGATATGTCACAGTAATAGAGACCTTTTTGAGAGTCTAATTTCAGGAAATTTTCTTCTCATCAAAGGAATGAGTGATTTGAGTAGTCATATGAATTCTATCTATTTATCAAGCTAAACTAAATATCTTGCTATCTTAAGGACAGCAGATGATTTGGAGGATAATATGAGATTTAAATGAGCATGAAAAGGATGAAAGAATGTGATTTTCTTTACACAAGTGTGTGAGTAATGTTTTAATCAGGGGAACATTTCTTTATAAGACCAAGAACTTAGTGTTGCTATTTATACCATTTCAAGTTTAGCCAGCAAGACAAAGATGAAGGGAAACCAGTTTCCTAAAAGTCTCTTCTTTAGCCCATCCCATCAAGTCCTAATAAATATCACAGATTCAGTACAAGAAAAGAAATAAGCTCCCAAAAAGAACACTGTAATTTCCCCAGTGGACTAAGAAAGGAGAAAGATTGCTGTGACTATATGGCACTGATTATTGGGAGATTCCTCTGATACAGCTGCTATTTGGTCTTCATGCATGCATGGTTAGGGAAAAAAAAAAAAAGCTGAGTCAGATAATTAATTTCTTAAAGTGTTAAGCATAAAAAACCCCACATCAGAAAAGGATATGATGGGCTGGAGCATTTCTTACAGTGCAATGTATCTGACACATATCTAGGTCATTAATTAGAGAGATACTCTTTCTATTGCAGTTGATTATAGGGTCTGAACATTAATATACTTTGGATATTGGAGGTGGAAAAGATCTGGTGAATTGTCAGCTTCTTGCCAACACTTGGTGCTTCTGAGCTAAAGGATGTAACTGATAATGGATAACCTTTTCTGGGTTCTATTCTTATTTGCCAAATTACAGATGAGGAATAGAAAATAAGACTTGAGATGACATTTGAGCCATGAGTCTTAAAAAAAAAAAAGGATTATTAAAGACAACAACTGTGTCGTGTGGGAAAGGTCATGATTTAATTGCAAGATTGTGAAATCAGGATGCTAGGCACTGGGATAACACGTTCAAGAGACACATTCAGTTAAATGGCTCAATAGAATAGAGGACATTATTTTTCATTTTCTGTGTAAAATAACCTTTCAAAACTCTTGATGAAAAAAAAACCACAAACCTGATTTACCTGAGTAAATCTGATTTTTTAAAGTGATAAATTGCATCTATAAGACTCTTCAGAAAAAGATTCCTCTTATTTAAATTAACTCTTACAATATGAAGCCTTCAAAATCTGATCCTGAAATAGTTGCCTTATCTTGATTTCATCAGATCAATTCCATAAAGAGAGACCAGTGAAACTCAAGTAATTTTACCAACAGTAGCTGAAGTGAAATAACTGCTTAGCATGTAGAAGGCCATTGTCAAAGCATATGCTATTATTCAAAAAGACAATACTATGCCTTTAATTATGAAAGAATAATTAATTCTGAAGAAAGTAATATTTACCATACATCAAAATGAAGATAAAGGAAAAGTTCTCAAGATACTCTCTGCATTTTGGTAACTTCAAAATGTAAATGGTTTATATAGTACTAACTTGGTGTTTTACTGGAACTTACTACAATGAATTTTTGTCTTCCAACATTTATTTCAGACTTTTAGAAGCTGGATTGGCATCATACGGGACTGAGCTCATCAGTTTATCCAAATTACATATATCTCAAAGGCAGTGCAATTTTCCATAAGCTATCTTGTCAACATGTCTCAACCTTCACCTACTTATGGCACCTCCAGAGAGGAGCACACTTCTCAGCCTCCATGGTCGTTCAGTCCCTGGCTGAGCTTGCCCATTAGTGTCCCTGAAGAAGAGAAAAGGAAGAGGGAAATGGGGCTGTTTGATGTGGACACCAAGTGTTGGACCACCAAGCCATGCCTCAGAGTTGTTTGCATGAACCAGCCAACACTCACAATTTTCTACCATGATGTCTGACATCAGTTTTGACTCTTTACCTATGATGACAATATGAAATAGCTGAGCTGTCTCACATTCTAACTCGTGAAAAATGCTGGCAAGTGTCAATGTACGTTTCCTTAATTACGACTGCCATACACCTCCAATTAGTCATTACATAATACAATCTGTTCTGTATTTGATTTGGACCAACAGATTATACTGTTGTGGACATATATATGCACCTAGAAAGATGGATAGGCCCAGTGCCATGGAGGGAGGTGGTGAACTGCACAATCCAACAGCTATTCCCATGTCATTCAGTCTCCTGTTGAGTGTGAATTTAAATCACTTAAATCCTGAATATTTCTTTCCTTTGAATATTATAAAATTTAAATCCTTTAAGAATTTTCCTTTAGAAAAAAAAAATGAATCAAAAACAAATGATAGGATTAATAAACCAATTGTTCACTTGGTTTTAAAAATCCATCATGAATTTTCTAAATCTCAAACTGTTTAGTTAGGTTTTAGTTTTCACACTTGATGTGCTTGATCTTAAATCTTTCAGTAATAAAACAGAAAAATTACAAATCAGCCTAGTTAAATTAGAATATTCATAAAGTGAGGTGCCGTAAGAGAGTCATTTACTATCTTAGAAAGTTCACTTATGCAGTTCAAACAGATGAAAAATACTCCTTAATAAAATATAGCATGTGTATCAGGATCAGCACCAAGTCTTTTCTCCATCCAAGGGATTTTATGCATTTCTGGGTATTGAGAATAAGCCTCTACTAATAACAAATTCCATGAAAGTCTTTTAAACTTCTGAAAACGATGGCTGAGGGAATAGTTGTTCCTGGTCCAGTCCAAGCCAGAAGAGAGGCTGAGCAGACAAGATATCTGCAATTCTAAAATTAGAGTGAAGCATGGCACCATCTGTCATTTCCACCTTACCTTATGGATGTTAGGATGACTGACCCTTAGAAAGTAAGAACTGGTCCTGAGTGGAACTATATTTAGGACTATTTTAGATATTTATGCCTTTAAAAATTGTTGCCTTTTAAAATTAAACCTTTTCGTTTTCCAGATTCACTTTTGCATGGCTAGATGTAGGACAGACTACAAAATAACATCAGAAAACATCAGGAAATGGATGGAAGAAATTGGTGGAAAGCTCAGAGGTTCAGAAGATCCATTACACTTGTAGAGGAGGAAGCTGTGACTCTAGGACTTATTTACATCCTCTCTGTGAAAGGTCTTTCACAAGAGGGAACATCTCTGGTCATTTTATAAAACACTTAATTGGAAGGCAAGAGAGAAATAGTCTTTGGTGTTCTTTGGCATTCCATTTTTTTCACAATTGCAGTGACGTTAAAACTGTTTTAAATATAAAATACACATAGAAAAAATTAATCTTTGAAATGATGAAAGGAGCTCAAATAGTTCAAATTAATACAGAATCCTTAAGCCAAAGGACAATTCTGTTCAATCTTATTCATTTTCAAAGTATGCATGCACACCAGACTCACCAGACTCTCCTTTATTAGAAGACCATCATCTGAAAACAGTAGGCTGCAGGACTGTAACAGCAGACTTAATTTATCCTCCTGATACTTTGCTGTAAACAATTGCAAAAAAAACTGGTAGAGCACAGACTGACCATAGCAGGTGAAAGTGAATATAGAGATCTTTTTTTTTTTTTCTGTTCCCTCTAACGTTCAGAATTTAGCTGAAATGTAAGATTCATAGACATTGGAGTCAGGAGGAGGGCAACTTTTGCATCAAAATAACTTGAACTGTGCTTTTAAGTGTTCACACTACAAAAGTTCAAGCTTCTAGTTATAGGCAAGACAAATCTTGAAGGTCTTGAATAGCTAAACTGAAAGTTACTTTTGAGTTCAAACTGTTCATAAATCAACCCCTTTTTTCTCAGCTCCTTTTCCAATCCATTATGGGTTGGAAAAAACAACCATCTACATCAGTATGTTGCAGATTTTGTGAGCAGATATTTTGAAGTCAGATCTCACCTTTTTCTTCAGATCACTCTGTACCCCAATCACCAAACTCAGAGTATAAAGACAATGTAGTTTCATGAAAGAATACTTATCATGGTTTTATAGGTTCCCGTTTTGGACACCTTGGTAGCTTATTTAATATTCAGTTTGTTTAAGCTTGTGTTTTCACTTCAGCTTTCCAATTTTTAGAGGGCTGATTAAAAAAATGAAAGCACTAGAAACAGCTTTTCATAATTTTTTAAGAATGTCTTCATCCTGATATCAGACAGTCCTTTTTTGAAACACCCCATCCCCATCCTATCTACAAATGTGATTTTAATTTTCATTCTGCAAATGCAGTTTTCATATGTCATACCTTTTGTGAGTCCTCAAAGACTGATTTTGAGAAAGTTTGTTTTTTCTAGTAATCCAGTAGAAGAAGTAAGAATCAATGAGTGTGCATATTGGAGTTATTTAATCACTGACCCTCTAAGGTGTATGTAGCAGGAGAAATGAAGCTGGTGCTTAACGAAGTGTTACCTTTTGGGTTATGGTTTTGTATTTGGAATTTAAACTAGGTCTCATGAACAGGTAACTAAAAGAGAGCACAAATTTGTACCAGAATAGTTCACTTCTCCAAATAAACATTACATGAATCCAAATCTTAGTCTGTTTGCAGTAGGATAAGGGCCAGAGCATTGTATGAAATGAGGCATCACACTTTTTCTATGTCATGAATATATTTCACCAGTCTTTTACAATTATTGTTTTTGTTGTCTAAGAGTACACAGTTTAGGTCATTAGCATGCTTCCAGAAAGGGAGTGCTATTATTTCTGAAAAGATACGTCTAATATTTTTATTGCATAGCTGTCCACATATAGCTGAATAGTATATACAGAAAACTGCAATGGAAAAAAGGAAATTATCTTGCTCTTACTGTCTCTGCCTCACATACACACACAGACATGCTTGTGCATACAGACACACACAAAAGAAATGCTTTGGCCTCCAGCTTCCCAAATTATTCTCTTTTTTTTTTTTTTTTTTTTTTAGCAGAAATGCCAATGAACTGAAAAACCCTATAGCAACAAAAGGATGCAATAGCAGGAAAAGGGAGAGGTGAAAAGAGGAGTATCTGCACTGTGACACCGTACCTGGGAACTCTAGGGTGCAAAATAACAGTCTCACACTGTGAAAAGCAGATCATCAAAGCAGACTGACTAAATCACCTTCCCCTGGTAAGGACACAGGCCAGGCACCTCGCCCCATAGCAGCCAATAAGCACCCACCTATTTGTAATGCTGCAAACACAGTTAGCAACATATTTGTTAGCAGGTGTCACTGTGATGAGAAGAGCAGACGGCAGTCAGCCTGTAATTATTGTGTGAACCCAATAGGCGTTACACACTTCATTTTGGAACACATCACAGAATTCTTTAATAGCTGGCCTGATTATTAGGATCTTAAGTTAATTTGTGCAGAATGTTATAAAAGTTAAGCAAGAAGATATTAACATTATACAAATGAGCACGGTTCTGCCTGTTAGCTTGAACATACGGCAAGAAACAGAATGACACTATCCAACACTGCAAATTTACATTTAACAAAATCGCTAAGTAACAATTTTACAGTCATCTTAATTTGCATCACTAAAACCTGGCAGCATTTCACCCAAAATGCATTAGCAGGAACTATTTATAAGATCAGTATCAAGGTTTTCATATAAAGCCAGTGAATTAATATGATTCCTAGAGCAGTGCTTACATGGGTGGTGCTTAACTTCTCTAGAAAATTACAGTTAAGGATCACCACCACCACTCCATGAACACCTCTTAAAACAATTCATGTCAAAATGACTGTGAGCAGGTAGATTTTGGTAGAAGATGACAAAATATAATCCAGTTTCTGAGGGCAATCAAATATCATCATATTGTTTATTATCTAGGGTGTGAGCATAAGCACATCACAGTGGGGATATTTTTAATCTATATTTGCCCAACATGGTACAGAGAAGTCACAACTTGCATTGATCTTGTCATTGTGTTTGTGCAGCAGGTGTGAACTAATAGAGCCAGGGTCCTGATTCCTATTTCTGTCTCCATGTCAGAAATCAACCTCCCCTCCAGATCACGTCCTGCTTTTCTCCCCAGAGCAATGGGAAAAGAAGCAAAGAGATATGGCAGACCTGGATCTGAGCATGGAGCCAGACCTCAGCAGGGAACCACCAAAACATGGAGACAAGAAGCCTTTCCAGATCCTACAGTTAAAGAAATATATTAGCATCAATAATTGATTTAATAATAGAAATTTAATTAACCTTGCTTTCCTTTGAAAGAGTGATATATTCCTACAAGGCCAAAATTTCCTCTCAGATCTACTCTGTAGATTTTAATTACATTAATCTACTACACTGACACATGAATTTTCCTTTATACCAGTTGGCAGTGCACATACCTAAGAATACCAAAGCAAACAGCTACCACGTGGATTTAAAGACAATTTTGCCATCAGATTAAATAAAAAAACAAAAACCCCATAACAGAAAAGGCTGAGTTTCTGACAGAGTACACCACTTGTGTGCTGCTTTATACAATATGAATAATTTATATTGCTAAAAGTGCTTCCCCTGAAATATGGGTAGAAGCGGGTAATTGCCCATGGATAATACTTTATATATTTTGTAGGAGGAACATATCTCAACCCAAGAAAATACACTGGTGCTAGGGCACAACTTTCAGATATGAATGACTCAATGAATCATGAATGACTATGATTTTCTTGGGACCTAATGGTTTAACACACACTTAAATACATAACAAATGCATGAAAACCCTAAACAATCTAAATTGTGCAGCACAGAGTGGACTGTGAACTCTTCTGTGCACTTCAGCTTGGGGTTTAAACAATAAATGATTGTATACGTATGGGGGCAGCTTTTATCTGGCTGATGGTGGCATCCATCTCCACTAGAAGTTTATAAATCTTTCTGAAATCTTCCTCTATTGCTCTGTCTTAATAGTGACATGCAGTGGCTGCAAGGTGCAACAGAGGCTTAAGAGAACAGTAGTGCACAAATAAGAACATTTAACACATGACAACATATCAAATTGTTATACCACACAGCAAGTTTCCACAGACATTGTTTTTACTGGTGTTTAAACAGAGTTACTGCTCATTCACACCTCCATGCAATTGCACTCAGAGAGTACTTTAACAAAAAACACATCTTAACTCTGAGGCTTTTATGGACTATGGCATAGAGCTGCCTGTGTTCCAGGATCTGGTCTGGCACAAAAGAGCACCAGAGAGAAAGCAGCAGATAAGGAATGTTCTATGAAATATGTAATGGTTTTGTACACTGAATATTAGCCTTTGATTCAGATATCACTTTGCAGGGAGTGAAGTTAGCCCACTTCTCCTTCGTGCTGAAGGCTCCCCTCTCATCACTCGTTCCTTTCCACAGTGACTCCACTCATGCCTGCTGCTCTTGCTGGAGTTGCCATCTCATGGCCTCTGCTTTTTTTGACATACTGATTCTGGTACATTGGGTAGAATTCCATTTTGGAGAAGCTTCTGAATCTCCTGTGGATTGGTGATTTAGGCCAACAAATCTACCAGTGTCTGAAAATTAAATTGGTTGTGCTGGGACTAACCCCTTTAAAACAAGGAATGTATAAAGCAACCCTGTTCTCTTTGTCTGCATTAAGTACAAAAATCTGTCTAAAACAGAGCTTGATCAGTCTCTATTCTTCCTTTTCCTGTCCTGGCAGATATTATTTCTCCCTAGCTAATGGTGCTTTGTATTGACTCCCCTGATGCCTGGTATAGAAACATCTGATTTTCCTCTGGACACGTGTTCCTTCCAATATAAAATGATATTTAGAAATTATTGTAAAACATCATATCTATCTGGAGCAAGACAAGGCAGGATATGAGTTGCAAATAAAATAACTATAAAAAGCTGGAGGAAAATAGGTGCTAATGAATTGATTATAGTCCTAAGGAGTTTGGTGTAGCAAAACAGACTTAATTAGGGGCATGCAGTCCAGCTAAGTCCACCTTCCTGCAACAAGAGAGAGATAAAACAGAATATGCAAAGCCATCTTTAGGAACCATTGTCAGTTTTGCTGGGATTAGAAGTGTATTATCTGATAGTCATATCTGCATGCACATTGACACTATGAGATACAGTTAAGGTGCTCTGTGTTGTTTTGTTTCTTAATTTTTTTATACCATTTTTAAATGCAAATGTTTATTCTGACATTCCTGTGGCTATAAAAAAATGCACTTTTTATATTCCTGAACCTCTTATTTCTTCTGTGTATCTCCAGACTTAATTTTTCAGGTTGAATTGGGAAAAGGCTGGTTTTGTTTTCTGTGAAGAAAATATATATTCCAGGAGCAGAACTGTCTTGATTGATACGTTATGCATCCATCAGTTGGGTTACATGGACTATGAGTCAGGGTATAATTCTGCCCTATGTCAGCATTTTCCTTCCCAAGTGCTTGAGACTGTGCATTGCAGAAACATGCTTCTGGGGAGAATACTTCAGAAAATTCTGCTAACTCCTTGGTTCCTTCCATCACCACTCTGTCATATTAGGAGGCACAAAGTGACATCTTGATATATTGCTTATAGCCTCATATAAGGTAAAGTCTTATTAGAAAGTAATAAAAGTGACCTCCTGCTTTTTTGTCCATAATCTTGTATTACGTTAGGATGGAAAATCAGAGCTGGTTATGTTTGCCATTACTTTGTTGTATTTAAAATAATATTGTGCAACACCAAGGTTGGAGTTTGAAAAATGCTAAGAAATAATACTGTCTGGAGCAATGTATAAAATATTGATGAAAATAGAGATGACAAACATACTTCCCCATGGTTTGTTTTGGGTGTGTCTGATGAAGGAAGCAAATAAACTCTCTGCCTTTCTTTACAGTGTGTTTCAGCTTAAGTAGGCACAATGCTCAAAACGTTGTATTAAAAAAAAAAAAAAAAAGTCAGGAAATATTGTTAAAATCAATTTAGTTTGGAGTGAAATGTGGCATGCAAGTTATTTTGTTCATGACCTGCATAACACTACTGCGAGTGAAGGTATTATGTTAATAAGTTGTAAAAACCCCATGCTACCTTAAATGAGCATTCTCTGCTGCAGAAAACAAGTAATTTCTTTGAAGGAAGGGTTAGATTTGGAAACCCATCAGGAAATGTGACTTAAAGTGGAACTTAAATGAAATATTTTTACCTACTTAACTTCAGAAATGTCTATTATTGTATCTATATAGGCTAAAAAAATCTATTTAATTTAATGCAATTAAATTTTAGCTTGTCCTGTGTTAGGGATGTTACTCTAGGGGGAACAAAACTGGTAGCAATAGTGAAATTACAAAAGTTGTTTTATGTCACATTAGTTAACATATGCAAGCTTATTTAACATGTGGACCACAAATAAGTGTAATTATATTAAAACAAGGATCTGTAGCTCAGAAGCAATAAAAATAGACTAGGTTGTATTATTAATTCTTGTGTTAAGGGTTTTGAGCCATGTTGATTGGCCTGAATTTTTTGATTTTGTTATGGTACAAAGGGATTGTTTGAAGTAATTTGTCCCCGAGAGAGGCTCACAATCCCAAGCGGGTTTCAATTCAGCAAAGCAAATCTAATTTTGTTTGCTTTATGCAAACCAGAAGGGGCTGTGGTTCATTCTGTTTTCACTGGAGGGGAAAGGCGCACTAATGGGACCTGCTGAAATGCATGCATTGCAAACATCATACCCCTGCATATATTAAATTTAGCTATGTGATGCACTGTGTTCATCATCTCATTGTGTACACAGATATGCTTTAGAACAAAGCCTTTAATAGTACAGGAACCTTACTACATTATGCCAACACACTATTGTATTTATATTTAATGCTACAACTGGAATTTCTTCCCTTGGATAAAGTGCATTGATATGTTGTCTTTTTTTCCCTCCTGTTACTTGTTATAGTAGACAGTGTACTGAGGACATTACATGCTTGAGCTTCAAGCCATCTGAAGATTAATTATATGGAGGTCTCATAATGGTTTTTAATTTTCCCTTTTTTACAGCCCAGAGTTAAATAGGAGACATGTTCAGGATCTGATTGCCAAAAGAGCAATAATCCCCAATCCATCAGATCGAGGCTGGAAGATAAATGACGGGGAATAGCACCTGCAAGACAGGTAATGCTCCAGACAATAACCACTGCTTTGACAGATTGCTACCCTCTCCTCACAGTGGCTCCTCTTTAGGCTTTTCAGATGCAGTATTTATACTGCATAAAGAGTACACCAGATCTGAATAAATGCTGGGTACAGAAGAAAGTCCATTTCTCTAAGAGCCAAAGGAAATATTGCCATTTATTTCACTGGGAGTCAAAGTGGGCCACTAAATTTTTTTTTTTTTTATGACTAAGTTGAAGGATGGATAAATTTATTTGCATATAAGTCCCATTATTTATTTATTGAATTTTCATAATAGTGCTATGGTTCACGTGGTGTTGCTCAATTTTTTCCAGGGTGCTTCTGTTTTGAAAACAATTTCGATATTGCATAGAGACAGACACATCTCAAAACCCTTCAATTTGTCATTAGACATTTGGCTGCTTGCCTATTTTGCTGATAATATTGCAAAACTACATTAATTTATTGAATGATTTTTGTGAATCAGTTCACACAGAATTTAAAATGATACTTGTCATGCATCAGATGATTAACTATTAAAAGCATAGGTTTACTTGTTATGCTTATTGTGTGGTACAGTTCAAAGTTTGCTTAAGTGTGCAATTTAAATTCAAAGATGGGTTAGGAATAATGATTCTTTTCCTTTTAAAGTTCCTTCACAAGACACTCAGGAATATTCTTCCCAGTTGTGTTATCTGTGGCCACTTCCCATTTTCTGCAGCTACTATTCTTCCTTAACTGTTTGTGAGATTTGGAAATTTTCAATACCCTGACAATGCCCAGAGCCCTGAGCACAGGCAGCCTGCATGGATTGATGGCTCTTCCTGGGAAGAGGGTCTACAGTCCATGGGATCAGAGCCCTCCTTACAGAATTCAAAGGGTGTGACTGCACTCATGATAGAGAGAAAATACATTCTGATATTTCCTAATCTTGTAAAGCCACTCACAGGTAATGCAGACAGGCAAGCTTTTGTTTGTGTGTTATCACAGAAGGGATATTTGAAAATAAATATTTTCTCCATCACCTGCACATTTCTTAACACCTAGGTTAACACACACAAAGGTTTGATGCATTCTTTTCTGCTGGATTTAGGCAAAAATTGAGATGTCTATGTAGAATCAGGTGCTAGACAAATAATTTAATGGGAGACTTCTCTCTCTCAAAATGGCTCCATTAAAAATGTAAATGTTCAAACTAAACTGAAACTTCTAAGAATGTAAGAAAATAATAGTTTAAAAGGACAAACAGCTGAGAGGGTTTTTTAGAAGATAAATCCTTTTGAAACTGGAGGAATGAGAGTGCTGTGCTCTGCTCTTATGATAACACAGAGGGACTGGGCCAAGATATTTCCATGGTGTAAAGCAGGACAGGAGATCTGAGCAGCATAAATCAGTATCTGCAGGTCAATATTGCTCTTCAGAGTTTTACACTTCCACAGAATGACTTTGAAACTATTTTATTTACTCCAGATGAGGATCTGGCATGCAAAAAGAATGAGTACAATTTAAATGGTTTAAAAAATAAGTGCTCTGATCAAAGTACTTTTATTAGCTGAAGTTATTGAGCAAATATTATCTGAAATAGAGCTCAGAATGAAGAAAGAATGTTTGTCAGAAGAGTTTAAATTGAGATAATTTTACAGAGGGGGACTGGGGAAATGTTGAAATTACCATCAACTGCAGTCATAAAGTATTTTCATGGCTAAATATGATTTATTACTTGCTTTTATTTTTTATCATTTCTCATTTATATTGGACTAACCACTTTACAAAAATTAATAAAATAGAGCATACTTTTAGAACCTTAAAGGCTAACTGAGATGAACATAAAGAGAAATGAAGGGAAGGGATGCAATGTCACTTCAATAATGCAATACATATAGCAAGAGGCAATCCTTGCTCCAAGGGGTCTTCTGTATGAATAGACAAGGCAGATAAAAGAGCTAATATTAATTCCTCAGTTTATGGAGGGAGAACTGAGGCACTGAAAAATCGAGGGACTTACCCAAATTGACAAAGAAAGTCTGTCTGAGTAGACACTGAATCCATTTTCTTCATGCTCTACTTCAATACCTTTCCCTCCCCAAAGGCTGATGTATATTAAAATAACATAAACTTTATACAGTCTGAACTATTCATCAAGATCATGTGGGGCTGAACCTATTTCAGCTTATTCTTAGTTGAGGGTCTGGCAGAGTAAGATGCTCTATTAATCCCTGGAGTGAATTGATCTAGGCTATAACAAGTGCTAGAGTCCAATTCTGCAAATGATAACGTAGTCTAAGATATCTAGATAGCCTTGTCAATATTTGATCTATGAACAGGCTTACAATTAAGTACTTACATATGTTTTATTTATTAGAAATTAGTTGTTAAGAAATTATGATTTATTACCAGCACAGGTCACACAGAACATTCAGTTATATCTATAAAAATATAATTCTGTCTTTTAGAGGTGCTTGAAATACAGAATGAGTAAAAGCTAAATTTCATAGGTTTCTTATTTATGGAAAAAGAGTTCAAAGGAAGGTTTTATTTGAATAAACCAGTAAGATCTGTTCATCTAGAGGACTTCAGGAGCCTAATCAACTTAAAGAATGGCTCGAAATAATTAAAGAACAGAATTAATTTATTTTTAGTATATTTTTTCTTACAATGTGAAAAAAAGTATGTTGGAAATTTATTGTAAGAAAAAAAGATTCCAACTTGATGTACATCAGATAAAAGGAATTCTGACTTCTGGTTATGTCTCAGGATTCATATTTTTCAATATGAATCTGTTAAGATTTAGAATTAACAGATTAATATTGGAAACTCTGTTAATATTTCCCAATATTTTTAAAAATCCAAACAGCTCATAGAATCATCAGAGAACCATTGAATGGTTAGGCCTGGAATGGTCCTTAAAGATCATCTAGCTCCACTGCCCCTGCCATGGACAGGGAGCCTTACACTAGACCAGGGAGCTCAGGGCCCCATCAAGCCTGGCCTTCAACATCCCCAGGGATGGGGACTCCATAACACCCCTGGGTAATTCTTCCAGTGCCTCACTGCCCTCACAGTAGAGAATTTCATCCTAATATCTAACCTAAACCTACCCTCCATCAGCTTACAGCCATTTCCCAAAAAGATGAATAAAACCCAAATATAGATAAAGAATCTAATTAGGTAGAAACAACTGCCCATAAATAAAAACTTTTTAATACCCTGAGCATATAAGTTCTCTTTGCTACATCCTCTTTTTATGAATTTTTTTTTTTTTTTTGCTTCTTTTACTAGTAATAATATCTGCTTTGATTCTACACGAAAAAAAAAGATTTTCTATTGATGCCAAAGCAAAACACAGAACTTGTCTGTATTAATATATTTTTCATGCCTATTCTTGCTGTTCTTATTGGGAATTCTACAGAAAGTCCTTCAGAGGAAAACCTTTAGATTATCTGGAGAAAAGCTTCTATGATGCCCTAACTATCAAATGAAAAACAAAAAAAAAAAAAAAACAAATCCAAACCCTCTAATACAGTGTTGCATAAGGAGTTGGATCAATATTTGGCACTTTTTTCTCAGGCTTTTAATTTAAGAGATTTTGGGTGACATTCAATGAAGTATTGCTTCTGCAGTACCTACATATTGAAAATTATAAAATCATAAAAGTTGAAGAAGAGAAAACACTAATCCAGTTTGCTCGCTGTGTTACAATTCCCATAGAAAAGAGCATGAGCAATGTCATTAGTTGATGCAGCTAAATGCACATATATTTGTGTATGTGTGTGTAGGGCTCTAGAAGATTGTTTCATAGGCCTGGCACTTGCCCAGATCAGGACTTGCTGAGTTATTGTCACAAAGTTTGTACCTTGATTAACAAGAGGTCCTGACATACCATAATATGCATAAATATAATGTCATCTGTTATATTTCTTAATAAATTTGAAATTTTTTTGTTTCATTTTCTTGGAGGAAAGATGCCAAAGTGTTTTTTGGAATATCTGCACATTGTTAGCACTGCCCAAGGGCTAGTGGTGTTTGTACTCTATGTGCAGTGCACTGCATGGGATTTTATTGTAGCAATTATTGTAGTTCATTAACTTTATTACAGCTGGATTAAAATAAAATTTGGTTTAACAAACTATAAACTAATAAAACCAATATTGTTTATTTAAAATGATAACTCTTTAAGACTCAAACCCTGGCATCATTTAAAAGGGCTGACAAGACTAGCAGAAGTTAAACTGATCCTCAAGAAACACAAGAAAATGCCTTCCTCAAATGGAGGCTGCAGTGCCTGACATTCCTTAGAGCACATTAACTTCTTTATGCAAAATTATGTTCCTGCCTTAACCCTGCCTTCAGCTCTGTACTATCCACTTAAGGACTCCAGCTTCTGGAGATGCTGTGAAGTACTGCTGAGACTCTTTCTGCAGAGATTTGCATGTCCCTGCCAGTTAGAACAGGGGTGGGGAGATCAGGCAACCTGCTGATGAAGGCAGGCTCGAGCAAGCACCAAGTGACTTGAAGACAGACAGACCTAAATGCAGAACTGTAGCAAGGGACCTCACTGGAGTGATGGGGAAATCACACCTGCTCCTTTCTTTTCAGATGTGTCATTTAAACTCTTGGCTTTGATTGGTTTGAGAAATGGACTTGGAGGGTGATCAGACTTAGCAGCACTTGTGCCAAGTTCCTCACTTGGCACTTGTCTCCTTAAGGCTGCCAACATTCTGCTGAGGCTCAGATATGTATGTGCACCCTGGAGCCCCATGGGGTCCTCTAGGTCTAATCACTTATGTTAAGTGTCTGGGCCAACAAAAAATGCTATCAGTATCTTCTCCAGAGACTTTTGTATGGGTGCACAGGAGCAACATGAGATGGCACTGGGAATATTTGGAATAAGCACCCCACATCACCCTGGAATATCGACAGAAAAGGCAGACAGTTACTTTAAATGAATATCAGAAACATCAAATAACATCTGGGAGTTCATCCAGTTGGAAACTAGAAAGATGTTCCACATGTCAGAAATGTTGCCCTCCCAAGTACTGGCAGCACCCATACACGGTGTACAAGGTACTGCATGGGAATGCAGTGAGAAGAACAGGTGTAAAATTAGGTTGATGAGGCAGTATCTTTCTGATAGAGGCTCAAACCTTTATATATTTTATATTCCTTACCTGGAATATTTTTCAAAGATCTACTCAACCTATGTTCATTTTTACTCCAATTTCAGTCTGTATACAATTGCTGGTATATTTGGAGTAGTGACAGGAAAATACTATGATAGTCAGACATCTCAGGATCTGTCATATTAGAAGAAAATCTAAGATCTCAGTAAACTTAGCAAAACAAAGCCCAGATGACTGGCTATATACACATCAGGCTGGAAAATATCTTGGAGAGTGAAAAGCTATTTACAAAGGTTTAAAGCTATTTTTAAAAGATTGACACAAGAATAAATAGGTATAAACTGCCCACCACTAGCTTCAGCCTGGAAACTAGGGGATTTATAACCAGGAATGAGGTAAACATCTGGAACAGCCATCTTCTGTTATGGGAAGAAAAAACATTATAACTACTTCTAAGCAGCAACAGCTTGAAATATGTCTTTTCTTACCAGCAGATACAGGATGGATTTAAGAAGCAGCAAGTTTAGCTTACTGACCTGCAGATTTGACACTCTGCTGTTATGTGTATCTTGGAAGCACTGGGGCTGGTGGCATCACTGATAGAGATGTTTTAGTGTTTGTGGCCATTGGCAAGGAATGGTCTTTTATCTGAAGCTTTTTAAAGAGTCAGTAGAGACTGTTTTGCTGACCAGTATGTCTAAAGTGAGCATGTCTCGCTAAAACCAAAAGATTCTCTAAATGTCTTTTCTGGATTGTGCAATCAAATCTGCATACAAGTTGCCCTTAATATAGTTTGTTGTATGCAAATATCAGATCAAATTCTGCCAGCTTTACTTATGTTAAGTAACCCTCAGACAAATAGTTTCTATGAAGTCCCAGTGGGATAACTCACATGAGTGAGTGCTGCTGCACATGACGAAAGGTGGCAAAGCTTGCCTAGGAATGAACAAACATGATGCTTCTCTACTATTTTCAGCCTCCAAAGGGATGAGACACAAAACATCATTTTATACTTGATTGTCAAAAGATTTTTCCTTGGCTTTCGGCCACCCCAATAGAAAGAAATGTCCCAAATGCATGCATATCTTATTAAGTAAGCTCAGAGGCTTACTCCTTGATTTTCACTGTTAATGCAGGCAGTTGCAGGGCCAGCTGTGGAACAAAGGCAGACCAAAAAACAAATTTCAGAAGTTGGTTAAGAGTACTTTTCAAAACCTGTCAGCACCAACAGAGTATCTCCATTGCATTATATCCTCAAAGCCAGATCTGGCACTACCAATCATCGGTGTGTTTTGAAAGGCATCATAGCCCTCTAGCAGTGAATTATGGATTGCACACCACCTTCCTCGGCAGCTTGTTGAACCAGAGTCATTTATTCAGTTGGTATTGAGAGTCTAGGGGCATGACAGTACATCTGACCCCTTTTGGGTAAAATTTGATCTGGCATTTCATTTCACGGGCTCAGCCACCAGTCTGTCAAATCTTCATTTTGCGGGTGCCCAGTAGAACTGCTGACGCTTGTCTCTAACTCCTGGTGCTTTCATCTTTCAGCGGCAATAAACATGTCACACTGCTGAGGTGAAACACAATCTGGAATTAAATTTACTGCATATAAAATATGGTGCCCTCTTTATTGGTTCAAATACTTGTCACTCATAATTTATTTGAAAGTGTATGGCATTCATGAGGCAAGAGTGCTGCTGGAAATGGAGGTGGGGGGAGCTGCAGAACTCCAAGCCACAGCAGTTTGCAACTCTTCTTCTCCTTTAACACCCATTTCCCCATCCCTTGCCAGTCCTGACTATTATAAACACATCAAATATGATAGCAATGCCTCGGCCAATAAACAGTATGTACCTCAGCAAAAACAAGCTCGGGTAAATTTGGCTGTGCAGCTGCACATTGCAAAGTGGCTGGAGGAGGATAACCACTACTGCCCTCAGAAGAACAAGTGTGTAGATGTTTATACAGGTACATCTGGAGGCAAAGGGTGGGAAGGATGGGAAGGAGTCAGATTCAGTCCTAGTCCATTTCAAACTCACTCGCTCACCATGCCTTTTCTTTCTGGCACTCAACTTTTTCATGATTTATTCCAAATACTGTCGATCAGCTTTAACTAATACAGTTCTTGTATGAAGCACCTCTCTAATCTCTTCAAACACAGATGTGGAAGCGCGGCTTAGAGCATGGAGGCCAACAAAAGCACTTTGCCTGTACCAGTGATTAGCTTTGATTGACATAGTACACTTCTGCTTTCACAGGCGTACTTTAACACCCATAAAGGATTGTTTTAAAATGAGAAGCACTGGGTAGTGCGGCTCCGGCGTTAGTAAATATGCAGTACAAATGTGGTAGCAGATATCTGAGAGAATACAAAACACTTGATATTCTTTTCTGGCTTTTCTTCTCCTTTTTCAGTTGTGTTCTTTTGGGTTGTTTTTAATCTAGCATTAATTCCTAATTGTCGACAAAAAATTATGGTAATATATATTCTGCTAAAACCTGGACTTTTGATCCTGCCCTATGTGCGTTTTGCAGTTTTTCATAATAAGGTGTAATGGGAAAAGTAGTCTGGTTATGAAAAAATAAGGCAATCCAGAATGTGAGGGTTTTTGCCTGTTGCAATACACAACTTTATTTGTAATAAACTGATGAAAATAAGGATGGATTAGAAAGAGACAGATTCAGAATTTGTAAAGATATTCAGGCTACAAAGCACAGGGTGCCAGCAAAAGAATGTCAAATATGTGCAGCAAAAAGCATTTGCAGACACAAGTTCTGTTCTGTTGTAATTGCCTAATTGCTAATTTTTTCTAGAATCCTCTTGATGTATTTATGAATGCAGTCATGTGATGCTTGAATACACACTCAAGAATGAAGCACTAAATCAGAGATAATATAAAAAAATTGAAATAACTTCCACTTCCACCCACCAAGCACTCATAGCCCCCCTTATCAATAAATAATGGCAATGCTTTCTTTTCCCCTCAAAAAAAAGCCAAAGTTTGCTCCTCTATGACCTATCAGCCAGGCAGCCCACATTCTGCTGGGACAGTTAGAGAAGTAAGTTACAGTTTTCATCCCCTTCTGCTGATCTCAGCTTCTGCTCACACATGAAGAGAGAGGTGTTTTCTTTAGGTAACAACAAACTACACCATTTAAAAGCACACAAATTTGAACCAGCACATAGCACTACACTTGAAAATGAACTGGACAGGAGGGCAGAATATGGGGCAGAGCTGTAATGAGATCCTGGTGAGAAACACCCATTAACAAGTGAACAGTCACTGTATGCAGGAGGTGAAATTTCCAAGCGATCTTAAGATGTAGATTTGTGTGCAGTGTGTTACCAGTAATCAGTAACCCAATAGGGGAGATACTACTGACAGAATGGACTCTCAAGCATTTCTGTACTTATACTATGATATAAAGACCTAAATGTGCATTTTAGTGACATGGTTTCATGAAATGATGACACACAGGCTTCTTTCCTTCCACTGGGTAGGATCTAGTATCAAACCCAATTGTGAGACTCCTAGTCTGGTCTGTGAGAGCCAACAGGCCACTACACATAAATACTGACACTATACATAGCCAGAGTGAAACAAAAGTAAAACAGAAAGATAGCTGATTGCAGTACCTCTGCACTCAAAACTATATTGAGGATTTATTTTACCCATATGAAGAAGAAATTTCAAGTAATGTACACAAGCTGGGAAGTCACACATTTGTGGTAATAATTTTATGAGTCTTTAAATGTTTTATACATAAAGCTGTCATTAATTGGGAGAAAAAATCTGTATTCCAAGTTTCCATCTGTGTATGTGCATGTACATTCCAGCATTTTTGCAGGTATGCGCACATATGCATTCATGGCACAAGACAAAAAAAAAAATCAGACAAGTCATTCTGCTGAATCCAGCCATTTTAATCTCTGTGAAAAAAGGCTAAATAAATTCTGGACGTGGGCATGTCTCATTCACTTCTTTGTTGAACAGGTTTTTGGGTTGTTTTGATTTTTTTTTTTTTTAATATGCACTATTGCACATCAGGAGAAAAGAGAAGGTGCAACTAAATTAGTACCGGATATTCATGGTCAAGTTAAACAGCTTTCATAGAAATTATCTATGCTTCCACAAGAATCTAGACAGGTTTTATACAGATTTACATGAACTTTTCTTGTACTGAGAATACCGTCACCACAATTCAACAAAAACACAAACAGGACCAAGCATCCACCCTGCAGAAAACAAACATGAGTTCTGCACTTGCAAGGTTCACAGGACAAAAATCACTATGGCAAATTTTGCAAGAATAAATAGCAAGTTTTTTGCATTTGAAAATGTTTCTGCTCATTCTTTAGCCTTCATGTCAGACTCCAAGGATACTCTGGGCTCACTGCACTTTGCACTTTGTCCAGAAGCAGTTTGGTTACCAATGCCCCTCAGAAAGTCAAGTCTTCTCGTGAAAACAACATACAATTTGGCTGGGGAGAGAACAGAGGCCTGAACAGCTCTTTCCTGAACAAAGGATTTCTTAAGTGGAAGAAATTCTCTTCGTCTCGCCTGAGTGGCCGGGCTGACATCCGGGGAAAAAGAAAATCCTATTCCCATTGTACGCTGCTGATGGAGAGCCTTGTGCAGTCTTAATTGTTCTCTGTCTGTCTGTATCTGACACCTCATACAGAATGGTACATTTCAAGTCCTCTTCCAATTTTTGTCTTCTGACAGGGATAAAAAATGCCTTTTCATAAATACTCTTCCACATTTAAAATCCATGGCGACCCACTTTTCAGGAAAATCAGCAAGGTCCCTTCCTCAAAATCCCATGCAGAGGCCCACAGTTCTGTCAGTCTCCCAGCCAGATTCAAAATCGTTTCCCCTTGGGTCAGGGCTTTGTGTTGTCCATGACTGGAAAGAGTCCCTGGGTGGGTTTTCTCCAGTCATTTCTTTCTCTTGTATTTCTTGCAGCCCATCCATTTTACGCCAGCTTTTCTTTAATCATCTGTGCTTGAGCTCTTATCTTTCTCCCTTCTCTTCTCCATTCATGGTCTCCATCCTGCAATTTCCATTTTTTTGCATGCTTTTAGCTCTCATCCAATCCCTTCATATCTCTCTCCCTTTTCTTCTGCACTTCTATTTGCTCCCTGTTCTTTTGCCCTTTTTCCTGCAACAGATTATTAAGAGCCATGAAACCTGCAGCCACAAGCTGTGTCTGACTAGGCAACCTGAAATGACAAATGATATATTTTTTAAATAAAGCCAATCCTCAGTTTTACTTTCTGTGAAGTTAACAGAAACTGAGTATATTCACCAGCACTTCCTATTAATGGGCCTGGATATGTTTAAAGAAGTTGAATCTTAGTCTCTTGCCTTGAAAATTTTGGTTATTGTCTCTCCTGCATGAAGATATTATAGAGATGAAGTTTTAATCGGTGGTGGGGGAAGTGGGATAGATCCTTCATTTCACCTTTGCATGCTGACTACTGCTAATTTATATCGAAATAAAACTAAGAAACAAAAGTAACTTCATGCACTTGTCCATGTCAGTCTTCAGGAAACAATGGAGGGAACTGCTATGCTGCACATGCTTTATTTGCCAGCACAGAGATCTTCTAAAGTACATTCCTAGCTAATCAAACACATAATTGTGGCAATAGGTTGAGAGCAAACCCGTACTCCAAGTCATAGTGACTCTCTCCAGATGCCACACATTTGGCCATCACTCAGGTTCTCATGCATGACAGGCCTCTGTGTCATAAAATGCCCTATCCTTCACATCAAGTTTGAAGTATGTCATGTAAAAGGACCCAATTCGTGTTGCACAAAAGAGGGAATGGTGAAATCTGCAGAGTAAACTGAGAGAAAGCTGGATATCGCCTTGTGAGGGTTTCAGTACTTTCAAGTCTTAGATTTGCTAAAAATTCTGTCATGTCACATATCATCTATTTCATCCTCTTTCCCAAACATTTTGCACCTTTTTTGAGGCTTGGAATTGATTTCTGCAATCCTCCAGGAGAAGCAATCATCACGTTTCAGTTTCTTTTATTAGCATTTGTCTTAAAACCACTAGCACATGTCTTGTTATCTCTCTTTTTTTTTTTTTTTTTCCTTTTTTTTCCAGATTCCCAGATGTCTATTTTTGGCTCCAGCAATCTGTGTTTCAGTGTGTTTGTCATGTGTCAAGTTAAGATTATAACTTCGACCATCTAGACCAGAATAATTCGGATCCAGCTTGCTAGGAAGGACAGGATACTTTTTTTCAGGAGCAGAAAAGCTATCTGGCACATCCCCTGCCCCATCAATTCCCATCTTCCCCACCAATAGGCCAGCAGAAAGACTCTGTGCTGGAGTGGCAAAGAAAGGAGATCCACTGGCATTGTGCTTGTATTTAATGTTTCACCCAAGTCTGGCTTGGACATTCTGGAAGAAGTTTTGAGTTTGACTTGGTAATTTGATCTATTATACCTCAGCAGCACTCTACAGTCATTATGAAATGCAGACTGTAAGACAGACCACAACAAGAATTGTTGACAAAGCAGAGAAGGAGACTCATGAGTAGTCTTCAGTGAACGTGGACTACTTGGTGTATGCAGACATTCCCTACATTTTTGGTGTGTCTATATTATTTAATGCAAAGCTTGGCACTAAAAGAAGAAGGCCTTCTAACAAATATCTGGCAAATGTCTTTTAACAAATGCATGGCATTTTATAAGACTTTAGATCCATTCAGCCTTATAACACCCTCATGGACGATATCAGAATATATAGAACAGCAGTGTGGACACAAAGTCACACAGATATTTTTGGATACTTTTACTCATATTGCCTTCAGTTTAGTTTGCACATGTAGTATTATTCAATACATGGTGAAGCACACTTCACTCCAAACTAACAACATAAATTCCCACTGACAGTCTGTGGTTTCCTATGGCACATGGACTGCACGCCATGCTGAAATACAGGCAAGCCTCCCTTCACTTGAGCTAACCTTAATTAACCAGATTAAATCTAGCCAAATTAAGATTATGCTACTCAGTCATGAATCACAGTGTTTACCTGTAGTGGCTCTTTAGCAATACTTAGCAAAGCAAACATTTATGTATGTCTGTAAGCACGTTTGTGCACGTCTGTAAGGATGTGGGTATTAATGCATACACATGGGTGTCTGCATGTGTGTGTACCTCACAGCAAGAATTCAAGGCTTTCTGCCCCACAGGAAAGTACTGGAGTGTCTGTGTTGAGTTAGTTTCAGTACTGGTCACCAGGTTGCAGCCGTGTTTTTAAAAGCATGGGGTTTTTTTCATTCACCTCAGCCTGGAGGTTTTTAGTTTTTATTTTTGGACTTGGTCCATAGAGGAATGAGATGGAAGTAGGGGGAAAAAAAAGTCAATTCCAAATTGTTGTTTTGAGTACAGTATTCTTATAGCATTTGTGGACATTGATCAAATCTTAAGGATCCATTAAAAAAATGTCGTCATATTTTTTTTCTAGAAAAGGGAATAAATATTTAGAGAAGATGATCACCTAACTAATCATAGACGGGAAAAAAGTGAGATTTACATCTATGAGTTTGGTGATGAAGAAAGAACACAATGGATGACCAGACAGCTTCAAACAGTGCTGGCAATTTTAGCTTCAATAGAGACTGAGAGCAGTGGAGAGTCCGTGGGGCCAAACCTGGGTCATGCCAGCCCATGTTTTCCCTGAATTAGCTGTCATCCTGTTGCCTCCCACCTCTCACTTCTGGCACAACCAGTGTATACTCAGCAATATATAGTGCCTACACAGCATATAGCCCCAGCTGGAATAATTAAAGCAGCTTAAAGCTGAGCCTTGAATCATAGAATCATAGAACGTTAAACAATTCTATGTTAGAACACAACCTTCTCATGTCCAGGTGAACAGCCCCAACTTTCTCAGCTTCTCTTCATAGGAGACATGCTCCAGTCCTCTTGTTAACTCCAAGGCCTTCTCTGGACTTGCTCCAACAGTTCCGTGTCCTTCTTATCCTTGGAGCACCAGAACTGCGCATGGTATGCCAGGTGGATCTCAAGAGAGCAGAGGTGGAGAATCACCTCCCTAACCCTGCTTCACAAGGCCACACTCCTTTTGATGCAGCCCAGGATTCCATTGTTTTTCTGGGCTGTGAGGGCACACTTCCAGCTCATGCTGAGTTTTTCTTCAACCATCACCCCAAAGTACATCTCCACAGTGTGGCTCTCAGTCACTTCTCCGTGCAACATGCAGGTGTGTCTGGGATTGCCACAATCAGGTGCAAGACCTTGCATTTCACATTGTTGGGCTTCATGAGGTTCACACAGACCCACCACTCAAGCATGTCAGAGTCCTTCTGGATGGCATCCCTTCCCTCCAAAGAGCCAACTGCCTCACAGAACATAGTGCTGTCAGCAAATTTGCTGACGCTGCAGTTGATCCCAATGGCCACATCACTGGTGCCACCTTCACTTCTTCCAGTCACACCTGTTAGTCATGACCTGCTTCAGTAACAAAAACGAGCTCTTTCTGGCAAAGGATGGAATCTACAGCAGGGTTTTCATGAGACAACTGTCACCCTATTTACAGGCTGTGTATTAGTTAATATAATTAAGGCATTGGTGCTGTAAATTAAATAGTATGGAAGACATTTTGCTGGCATAAGATCTGCACAGTATTTTCCATATGCTTGCTTATGAAGCATGAAAAATTAACAAAAATATACAAATTAGAAGTCAAAATGCTAAGAGCTTCTGAAAAGCTTTACCAGTACTCTATTATTTCAGTTCTGAGGAACTTTCTGGAGATTTCCATAATGGATAGTAATGAACTTCTCTTCCTTCTTTTCTTTCCCCTTTTTTTAGTGACAGCTGCCAAATTTCATAAATCCTATAATGTTCTGCACTGTAATTAATTTGCAAGCCTGTAATTGTTTAAGTTTAAGCCAAGAGATAAAGGATGCCAAACCACTTGAGCAGAAAAGTTGTATTAATGTCTTTGTATTATCACTTGCTGATTTATTTAATCTCTTTTGATAAAATTGTGATTCTCAAACAAAAACAAGAAAAATTCAAGCAGTTGTTTTTCACCATGAGGAGGAAATGGGCAGAATGGACACACACACAAACACACTGAGACAAAAAGGCTTTTGTGGCAGAAAGGGTCCATCAACAGCCTTGAAGTCAGTCATGATTCAGATGAAAATATGTGTGGGAAGAGCTATATTCAGTAATGACAGCTAAAAAATGATACAACATTTGGTTAAAACCAAAAGACTGGCCCGTGTGCTTCTGCACTGTGGCATCTTGGGACACCATTCCCAGTGTTAGCAAAACTAGTGCACTTGTTCTAGAAATCAGAAATGCATCAATCTGCACCATTTACAGCTACATACTGTTAATGTCTCCCTTTATGTACAGATTCTTCCTGTGCTTTCATAGCTGGAGTAGCAAGAGTTTAGCACCAGATGTGATAAAAGTTGAGAAGTGTATGGAAAAGAAAATATGCGTCTCTGTTGGCATTTTCATAAGGGTTACAGCAAAGGTCCTTTTCCAAAACAGTGAAGATAAAGTACTATATATTATTAATGGTCTTTGTGTTGGTGCAAACCATTTATATGAAGGTGCCATTTAGATATTATGTTATCCTCTTGTATAAGATACTTGTACAGTAAGTGCTAATGGAGGACAGCTCAATACCATGATATAGAAAGAAGTCTATCTAGGTGCTATTCATCTTCAAGGAGTCAACATTGCATGCTATACATAAACCCAGTTCAAATGCATATGTTAAGAAACAATTTTGCTAGTTTTAAACACATGCAATTTTTACAAGAGGTACTATAATTTGGTTTTATGCTTTGCACCATAGGTCCCTGAATGAAGGTTTTTAGGTTCTAGTGCCACTTTAGCCCATCTCTGAACTTTAAAAAATATGGAAGCAATTTCATTAATATTAGATTACTTTCTACTCCTGAATTCATCACATTCTGAATTTCCTTGATGGATCAAGGCCTCTGTGAGAAGAAAGTTATACTAAAGATTTGACATAACTCACAAAGAGATGGTGCTATTTTTATTGAAGACAGCAAGAATTATACTCTCTTTGTATTCATTTTTTAGGGGTGACTAATGTCAGTCATTGAAGGAAACATATCCCTGGATTTGCTAGCAAAGCTAAAGGAACATTCCCTTGTAATGGTAGCTCATGAGCTTTACAACAGTTTACATCATGGAAATTGAATTTTTGTAAAAATGGAAGGACAAGTAGGTATTATTTCAGATTTCTGAAACAATTCTAGATTCAGATTTCTTTCAGTCCATGATTTTCCACTGAAAAATGCTTTCACAAATATTTTTCTCTCTCCTCTATCCATCTGACATTTGTAATCAGTACACTACTCTTTTGATAAAATGTGATTTCCTTTCTACATTCCTATAATGCATCTCTTCATCTATGAAAAGCATTTAGGTATCAATGTCTTCAGTACAATTCATTATTGTACCTCTGAATAGGTAGAAGTCTCAAAGTATTTCATTTTAGTGACTCAGATTAAGACTTCTACAATGTTAAAGTCCTACCAATAAGCTGATTTGAAGACAGATCTTGTATAAGGCCTTCCTCCTCAGCAGACCCTCAGCCTTCATATAAAAGGTACATAATTCTGGATTTCACACAAGCAATTAGATAGTGCTTGGCAAACTATACCATATTGCTATCAGGAAGCAAAGCACTAAGTACATGTAACACAACATTTAATTTATTGCATGGTATAGAAGCAATAGAGAAAAGATTTAATTAGCTGGTATAAAAAGTGAAAAAGGGCAGATGCAATGTAACAGCACATCAGGAGATTTCAGCAGGCTCTGTAAATATTTTTGATACCTAATTACAAAGACATAGTTATCTGTTGAGGGCCAAGGATCACAACATTGCATCTTTCAGTGCATACAGAGAGAAATGGGGTAGAATAGGGAGCCATGCTCCAAATAAAATCACAAACATTGAGCTATGGAAGCCATACATTCCTTGGGCAAGAGGCTGTGAAGATGGGTAAGTCCAGCCAGCATACTTGCAAAGCATCAAAGGTAAGGATAAAGGTCTGCTGTTGGGGCCAGGGCAGCAGCACCCAAAAAGGCACAGCAGCTTCTGCACACACAATGCACTGTGGAAGTCAGGGCAGGGCTGCCATTAACACTCAGCCAAAAAAAAAAGATAAACAATTGTTGAAGAAATCATGCATTTTGGCTTGCACTGCAAGATGATTTGCTTTGCTGTGATACCAGCCAGCAGACCACATATGATGGCTCAGCCTGGATAGCCACAAAAGGAATATCCTCTATAAAATGGATACAAAGCCTAGATCATCTCCAAGCACCACTTCTGATGAGTTTCTTTTGATTTAATTATGATTTAATGGCATGTACTGACATTTACCTGATATTCTGAGGTTCCCCATTCAAGGAATTTTTTTTTCATTGCAAAGACTAAATTAATTTGATAATGTGCAAACAAAGTACTCGATTTATAATTACATGTGTGGGAAACTTTGTTATTTCACTTGAACAATTAATGCTTCTCCATATGATCCTGCTCTTAGCATTGATTTTTAGTACATTTTGTACTTAGTCATCTGAAGAAAACAAAATAAAGCAGAGGATTTATGAGAAAGCCTCACAAAATCCCAAAGATGATATTGTCCTTACTGAAATCAGGTGGTATTCAAATAAAAAAAAAAAAAAAAAAAAAAAAGAGGTGGGGAACACAAAAAAAAATAGAGTGAGCACAAGCTAAATTCTAGAAAAAATTAATTACTAAAATCTTACAAGCCTCAGGGGAGACATATGTCTGTAATCAAATTCTGGGAAACAAGCCCCTGCAAACTCTTGCATTTCAACTTCCAGCTCACCACCATTTCATGTTCATTTTATGGTGAAATGTGACTCTTATCAAACAAACAAACAAACAAGCAAACAAAAATCAGTTACAAAATTTCCACTTTTCCATGCAACTGGAAAATCCCCCAAGTTCCAAACAGAGCAGCGAGCTGCCTTCCAAACTCTTCAGAAATGAGGTAATGGCTTTGCGATTTCATTCCTTTGGTGGGAGCAAAGAATAGAAGCTGGGAAAAGAGAGTCTCAGAAAGTGTACTCTTTATCCCCTCCCCGTTGGTTGCCTTCTGCAGCTTTCAGCCCCAGGAATGCAGGGGATGATGTAGTGCAGCCGGTATGTAGGGAAGCACTTGCAAACTCATTGTACTTAATGAGACTTGGAAACCAGTCAGGACCAGGGCACTTCTTCTTGTGATGCTTTTCATCAAGAGCACAAAGAGGGACAGAAGAGAGGCGTGAAATGTTCCATAGTTTTTGTAAATATTTAGGGCAGGATTTTTTAAAACTAGCCAGCTGATATCTAAACATCCTCAGCTCCCAGGAAGCTCCTGCTGAAGATCCCATTCCTTTCCAGTGCTGTCTGTGTTTGTTCCAGATCTCAGCCTTGAGGACGCTGCTACTGCAATACTGGACCAGCAGTCAAGCAATCAAGGAGATGCAGTACAAAACTCTCTTCCATATAAAAAGAGAGTTAGTAGAAGAGTGTGCTATTTTGAAGGGCTTGGATGTTATTTTTTATTTTACACTCAGCTCTCTGTGCTTGTCAATTCTACAAACATTTTAATATTCCTGACTTCACAGTTCTTCGCACTGTAAATGCTAACACTACCAACAAAATATGTAGCCTTAGATTACATCAAAAGCCTCTTGTTTGAAGAAAAATGGGTCAGGGGTGTTGTGTCCAAACCTTGCAAAAGCGTGAAGTGGCCTGAGCCAAGTCCAAGGTGAAACAGATGTAGCCAAGCTTTATGACAAGTACATAAGCTGCCCAAATAGTTATTGTTCAAAAGCATATCTCCAAAGTCCACCAAAGAGATAATTCAGGCTTCAGGTGTGCTGCATTTCATTTAGTAAAGGACACATTGATACCACTGTGTATGAGGCTGTGTTTGTACATATATGCATCTATAATTTATGAAGCCACCTATTTAAGATTCTAGTCATTTATCAAGATGCTTTTGAGACTTGATTCCTTATTTTGCAGACCAAATGTTAACATTTGATTGAATTTATTAACTCAATTAAATAAAAAGTGTTCCACATTAGAAAGCATAATGTCGAAATTAATCCCCCAAAAATGTGGTGATGCTTTAACTAATATCCTGTGACCTCTTGATACTCCCCGACACTGTCCTGATGATCTCAGTACAAATAATCACATCAGAGGTTGCCCAGGGATCTCTCTCCAGAGGCTATCAGATGTCTCCACAGGGGCATGTGTGCATCCCTCTTCTGGCAAGCAGAATTGCAGAATGCACCCCCTGCCTTCTCCTAGCCCCTTCTCCTTCCATCCTTCACAGCCATTCCAGAGCAGAACAAGGTGCCAAATCTAGCTGCAGTTATCCTCAGGAAAATACTCCCTTTGCTGACTTTGATTGCAAACAGAAGCAGGATGTGGACATTAGAAGAATATTTGATCAGGAAGATGACCAGAAAAATAATAACTATCTGGGGATAGAAATCCAACCATACACATACAACCTGAAAATAATTCCTTGTAATTAGTGACCCTGTAAAAAAATCTTTTTGCTGACTTGTAGCTATCAAGGTAAGAGTCTATTCCTTTGTCAGTATTTACCAGGTGCAGATCAATTTCACACCATCACCAAAAAAGCAATAGCATCAAACTGAGCCCATATACACTGACATCTCACCACCACACTGTCTGCTCTGCACCTCACTAGTAACTTGAAGACAATTGGAAGTGGGACCTTAGTCCCAAGCAGATCAAACCATCTCCCATCCCAAGCTCTTCTTGTAGCTAGGCTGTTCTAAGTCTGAAAGAACAGAAAGGCAGTGCATGTAACAGATTTTCTCACAACCACTGCAATTTTCAGTCTGGTAAGACACCAAAGGCAACTTTTGCTGTGCAAGAAGAAAGAATCAGCAACCTATTCTCAGACTAGCAAAAAAGTTCTTGAATACTCACACTGGGGAGTCATAAAGGTCTGGACATCATGCCAGTACAACAATGAATTGTTCCCCCCAATCTACCATTGAATAACACATGGAAATGTTCATAAATAGAAGAACAGAGAATATGAGGGACCTTTATTCTATGCCTGGAAATAAAAATGAAACATGCAGACTCTGCACTTTAATCTTAACATAACCTCACTGAGCTAAAGCAGGCAATTGCAAAGGTGACAGAGAACAGGGCACAGCCATAACAGAGCTCCACAAGCATCCAATGTAAACTAATCCCAAACATCCTAATTCCTATTTTGCATTATAAGTCCCAGCAACTCTTCTGGTCAGGAGCTGAAATACCTTTGGTGAAAAGAGGTATCCCTGCTGTCCTTTGGAAAGATCGTGTCTCAGCTTCCTGAGCTATTCAGGCACCATGCTGGACCTGCCAGGTGCACATAACTCTTCAAAACACTCCTCAGCCCAAACACACAAACTATCCACAAAAAAATGATAAAACAGAAACATGCTGTAGGAAAGGGTTTTTGTATAATCTTAAGGATTCACAAAGGCCTGGCTGCATTCTCATATCCTTCCCTGTTCTGTTATTCCACAGACATCTGATAATACTATTGGAGTAAAAATATTTTATTAAAACTGATTTTTCATTTATAAATTCTTATGGAATTTGCCACCCCAAAAACATATTCTTTGACTCATAATTTGAGATTATTGTTAATACCAGGTTTGTAATTTCTCAGGAAAAAACTGCATGATTTGTTGATGCTTCCACTACTCAAGATGAAAGTAAAAATTTCCCATTCCACTACACATTTTGAAAGCAATGATTCTTACACTATATATACATACTCTTATATAAATTTCATATATTTATATTCTATATACTACATACAAAATCAGTATTCTCACAATAATTTCTATATTTTATCTCACATAATCTGCTTTCCTGATACAGCTTTTTATAAATCCTGAAAGACTACTACCTCCTCATCCACTGCTCCTACTCAGACAGAAGGAGCCAAGTATATGCACTACTGTCCTTTAATATGAAGGAAAAAAAAAAAAAAACAAAAAACAAAAAAACCTAAAAATTGATAGTTAACTCTTTTTCAAAGACTCCTACTTGATTTTCACCACCATCACCTGGGTGGCTTGGAGATGTTTAAGGGGAGCCACTGTTCTGCTGCAGCATGAGTTCCAAACACATCTAATGTGTTAACTGACTGTCATGAGAAACACGAGAGCAGGTGCCATCAGCTTTTAGTGTCTATGTCCCTGTTTAGTTTAGCCTAGCATACAGGATAGCACTTAACCTGATTAGACTATATTTGCATGATAGGTACTTATGATGCTTAAAACATCTTTCTATTTTCATGGCTATGTTCTGACTAGTCTTTGACAGAATCGTCCCTTTTGTTGAAGAATGCTCTCAACATTGCACAAATAAAATAGATCCTTGACACAATCCACTAAGTATTTTATCTTGCTTTCTTATTAAGCTGTCTTTTTTTTTCTAGTCACCAACAGTGACTAAAAGTATCACTGACTTTTTAACTTTCTCCTGTTTTCTTGGAGAATTCTTTACTGGCTTTCATTCATAGTGGAAAAAACCACTCATTTAACACATACATCATATTCTCTAGTCAAATCACTACCAATTCTTTCTACTTCTATCATTTGGTTTAATTCAGAAATGTCATACTTCACATAAATCATTTTTTTTTACTCAAAATTACTCCTTATTGAATAAACTAGTGTCATTTCAGTCAACAAAAATAAAGCACAAAGATCCTAGCCCTCCTTTGGTAGTTTACATTATTTATCCACCTGTAAAGTGGTGTGATTCTGATGCAAATGAAATTTTTAACTTACATTTTCTCTTCTAATAGAAAATTACTCCAAAAGGCTAGAAATGTTCCTATTTGTGTAAATGAACTTTCAATTACTGTAATCCCACAAGAACTGTACATGTATATATATGCCCATGTTCACTCACAGCTCTAGCAAATTGAACCCATTAGGCAGTGTTTCACTTTGTTCTTGTTGGCACTGCCATTCAGGTGCTTTGATAAAACAAGCATATCAAGCCCTTTTGGGATGACAATTCAGAAATGTTCACTCTCAGCTTTTAGCTTGGATCCAGGCTGGAAATATGACACATTGCAAATCACACTGAGCTAGATTTATGGCATAATGTAATAGATGATTCACCAATACTTTTGCTTGTGCCAGACTGAGACACATACCCTAAATCAGGAATCAGTGACAGGTTTGGAACTGCACCGTCTATCTTAAAAAAAAAAATGGAAACAAAACAAAAAGTCTCCACTGGCCATTACTGTGGTTGTGGAAATGCAGAAGTACCATGACACCTCTACTAACATGAAAACCTTAATTTCCATATTTATGTAATTTATCTACTGTAGCTTTGGGAACGTTAACACATGAAGTTTCCTTAAGCTCCAACATGCAGCCTGAAATACAAACAAAATAAGGATCAAATTCTACCTTATTTTATTTTTTAGGATGAAAAGGAAAGGTATTTTTCACACAAAAACCGTAGCTCCTAAACTGTAAACTGGACAAGCATTCAGGGTACTCAGTGATTCACATTTTAAGCAACTGTGTGTTGGAGTTTGCCAGTAATATGTCCTGAGATACTGGAAGTGTGTCTCTGTGTGTGTGCGTGTCTGTGTGTGTGTGTGTGTGCTGTCATAACCTATCTGCCCAAGCATGGACTGTCTTGAAAGATTAAGTGCACCTATTTTGAACTGGAGGCTGCAAGCCATAATTTTTAGCTAACCCGTTTCCTTCTTAGTGAAAACAGAAATAAAAATATATTGTGCACACTTCATTGCTAGAACCTTTGACCTCAGCTGCCTGTCTAGCTGAGACTGTGATGAATGCTTTGTGTCTCTTCATTTTTAATTGCTCATAAATTGTTATCCCATGAAACACAAAACTAGCCTTGTCCTCATTTTAGTAGGGGTTGGAGGTCAGCCTAACAGTAATACAATTAAGGAGTGTCTTTGTGTGGGGGTGTGGGAGTGAAGAGGGCAGGAGGGTTACAGAAGGTTGTGGTAGTGAAAGATGTATTCCTTTCCAAGGCAATACAAAGCAAATTCCACACGTTCAAACAAAAGTCTTTAATGTTTGACAGTGTTGAGAAAAGCTTCTGGGAGGGCATTTAGAAGGGCAATAAAGTACACATCATCTTCTATATCTGTATAATCATTCTTAAACATAGACGTACACATGGCTGCGTGTGATAGCACCGATCTTCTCTTTGCAATGGCAGACTTAATCCTGGGGGTCAAATTTTACACAGGCATGCATGTTCTGATCTGATAGTTTCAGAAAAAATAATAGTCTACCTTTGACTCCTCTATAATATAATCTAAACCACATCTGTGGAGATAACTCTGCAGAGTTACTTTCCTCTGCATAATCTTCCTGTGGTTGTCACACACTTCCTTCCTATTCTTGAAAGTCTGGAGTACCCTTAATTCAAATAATATACAGAATGCCACAACACAAAAATATCTTTCACTTTCAAAATGCTTGGTAATAAATAACAATAAACTCTTAGCTCAGTGAGATAAGGGATCTTGCTGTGCCCAGTAAGGGCATAAGGGATCTTACTTTTGATTTTGGCTGAATCAATATAAAATAAAGCAAGCTTGCTGAATTTGCTTTTACCTCACACCACACATAACTCTGTTTAACAAAAGACATTGAGCTTTTGGTAATTGAGCATGTCTTCAGATTCCTACAGACAAAACCATTCTGGTCATACTGAGCTTTTGTTGAGGTTACTATAGGCATTTTGCTCCAAAACCCATAACAATCCTCGTTTTCTATTTAGGTCTAAGAAAATGTGGTATCTGCTGCAAAGCCACCAAGTTCTCAGCAACCTGTCACAGAGGTTGGAAACAGTCTTCTCCAGAACTTTTCACAGACTGATTCCAACAGCTGTTTATAAAACAGTAATAGCTATAAAGGTAAAATAGCATTTAGCATCCAGTGGTGAATTCCTCCTGGAAGACAGAGAACTCCACCATTTAGTCATAGTACAGTGGCTGCTAGCCACTCATACAGATTCCAGTGGTCCAGCTAGCAGAAAGTTTTAGTCTCAGTAAGAGACTACAACTCAGTCAGACTGCTGAGTTTGGCAGCCTAATTATCTGTACCTCCTCACCTGCATGCTCACCAGTGACCTGTCATCACACTTTCACAAAACATCCTAAGGTTTCTTCAGATACTGCATGGAAAGAGATGCAACAACTTACTGTGGGAGGTTTCTAGGGCTGCAAGATAAAAATGTGAACTGGATTTCCAGGATATTCAGTTTTCCCCCAGAACTAAGTTTGGGTCTTCTCTTTTTTCAAAAGTATTTATTTTTCAGTTACTAACATTTTATCATTTTACTTCATAGAATATTAATTACTTTCCCATGAATACTACTGCAGTACAATTAGGAAAGAGAGCAGAAGCTATTGCAGAATACTGTTCTCCCTCTAATGAGGGATTCCTTCTTGCTTTAGCTGTGCTAGTAGTTAAAATTACAAATGGTCCCAGTAAGATTAAATTATATTTCAAGTCTTCTGTAAACTGGATTCTCACTTTATCTTTAGCAGATAAAAAACATATTAGCATGTCTACAGTTTGGGGTGGAAAAATATGTATTTCTCTGATAGATGGGGTCTATCGCATTATGCTGTAATGTTTATCATGACTTCTGCAAGATTTATCCTTTTAGTTAAAAAATCCATTCCTTAAGTCTGGTGATTCTATGAGATTCGTAACTTCCTTGCCCAAAATGTAAAGGCATGGTACCATCCCTTGGCATCTAATGTCAGTTGTGATTTAAGAACCAAAGCTCCACTTAAATCACAGATAATCTGGCCTGCCCACATTCCAGTGTTCTTGAAATCTTTGGTGATAAAGCACAGTATATTCTTCCAATATGTGGAAATTTCCTGAGATGCCAGGACACCTACAGTTAGGAAAGAGTGTACTCAGAAACATTCTGTTCCTCCAGGATAGCAACCTACCTCGAAAGAAGAAATTCAGCTTTCACCATTGAGTCACCAATATTGTTCTTTCTGGATTTAGCATTAGAACAGTTCTAGGATCTCTCTTATGTTATAGTTGACTAGTTAATACATTCATTAAAAGAGAAAACTAGGTGCTAGATTGCCCCACCTCAAGGTATATGAACCTCAGGCCCACAAAAATGCCTCAAACACCAGGCCATGACTATGCTAGGTGTAGCTCTCTCTCCCTGCAAGCCAGACTGAGAAAGTTCTGCTTTAGGATTTCTTTCTGAGGAAGAGCAGCCCTGGCAGCATTTTATCCATGATGGTTTAATGTTAAACCTCTACTTATTTAAGTATATCTTTGTCCCAGATGTTTTGGTTGGACATATGCTGAAGCTCAACTTGCACACTCTGGTTGGCCTTAACATTTACACAACCCTCCTGTAGATTCAATTGAGAAAAGCATAGTATCAGCCAGATTAAAAAAAGCAGGGTGTACGTTTCTGATGTTTTCTCTATTAAAACTTATCACAGCACAAATGATAAATCTTGGTGGCCTTATTGAACCACAGCATTGCCTTACAGCATTCACATTGAAAATGGCAGACCAGTTACTTTTGTCTTAATAAAGTCTAATATTTCATTCTACTAATGGAGAAGGTTTCTTTCAACATTGTGTGCAAAATCTCTCATAAAATTCAGTAGGGTCAGGTCAGGTGGGTGTTGCTGCCAACATCAGTTACTCAGCAGGAATTTGCACCAGTGGGCAATCTCAGTAATAAGAATTCAATGAGTTCTAAGAAAATTGTGATTTTGAGTAACTTTGCTACTTAAGATTTTTATTTTTTCCATGTATTCAGTCATTCAATTAAAGTAAATATTCAGAATGGAGAATTAATCCTTGCTACATTTGTATTGGATAATGAAAGGCTATATGGTGTTTTAAGGCTGACTGTGAAAAGTGACCTGACATTAAAACCAGATTGAAAGCCAGCTATGTCATAGAGTTTATGTGGCCTGTGATTGGTTTTCCAATGCTGCTGATGAAGGAGTCCCTCACCTTTTTCCCCCTTGTGAGTCACTTACAAGAGAAGGGTAAGGGACACAGCAGCAAAATCAGTCTGTTGCCTCAGTAGAGGTAGGGGATGGAGTACATGTGGCAGCAAGGATCCAAGGGTTATTGATTGCAAGAAACCACAGAAACACGGCAGAATGGTCATGCAGGGATTACAGCTTCTTTCTCTAAAAAGGGAGTAGGATTATATATATATGTATATATATATAGTGTATATGCACAACTGAAGTGCATCTACACTGATGCACACAGCATGAGCAACAAAAAGGAGGAAGGGGAAGTCATGCTGCAGCAGGAAAACTGGGACATAGCTGCCATCACAGAGACTTGGTGAGACAAGTCACAAAACCAAAGTGCTAGAATGGATGGCTACAAATTGTTCAAAAGGGATAGGAAAGGAGGCAGAGACAGTGGGGTAGCCCTGTATGGTAGGGACTGTCTTGACTGTCAGGAGTTTAATGATGGTGGCAGTAAGGTTGAGTGTTTATGGGTACTTGTCAGTGCCAGGGTAACCATTGAGTCATGTCTGGGTCTTTTCCAATCTCACTGATTCTAGGAAACGCCAGTATGATAGAGTGACTGCTGATGACAAAACTCTGCCAAATATCACTGAGAGAAGGAAGGCTAAAGTCTGTGTCTCCCTCAAGTAAAACAAAAGACCAGCTCTAGATGAGTTCTTCCAAGATATGTTCCAAGTATATAACTTCCAGGTATGTTAATAAAGCAGCTATTTGGCCAAACAATATTCCTGATGTGTCCATTCCTTTGTCGCTGGGAAGCCAAATTTTCTTCTTGTTTTTCAAAATACCACCTTTTAAAGGAAACAGTCATCACCTTATGATGATAAGCCTCTCATTTGCAGAAACTCATGCCTAGAAATAGTGCATCATGTGCTTTTAAAATGATTTAGCATTCACTATGTACTACAAGGGTCCTGAGTTTATGAGCTCTTTTTATTTAGGGCCATGGATTTTAAACAGGATGTTTCTCAAAGCAAAGGAGAAAATTAATTTAAGCCTTCAGGAAGTCAGTGCCAGGGCAAAGCTAACGACTCTGAGAATTTCTTCTCCAACATGCGGCAACTTCTGAAGAGAACAATCCTGGACAAAATCTGTCCCCTTGGAGGCAGCAAATGAACTCTATCAGAACAGAGAACTCAGAGAGAAGTTTAGAAAGCAGGTTATGCATGGTTAGGATGCCCATTTTACAGCCCTAGCATCAGAGAGCAAGACCAGTCAGAACTCCAGGGCACCTGCCTCTGCTTTGTGACAGACACATGCTGCTGCCTTGTACTTCCTCGCCAGTCTCAGACGAGAACCTGGAGAGCAGTGAAAGCTGTTAAATGTAGTTCATAATGCAGCCATATCTTTGGCCTTAGCTCCAGCAAGCCCAGATGGGAAATAAGGGTCATTTAGAAACAGAGCACTTCCCACAAACTAGAGAGAAAGATGTAAAACGTACTCACCTACTCATAATTTTCTTCCTCTGAAGTGGATACTGGGTCCTCTGTGACCCATTAGAGCTGGATTATTCTTCCACTCTAAACAAAGAAGCTATCTGATTTTTTTTTGCAAGCTTCTCAAACTAGTGCCAACTGCCCAAAATGAGAAGACAAACTGCAAATCCTAATGAATAAACATTTTGCAAGATTAGCCATCTCCAAGCAGGAGATGTTCGCTTTTATCTATTTAATTTATCAAACAAAAAATGGAAATGAAGATGGTAAAGCAAGATACCAAAACGATGGAATTGAAGGATTTCTCCCTTAGCTCTCAGCAGGAGTGCTTTCTGAGGGACAAAAGGATGATTAGAGACATGATGCAAATGAGACAGTCTTCTGGGTGGGGTCTCTCCATATCCACTGTAGAAAAGGAAAATTCCAAGCAGGAAAGTACATTTTAGCTTGTTCCCTTGTGGATGTCTGGTGCTCAGTGATGCATCACAGGTGGGACATATCAAACAGTAAAACAAATCTTCACAAGCATAAGAGACATTTAAGATATCAGGAAAATTGAACCCAGAGGAAAGAAGATCTTTATTTGAGAGTGGTTGTGTGTTTTATTATGTTGGGCTGTTTTATTTTTCTTTACTGCCTTTCCACAGCATAGATAGAAAGCTTTCTTTTAAAATGAACAAACAAGTTCTCTAAATACTGCAGAATTTTGTGCCTACAGGTCATGGTTGGTTTAAACAGTACATAAGGGAAAGCATAAAAGAGCAGGTATGCATACAAGAAAAGAAGCACTGACCTGCTGTAGCCTTTTCCTTGGCAGCTGCCCAGATAAATGCTAGTCTTAAGTAAACAATCTCATGCACTAGAAAACTTCTGAATTTATACATCAGGAAATAAATATTAGATGTGGCTGTTTGCCACCCCTTCTTAAAGTTGCCCACATAATCCTAAAATTATATCTGATGTACTTCAGTGATTAATTTTTGCATAAACAGAATCTTTTGTGAGCAGAATTTTTAAGTTCCAACCACTTAAATTCCATCTTAAGTGCTAATGTGTCTAAATAACTGATCTTCTGGAAATACTCAAGAGCACAGGAAAGGAAAGAAAGTTCAAATGACAACTTAAGCATGCTAATATGAACAGAAAATCAAAGATGCACACTATTATTGAAGGTGGAAAGTGGCATCACATATACTAGCTCTCCTAGAATGCAGTAAATAAAGCAGTAATTCAATGTAAGTGACAAGAAGAAATCTGAATAGTAGCAAGTTTTTATGAAAAGTCCTTTTTAAGGCACAATTACCAGGATTTTCAGAAGTCTATGCAACACCATGATACATATGCTTGAATCCTGCATATTCAAGATGCAGAAGGTAGAAACTTCTTTTGCTTTCAAATTTAAAATTATTGGATAAAAGTTGGATAAAATCTAGAAATAAACACATCTATTGATTCAGGACTTTTCAATATTCTGAGTGACTACAAAAAATCATCTGAAAAACTACAAGTTAGTTCTACCACATGCTAAGGAAACCAGTCAACAGCTGTCCATGGAATTCACTTCATCTGATCACAACTACAGGTGACGTGATGGGTCACACAGCAGAGTCCAGAGTCCATGGGCATGAGGACAAGGACTTCCAGAGAACATGTCATTCCACACCTAATACTTCCTCTAGCACTGGATTCAGTATCAGGAGGTACTTGGCCATTTTCATGAGCTGCACAAGGGTTTTAGATACTAATCTGCTCCACCTCCTCCCCTCCAGATGACCACAGTTTGGCAAAGTGAGCTTTAACTTGCACTTTTACTCAAATCGTATTATTCCGATTTATATTTTGAGCTCATTAAAGAAGAAACTATTCCAACTATTTTATTTACTAACATTCACTGTCCCAAAAACAATTTTCATTTTCTTCATTCTGGATTTTCATTGAAAACTTTCACTTCCAGCTTGTCTTATGAAAAGCAATCAAATGCTGAGTGAAAATGTTGGAATAGATAACACTACCCTCTTCAGTATTAGAAAGATGAGGAAATTTTAGCTTTTGATGCTGTTTATGATGTTACCTTCAATGACTGGAGCCTTTTTATTTAAATTCATCTGATAATTCTTTAGGTAGTCTTGTTGGTCCAAACACAGAGGTGTGTTTCCACCATTTCAACACCTATGTATTTGATGTAAGAGCAAATTGTAAAGAATTCCCAAGGAGAACAACAGAAAAACAAATGCACAAGTTGTAGAATGCTTCCTTGGGAGCAGAAATGGTTTCAGTGTTTAGTAGAGAGCAGCCAGGTACTTGGGTTCTCTAAAAAGAGCTGGCAAAATTGAGGAGTGACAGCAGCTGAAAAGTCTGGTCAGCACATAAACAGATCTTCTACAATGAAGTATAATGAACATCAGCCAGTGATCTTGCTGTCTTCTGACACCAAAAGGGCTTTGATCAAAACTAGAAATAGGCCCACAACGAAGCAAAGCACCTGAGGCACTTCCAGCAAAGCCAGCAAATTGATGTGGAGCTCTTTCGTTCTACCAGAGTTTCAAGATGAAATATCTGTCTAGGTAAAAGTCCTCTGGACTGAAAGAATGGCAAAAATCTCTTCATCCCTCCAAGAATATGAAAGTTGCACTAGTGTGCAAGTTAATGAGGAGAGGAGAGGAGAGGAGAGGAGAGGAGAGGAGAGGAGAGGAGAGGAGAGGAGAGGAGAGGAGAGGAGAGGAGAGGAGAGGAGAGGAGAGGAGAGGAGAGGAGAGGAGAGGAGAGGAGAGGAGAGGAGAGGAGAGGAGAGGAGAGGAGAGGAGAGGAGAGGAGAGGAGAGGAGAGGAGAGGAGAGGAGAGGAGAGGAGAGGAGAGGAGAGGAGAGGAGAGGAGAGGAGAGGAGAGGAGAGGAGAGGAGAGGAGAGGAGAGGAGAGGAGAGGAGAAACCAGCAGGGTATGTGGGAAGGCTCAATATTTAGCCCGTGACAGGAATTTCAAGGATATTTGGAGACTGAAAATGCTTCAGAGAAAAGCTGTAGTTCAGTGAGAGAAGTGGAACATATAAATCTTTTTCTTTCATAAAAAATATTTATTTCTATAAAATAAGAATAATTTCTTATTTCATCAACACATTCTAGTGAATCATCGTTCATGTTTGTTTATTATTTTCTCCTACCCTTCCAAAACACCCTTCTGCATAAAGACATTGGAAAATGCACAGTGCATTCAAGAAAGCATGAAGGGACCTTACTGTGACAAATTTGTGAGCACATATGTCCTCCTAGCAGAGGGAAAGCAAGTATTTCAGTGAGATGTTACACTTTTTTTTGTTGTTATTTGTTTGTTTGAATAATAAATTATCCTTAGCCACTTACCAAAAAGCCTTTTGGGTACTGTGTTGTTTCTATACCAGCAAGACAGCCTGCATGGAATTAACAGAAAATGAGATCTGTCTCTGAAAGGCAGTCCCTTGTTTGCTTAGGCTGTTCTGCCCCACAGTTATAAAGTTTGTGCTGTTGCATCTGCAACATTGCTGCTGCCTCAGCCTGAGAGCTGCTCCTTGATGAGACAGGGAATTCCATTTAAAAAAAAAATTAAAAAGTATATTTATAGAAGCAAGGCTGACAAGGGGAGGGGGAGGTTATGGACTGAAGTGGAGAACAGGGAGCGAGCACTCATGCTTGAAACCCCTTGCTTGTGCAATAATGAGCTTGAAAGCCTTGCTGAAGTGGTTTTACAGCTGTGCAACAAAATGGTGCACTCTCCTCCCTTAATACTGACATTTTAATGTAGGATCACAGCTATTCAGATTGTCCATTGGAGCTGGCAGGCTGATGGTGTGAGCAACTACGCACTCTCATCAATGTCGCTTGGATGAAAGCTGCTGTCAGGCTCAATAAAATGGCAGGCTAGGCCAATCTGGCACACATGAAAGGAAACTGGAAGAAAGGCTTAATTGCACCTCCAGCAGATTCCAGTTATTCTGCTGGTCTGTTAACAACACACAGCCTGGCACGCCAGTCCTGTCCAGTGCGCTGTGCTGCGCTGGTAGGAAAAACTCCTTGAAGGAATGGCACAAATGCACTCTGGGTTAGACCACCATAACCCAAGCCAACACGTCACAAGCCTTCTCAGCTGGGTTAGCAGCAGCTGCTGCATCCAGCAAAACACTGAGAACAGAGAAAGGATCCCTAAAACAAAGGGTTGAGTTGATTCATACTTGAGGGACCAGCACAGGGTCCACCAGAACTGGGGAGATGGGAAGACGGGCTGGGCACTTTTCTGAGACATCTCAGGGAAGATCCAGTAGGAAGAGTACACGTTAAAGAGGGACATTAAGCCAAAAGAGAGGAAGAGGCATGACTGATGAAACTGAAATCTTGGCATTCACTCTGAGCAGAGTGTTGGGTGGTATCAGGTATGGAGAAACTAAGCACTTGTGTCTTTCATCTGATGGTGGGAGATTGAGGAAGGGCAAAGGACTGAGTTTTGTTAGTTTGCTAATTTTTGTTCAGTGGTCATGGTGGTCACGACCTATTGTTGAACTGTTTGCAAAGAATGTTTTCTGCTAGTGGGTGGAAGAAGACAAGGAAGAAAAATACACTGGATACAGATATCTTTCCTAAAGATAGGGAGCAACAAACCCTTGAAGCCATATTTTTCCTCTTAAATGGGACAAAGATAATGGGAAGTAATGAGACACCTCTGGATATCTCCTCCTGCTAGCATAGCGATGAGAAACTAAGGAAAGAAATGCTCTAATTTAAAAAAAAAAATTAAAAAAAAAAAAAATAAAATAAAAAAAAAGGCTTCATACTTGCAAGATGAGGCAGAATTACTCATTTTTTTACAGATCAGCACCAGGTGGCCAGAGGGTGAAATATTTAGTCCATCCACTCAGTCTGTGTTGGAAGTGTATGAGGATTATATGATTTCTTAGTATTTTTATTTCTTGCTATTTTTTTAATTTTACTTGCAGGCATGTTCAAGGACCTCATATAACAGATCCAAGACTGCAATTTTATTACTTTTTGAAGCATGATAAAAACGAATTACTCTGAACAAATATTAACATTTTCTATAGAGTTATTCTTTTGTAGCATAGTCTAGAATTACTCAAGAATATTATGTACTGTGATATGCTGAGGAAAAAGAATATATCCCTGTCTTGTGATAAATCCAATTTCAGTTGCACAAACCCTTACATTTCTAACTCTGATTGGATCACAACCCTCACTGTCACCTATACTTTGTGTTATTTTGCTACCTGGGAATGAATGGATCTTCTTACTGTTAGGCACCCAGTACCTACACAACCAGGTAGGAGAGACACTGTGGTCATCAGTATTGAAATTACCCCTATTTCTGGAACCCTCTGCATGGGAAATTTGAGCAAATGAATTCAGTAGCTCATCCATATAATGACCTGCCAAAAATAGAAAGCACAGTAACTTCCCACAGGACACAGCTAGAAAGCTGCAAGTGTTCCTTCTGTCAGCCTGACAAAAACAAGAAATTCTTACTCCTTCCTTAAAGAGCAGCCTCTCTGTTTAAGTTGGAGTCTCCCATGCTTACATATTAAAGAGCCAAGTTTCCTCAGCTTATGATCATTAAGATCACAGTTATAAAGAAATTAGACCAAGGAGACTGTGATTTTTCAGCACTCAGTAGCAGAGTAGGGTGTTTATGAGAAATTTTTTTTGGACAAATATTTCTTGTAGGGAACTAGTAATTCTGCTCTCGTATTTTCTTTCTCCAAAGTACATTATGGTTCCCCAGATCAAACAGTGAAGTCATGCATGTGTCTGGATCTGCAGATGCTGAAACAATACACTCATTGCCTTGAGAAGATGGAATTGAGGGCTCCACTGCTTCAAAGTGTATTTAGCACTTGGGATCCAGGCTTGGAATCACGTTTTGAGGGCTTGGAAATACACAGCTCAGAATTTTTGCAGCAGTCTTGTGTCTACTGAAGAGTTTAAAGCTTGGCAGCACTGCAACAGATATTAAAAATACATGAAGCTTCCTTTAAGGTAAAGTCCTCTGATGGTAAAGTGGATGGGCATTGAAATGGTCAAAGCCATTCCCTTCAGATGATTTCAGGAAAGAAATGCATTCTTAACTCAGTTGCATATGACACAAATATTCATCATCCTAAAAATGACACAGAGATCAATAAAAACTGGAAGAACTTCTTAAATATATCCTTTCCTAACTGAAAAGCTTAACACGACCATTGCAACAAAAATAATATACCTAGATTTTACCTACTTCAAAATAAAAAAAAAATTTTAAAATAATTTTATGGCTGCTTGCATCACTGTATACACTGTATATATGTTTCCTTGAAGGCAGCTTTTCTAAAAAATATAAATATTCCTTGCCATAATTTTGATTCAAGAGAAAAGTTTCATCCTTCAATAGTGCACGTAATAGAATTGGTCAGATTTGAAGCATGGGAGCACTTTTTTATCTTGGATCTTTAATATTTAAAGCAACAGAATTTAACCAAAGCATTGGAGATATAACTAACAAGCTCTCCCCACACACAGAATCTTATAGTTTGGCCTTCATTTTGTTTCGTGCTTTCCTCATTTATGTGTAGTAAAAACATGATTTAAATAAGATATAAAATTTGCATTCTTATTTAATTATCTCCTGAGACAATTAATGTCCCCGAAATTTTTCAATATTTTGGCCACAAAACAGATTTAATAAGAACAAGAGTAGCAGCACTAAAGTCAAAAGAAAGGTCTATTAAATCAGTAACCCTACTGATTTAAAGAGGACTAGGACTGTGCCCTGTGACTTTACGGATACTTATCATGCAAATTTCCAGAACATCCTAGTAAGCTTTTCATTCTAAGGCACTTACAAGGTCCTGCCTCCAACAAACTGTTTCCCAGAGATGCACATATCACTCGCTTACACTTAAACCTCTTCTCTATCCTAAAGCTACTGGGTTCTAGAATAAGATGACAGCTGGGATCACATACCACCCCCAAACCTCTTAAAATTATGAAATTATGATGCAAATTTTAGGAGATTTGTTTAAAATAGTTTAATGGCATCTTTCAGCATTCCTATAGCAAAACACTAATTTTGTGCCTTAAGAAATATCTCTTCTCAGAAAGATTTTATTTTGATTTTCTATGCCAACAACATCACGCATATTTTTCTTACAACATACTTTGAGGTTCAGTCTTCAGAGAGACATTGAGAATCATATATTGTTTTATTTATTTTTGCTTGACAAACATCCTTATAAATAGAGTGCTGCCATGACTAAGAGGAAAGTCCTGTAAAGCCAGGTGATAATGATATTTTATTAGTTTAATTTAAAATTTTCTGTGTTTTAGGATTTGTTTAAGATAATGCTAGGAACTCACTGGTCACCAAATGTAACAGATAAGGCAAGGCAAATGAAATGTAGAATTTAAGGATGTACAATAATTAACAAGCTAAGACTCATCATACACAAAGTTAATGGCTGAAAAACTAGACATACAGTTTAAGCTAGATTTCCTCTAGAGTAAACAGAGAAACTAAATTTTAGCAGGCAATCTCTCTCACTCTAAAATGATTTCTGAAAATTAGATCAATTGCCTTCTGAAGGTGCCAGTCTCTAAGCAGTGACTACTGCTGGCCTCGAGACATCTAAGTTAGAGTGGGCATCTATCTTCTGACCAGCTACTGACACCTCCACTTGCTAAACTGCATGGCAAAGTTGGCAGGAATACAATGCCATCAGTAGGAGTCTGGATGTCCTGGTTTGTGCTCAGAAATGCCTGCACCTCTAACAGAGACACAAAGTAAAAGTGATGCTGAGAGAAGCTCATGCACAGTTCTGGGGGAGTTTTGACAAGAGATGCTTGCAGTAGTTGGCTTTTGGCTGCCTCCAGTGAGTTACATGTCAAGGAAAACATGTCATCCACAGGTGATAACAAAACGGACCCAACAGATAATCCCAGGGAAACATATACATTCAGCAGGGAAACTGAGTAGCAAGGAAAACCATTTTTTTTTTGGTACAGGATGAGCAAAGCACCTCGAAGTTGTGCTGTAACCACTCCAGTTTGCTCCTGTTGTTCCTACCTGGAAAATCAGTTTTTTCTCCTGTAGTTTCCTGCCTCCTGATGACAATAGAGAGAACATATACTCGGTATTTAATGACGAGAAGCTGCAGCGCATACTAATGGTGCCATAGCTTCTAATATCATCCAATATCCCCTGCTGGCTTTGCAATTACATACACATGGAGCAGGGAAGTGGCATGTGGCACTCCCGGTGAGGATAAGCAGGTGTCTAGAATTACCTACTGACATGTCTCAGAGGAAGAAGGTAAGTGTGAGTTAACTGACCCCACACACAGCTCTGAATGCCTTGGGGTCCCAAATGGCAAAGGCTGATGTTGGAATATGGGGAGTTTGGTCTGTTGTGTTTGAAGGACTACCCTAAATTCCCTTCCCCCTCTCCTGGTCAGGAGGACACTCCTTATACCCAAGCCAAAAACAAGTGCTTTGTCACCCACTATTGCACCTGATGTAAAGGTATTTAATCAGAGCATATTTAACAATAATAATCAAAGCATATGTATTCAGGGTCTTCAGTTTGTGGTATTCCCTTCCACTGAATTATACATGTAGGAGTATGTAGCTCAGGAGAAACAGAAATATTCTCACCTTGGGATTGGGAAGATAATTTTATTTCTTCGGTGTACTTTTTCCCTTAGACAGGAAAAAAAAAAAACCAAACAAATGGTCAGAAGGCAACTTTTTAAATAACGTTTTAATTGTTTCTAGAGTTAATATACCAACAATATTTTGTGTTTCTGCTGTTATTTAACACTGCAACCTGTACTAGATTAAATTACATGGCAGTGTAGTACAGTGTATTGGACAGTAGGCAAAGAACACACTATGCTCTACTCATTACTGTGCCCTTGGCTAAGTATGTGAATTTGAGTGCACCTCCATTCTATAGAATCCTATATCCTTTAAAGAATATTGATCCCTGTTTAGAGACTCAGCTATCAAGACCAGGCTTCTCCCTTAATTATATAAGGAAATACATGGCTGGGTCACTTTTTTTCTTTTGGTTTTCACTGGAAGTCAAATGACCTTGGGTGGTTTGTTTCTTTTTTTTGGTACACTCTTGGGGCCAAAACTTTTAGCTTTTTATATTTCACACATATACAAAAAAAAAAAATTGACAAAATTAAGCTATTTTTTTTAAATCCCTGAGATTTAAAAAAAAAAATTGGCTTTTATATTCATAACTGAAATGTGCTTATTCACATACATGGATGCCTATGAGTGTGCCTATAGCGTAAGTATTACTACTGGGGGGGAGAGAGATGACAGCATGCCTTTGGTCCTCATTACTTCTGCATTACTCCTTCTTCATACAGGCATCACGTTTTACTGCTGAAACTGTAAGTTAAGTCAGGGATCCTCAAATTCCATTAAATCCCATGTTCCTGTTTTGGCATGAGAGCAGGAAAACCAAATTGTGAACTAAACAATTTAGATACATCTCACCAAAGCGAGAACTGGGGATCCGTGAAACCAGTGAACGACCTGGTTGTTTTCTACTCTTCGAGTCCAGGGACAGAGGAGGGGGTTGGCAATGAAAATCGGCACAGGTCACTGCGTTGAGATGAGACATTGTTGAAGGCAGGCACCTGCCAGGGTGTTGGCGCGGAGATGGATGATGAATTGAACACTGCCACCTTTTGGCTGCGGCCACGGCCAGGGGGTTTGCGAGGTGATTTCTGCCAGATTCCCTTCTAGAGCGGGCTGGGCACCTGGCAAAGGGACGCTTTCATGCCAACCCAACGCCAAGCACGTCCTAGCACCGCCCGCGTTAGCACACACCACGTTGCCATCACGTAAGTTTGGATTTCGCCCCTTATCTGTGAGATCCTCGGAACTGAGAAGATGGGCCAATAATACGAAGAGCTGTTAGCTTTACTAAAGACTGAGTGCAATCAAGTTGATGTAAACAGTCACTTCAGCCTGACTGTGCTACACTCTTCCTGCCTCAGGAATACTTGAGAGTATCTCGCATTGTGTTGTGCTGAAATAGTGTTTTCTCAAGCGGTGAATTATATACAGTTTGTACTTCAACCTCTTTTGAGCACTTAGCTGTGAATGTTTGTATCAGTGCCAGTGAGTGTGAGGTGATCTCATTAGAAAGAAAATAGTATCAGCCACAGAATTATTTCCCAGTGATTAGATTACAAACTCTTATTCATGCTATGCCTGCAGTTCTTACATAGGTATAACAAAAAAAAAAAAAAAAAAAAAAAAAAAAAAATTGCTTTTAAGAGCCCTGTGTCTGTTGTGCCCCTCTGTCCATGGCTGCCTCATCGAGGTACGATCGCCGCGTGTTCTCCCCACGCCACCCTCACCCACACTAGCAAGTGTGGGGCTCCTCTCACACCCACTCCTGCCCCGCTGTAGTGCACGGGCAAAACCCCGTTCGCTCAGCGGCTGAAGAGCTGCGGGCAGAATGTCCGTCCCCGGTGACCTTAGCGGTTTCACTCCACTTTCTCCCCGAACTGTTCACTTAGCGAACCTGAACCACGCGGCTCCGGGGGTGCAGGTGGAGGGGCATTCCCCGAGCAAACACCGGCCGCTTCCCGGGGCCCGGCGCGGCCCGGCCTGGCTCGGGTCCCGCCGCCCCAGCGGCGGCGCGCGTTGCCCGGCAACGGGAGGCGCGGCCCGCCCGCTTCCCCCGGGGCGGCGGCGCCCGGCCGGCGGCGGGAGCGCGGCCCCGCTCCGGCTGCCGGGCCCGGCCCGGTGGGAGCGGCGCAGAGCCGCAGCACCCGCGCCCCCGGCCGGCTGTCGGGCACGGCCGGCTGTCCCCGCTTCCCCGGCAGGCTCCCCGGCCCGGCCCGGCCCGGCCCGGCCCGGCGCGGCCGTCCGTGCGAGCTGGGCGGCGGGCCCGGCCGCCGCGGAGGGGTCCTGGACTCCGTCCATGGGCTGCTGTGCGAGGGGGAAGACAAAGCCCCCTGGCTCCCCTGCCCCTCCTTGGCAGAGCCCAATGCCCCGCTGCTTTCATTTGTTTTTGATCTGCCTCATTAAAAGACTATTGATGGCTTTAACTATTGTCCTTGTTTAGGTGCTGATTTACAAGCGCTAATATCTGACTGTGCCGAGATTAATGGGAGCCCGTGAAGTTTACAATTATCCGCAGGTCCCTTGACCACACATGGAGGGGTTTGGGTTGGGGTCACGCACTCTTATGAAAAACTCCAAAGCAGGCTTAAACCTGGGAACATTTTAATAGGATTGAATTTGTAATAGGATTTGGCAGCTTGGCCTAAACTATAGGGTAGGGGGGTGTGCTCTGGGCTACTTTGTTGAGTTTTGGGGTTCTGTAACCTGGTATCATTACTACGGCACAGCAAGGTGCGGATTTCAACATTGTGGATTTATTTTTCTGTGAAAACCTAAGCACAAATATCTTTGATATGGAATATTAAAACAAAGAGCCCTCTATCTGAACATACAGCTTATATAGCATATCCACAATAGGCTCCAATGTTACGTATTATTTGATGTGTATCTGTTTGCTTTATATGAGCTTCAAGCCCCTGAAATTATTGACAACATATATGACATCTATTAAGAAAAAAGATGCAAATGTGTTGCTTAACTGGAGTAAGAGTTCTGTTGAATAACAGAATGCCAACTCTTGCCTTACTCAAAACAAAACACATTAGGAAATAGTAACTGTGCAATAAATTAGATTTATTAAAACTAGTGCTACAAATAGAGGGGAAGTTACATGGGAAGGTGGGAGAGAAGCTAAAAGTGAATCATACAAGCAATTAGTTCTCACTTAGACATTGACAGCAGCGAATTTCAGTTGGTCGCACTGGCTCTATGGCTGTTAATTCATTTTACGTCACTTTGTGCTAGGCAATAATGCTGGTGTGCTTCTATGCTACTTAGATTGCTGTGAAACAGGATCTTATGAATCACCTCATTATTAGGCACCCTCATTTAGTAGTTCTCAGTTTCTGGCTTACTGGGGCTTTTCGTGGGGTTTTGTGCTTTTTTAGGAACACAGCAAAACTGGAAATACATCATACTTGTTCTCAGGGTTGTGAAAGTACCTTCTTTCAGGATGTAAACTGGAAACCCTGCAGCACCAAGGGAGGTGGTTAGAAGGTATCATGAAAAAATAATGGGAAGCTAATGCAGATACAGTTTGCTTGGCTTCAAAAGTTCTAGTACAGCCAACTTTAGGGAAATGGGAGTTTATGAGAAAACAGCAGCAGCAAATCCTGCACTAGTGTATGTCCCATGAAATCTCAGAAAATGCCACTGGCCTTGCTGGACTGGAATCAGGCAAAAGACAGGCAGAGTTTCCCTCTATTTAGAGCCTCAAAGCTCCATTTTTTGAAGTCAAGACTGACATAGGAAAGTCCTGATGCATAGAAAGTCCTCTGTGTGTATTCTAACTGCTCAATCCTGTGCATTATTGTAATCCCAGATGCTGTGCATGTTTCCTGTCCTTGTAAAATCAAGGACTTGAGTATTCTGTGGCAAGGTTGTGGGCATCTGGCCCCCCTAGCCTGAATTATTCATTTCTATAGCACTCTGTAACTGCTCCTTGGAAATTCTGAGACAAAACAAGCAAACAAAAAGTAATACTTCTAATTAGTTTAAGTATAATGATTTTTCCAAAGGCTCTGTTATTTTTCCATGGTTCTGTTATTTGCTACCTTTATCTAGTGTTGATTTTCAACAGCACCTATTCATAACTGCAATGAAGGATTTGAAGATATATTGGATATAAGGGTTTCCTAACAAATGGGTGGGCATTGTATTTTGCCAAGTAACCATTCCAGTCACCACATAGCTGTAGCCTTATTAGGAGGATTAACAGCCAAAGTCATTATGATTTGAAATGTGCATCATCTCTTTTGGCCTTCAGCAGTAAAATGTGGAAATGGATGGGACAGTCCTCACCAGAAATGCTGTTTTATGCTATTTGCAGGTCCAAGAAGACAAATCTGCTTCATCTTAAATTATTCTGGAAGGTTTAAAAATCTCATCAAGACTAATTATATTTTGAGTATTTTCAAGGAAACCTTGTAGAATCATAATTTTGAAGCTGCTCTGAATCTTGTGGAGAATTCAGTGGCCATGACTCTACAAGAGACATGTAGCCCAGTGTGTAATGAAATTTTGAGACTGTTTTAACCAGGGAAAATGTTTTCTGCTCCGCTATTTTCTTTGAACTCAGATTATGCTGTCTCATTAGCAGTTCCTCACTGTCTGACTGAAGTAGGAATCTGGAAGAAAATGAACTGACAGCAACTTAATCTAAACAAGTAGGACATGGTAATTGCTCACAGAGAAAAGTACTTAAGAACAGTTAGTAAAAGCCTGTGGGGTAGGAAAGGAGGAAGCAGGGGGAGGTGTTGCTCCTGAGCTAAAGAGGAGGGCTGATTGCTGGTTTGGTGCTGTGCTAGATACAGAGACAAGGCTTTTTCTAATACCAACTGGAGTTTAAGGTTGAAGCCCTTCAGGCTGCCCAGTGCTCTCCTCTCTATTTCTCTCCCTACCTTTATTGATAAGGAGCTCTGGCACTTTCAGCAGCAGCATTGGTGCTTCATTCTGGAGCAGACCAGGAGATGCACCCAACACTGGGACAGTGAGGCCAGGTGTATACGCTTTCATTTCCATTTAAATGGACACTTCACATTTGCTAAAGCCAGCACAGCCACTAGAAGAAGCAGTCCTGCCTGCTCCTGGCCCCAAGTAGGCTTTTCAATCCATCCTCCTCATTGCATGATTGTGCAGTATCATACCAGCAGGCACAGCTGAGAGCACCTCTGATGGTTGAGCCTTGTAACCCACCCCGTGGAAAAGCGTGGAGTGGAAGTAGAAATCCCCACTGTGGCTCACCATAGTCAATCCCCTGAGCCAGCTGCCTGCAGGGCTGCTGCAGAGAGGCTGGGGATCAGCAACAGGGATGAAGGAGATGATTGCTGCTTTTGGCATAAAGAGCTGCCATTCTTAAAAGCCTCTCAGGGGTAATGTTGGGGTGCAAAGCAGGGTATAGAGTGGCAAGATAGCAAGATTGAGCTTTAGGCCACCATGATTGTGCACAAAACTTGTGAGTACCTATGGAACCAACCCAAGGAAAGGGAGAAAAGTGCCTTCTGAGACCAATGGATGATATACAGTTGGAAGAAAGTTAATAAGAAGCCATATGGATTAACTCTGTGTATCCATGAGCCCATTCCAAGGAGCACTGCCTCTCTTCATGCATCCACTGTAGCAGAGCCAGGTTCTGCAATTGCCACAGGCAGGGCTGACTTTCAAAGAGCCAGTGACAATGGCAGCTGCTTTCAACTGTGTATCTGCAAGACCTTTAAAAACATCAGGCTGGATAAGAACCCAGATTACATGTTTGAACACAGGCAGTTGCCATGTTTCTGCAGTTATTATTTTGTCTTTCTGGTGTGACAGAAATTTAAAGGAAATGCATGCATTTTGAAATTATGACAGGCAGGATAGACATCTGGTTTGCCATTGCAATTGTTTCAAGAAAAGGTGTTTTAAGATGTAAGAATAACATCTTTTTATTAAAATATTTTTATTCAAACAATTTTTATTCAAATGACTGAAGCTTATTTGGGAATTTTTTATTTACTTACAATATACAGAATAATTTTGAATTGATGTATAAGGATTGATTTTGACTAATAATGAAGTTTTACTCAAACTGGAGGGAGGATCTCCTTCTTCCATCTTTTAATGTTTTTAATGTTACAACAAAATTATAGACAAAACCTCATTATACATGTATATGAAAAGAAAAGTGGATAGGAAAGAGAGATTACAGTCACTTAATCTGTAACACTTACACTAGTTTAAAATTAGAAAGCTATAACTAATTATCTCATTTGCAAAGATTGAGCAAAATCTGACCAAATATCCATGACAGAGTCTAATTTATCATGTATCTCATATGATATCTTTTCCATAATAGCTGAATCAATGAGACCCAAGTGCCAGTCATTGATCTAACGGAGAGATGGTGATTTCCATTTGATAAGGATTAAAGTTTTGGCAACAAGCATGGCTAGAAGTATCAGTTTTTCTTATGATGAAGAGATTGTTGAGAATTGCCTTCAAATATTTGTACTGTAAATAAAGGTTGTGTTTTTGTATACAGAGAAGCCAGCCCTGCTTCTCACAGCCATTGCTGTTTGTACTTGTCAAGTCACCAAGCCTCAGTGGAAACACTTCATGTTCAGCTTCACTCACAGTGCCCAGTGTGGTTTAAGGTGTTTGTTGTTTGCATGAAGCAAGAATTTGCTTTCTGATGTGCTGTGTAGGCAGGTGAGTGCATCTTTGAAAGTTAGCAATATCATGAGTAGGCTTGATAGGAGTTTTTTCTGAATGCACTTTGTTGCTCAGGCTCTATTTTTTTCAGGACACCCTCTCTGACATTAAACAACCACTGATGACATGCCAGGTGTCTGAATCCATATTACACAGAGGGCTGCTGACACTGGGGAGGTGACTGGATCACTGAGGTTTTTCAGCCAGGCAAGTAGATGGCTCTGTCTGCCCCCAAATGTCTGGGTGCAGGCACTAACAGCAATTTTCCCAGAGCAAAAAATAAATCTGAGTGTCCCACTAGACAAAGATTTTTATCTCCAACAACTGCCACTGATTTAGTTGTGCTTCTCTGGTTGGATTGCAGTATGGAAGGCCACGAAATAAACTTACAGTATTCTTTTGGAGGAGTCTTTCACTGAGATCATTGGTTATAGGTGCTTTAGAGGCAAAAAGTGCTTGTTTCTGAAGACCTTGATGTGATATATCCTAGCTAGCATCTCTCTAGGAAACAAAGGAAATAATGACAGTTTCCTTGTATGATTTCCGAAAAAGTGAGAAATAAAAAAGCAACACGAGAAAGTGTTTCACATTGTATTTTGTTTCCTTCTGCTCTTACTTCCACGTTTCTGCTGCTTTTACTGCTGTAAGTTCCCTCAATGACACTGGTCCCTGTCAGGTCTTAGAGCTTCAGCCGTGTGCCAGGACAATGGAAATAGGTCCTGAACAAACACCTAATTGAAAATAATAATAGTTAAAACAATCCCAAAATGTTCCCACCCCAAGGATATTGCAACCTGAGGAATAATGTATTTGCTGTGTTCTCTGCCAGTGAGGTGCTAGCTCAAAATTAACGTTGTGACTATATGTGTTTTCCCACAGAGCTACAGGGCAAGCTTTCTTTATACTAGAGGAAGTCTAAAGTGTATCTATGTTCCAATAATGAAATAGGAGCTAATAATAGATACACAGTGGCAAGCGAGTAGAGTTAAACAATAACCTGATATCTACTAGGATGGTCAGTCATGTTCTAAGTACTATTCTGTATGATAATTAATCTTTAAACAGCTCTGGTAAAGTACCAATTTAAATCCAAAGGAGAACGAGCTCAGCAAATAATCTGTGAGAATTCTGTATTGCACTGGATTTGAGCAAAGAAGAATCATATCCATAAAGGCTGGAGCAAACAGTGAATTGCTGTTACTGGAGTTGCTCTGTCAGGGACTGTGATGTCTTCTGAACCTGAAGGAGCACAGCTAGCACTGGCAGCAGGGTCACCGAGTGCTGGTATGTATTATATAGTGAAATCTGCCTTAAATGAGCACACAAGGAAGCAGTAGAAAAGATTGGTTAGCAGGAAAGATCACAAGCTGGACAAAATTATACTTAACTTGGTGAGTATTTTAGAGAAGCCTGGTCAGACTCTGCCAGTCATGCTGGGGAATGTGCAGCAACACTTGTTTGGAGGGACAGTCTAAGAGCTGTGAGAGCAGCCTAACCAGTTCATAGTTATATTTAGATCCTGGCATTCGTGTAAGTGGGGGCAGAAGATGCAGGCAGGGAAAGAAGGACTTGTGGCTGGGATTTCCTTTTCATTTCCTATTCATCCTGCTGCTAGCTTTTGTGCTAGAACTCTGGGTTAGGATGAGAAGGAGGTGAAGGAATTTATTTTTCTGCAAATAATGTACCTCAAAAACATCTAAACAAAAGTCATTGTCTGATATGAGTAGTGGAACAACCTGGGTGTAGAAAGCCTGGATTAATTGCTGTAAAATGAAAAAGAGAACTTGATGAAGGCGTCACTACAATTTCTTGAAGGTGCATTTCAGCGTTGAGAGCTGACCACAGAATAGTGCCATCTTCCTGCCTTCCCATTTGCTCCTGCTGTCAAGCCCAGAGGTGTCATGTTTCCCTAGCACCCCTCCCACTGTTTCCTGAAAAAGGGATTATATACCCTGAATTTCTTTCCTACCTCATCCTGCTACTTCCATCTCTTTTGAGGACACTCACTATTAGTGTAATTTTTACTGTGTGTATTTCTAAAACTTGCCTTTTTAAGAAATGCTAGGCTACACAACAGGGTTGGGGTTTTTATTAGTTGGTAAAGGGAGTGGAAAGCATTTGGTTAGGTACAACTGTATAGTGCTTGTAATATTTTCTTACCATATATGCAAAAGAACACAAGTTGTCTGTGAGTATCACAGCTTATTGAGTTTGATTTCCTACAGATTTGTATCCTATTTCCTTCCCTCACTCCCACCACAATAGTTCTGTCTCCCTCTGTAAACCCTCTGACATCTGTCAGGCAAGAAATAACACATACCCTGGGTAATCTGGATCCATGCATATGCAGATTGGGCAGCTGGCTACTACCAAGCCACATAACATATCACATCCGAGTTCTTCCTGCTCTCTTTTCAATGGGGTTTTCATGCTGAGTCTCTCTCCACTTCCCAGCTGCAGATTTTTTAAAAATGCAGTTAATTGTCTCTAAGGCTTCTGCTTCTCTTTCAAATTTTAGTTAAATTTCCCAACAGACTAAAAAGTTATAAAGGAGACTGACTTTATAGAAAAGTGGAGAGCCAAAAGAACAGAGGCTCCATTTCCTTGCCAAACCAGCCTGAAATATTTCATTTAGATCATTCTCTTTAGGGATAATACAGTATTTTGCTTTACTCTCTTAGGACACAAACAGAAAATGTGAAAGGCTGAACCCCAAATCAGCTGCAGAAGATGGCATCCATGTCCCTTTACCCCAGGTTATAGTCACTTTTCTCTCTACCAGGAACCAAGCTTCAGCCTCTCCAGGGAACAGCAGTTGTTTTATTTAGGGATTTCCCTGCTTCATCATGTTGACACTTTCATTCCAGACTGGCTGAGGTGAGGCAGGAACTGATTCTTGGGTGATGATCCCTGTCAGTAGGCCAGACAACCATAAACTGGTATCAGTTTGGTGGCATGGGTATCTATTTCAGTACTGAAAACAAAAGTCAGACAGCACTGGCAGGTAAGTCAAGATATGGCAGTTGTTTGAGAACAGAAGCACCTGGATTCTCTTTCCTTCTTTGCCTACTGGGGGTTTGAAGTAGGATCCTGAGCTAGTGCCTAACTCTTCAAGTTGTTCTAGCTTTTACACTGAAACCCAGAGCATAATTCTTTCTTGTCTTTTAGCCTAATTTGCTGAGACAGTAATGGGACTAGAAATTTTGGATGGTTTTTTTGCTATGTCTTAGTAAGGATTAAAGTGCAATACATTTAGCTGTGAAGACTCTCCAAAAAACATCTAGAGAACACATGAAACCTACATATAGGTTTCCTTCAAAGGCTCTATTTTTTCCAAATTCAGGCAAATTTTTAATGGGGAGAACAAAAGGTACATCTTTTACTCCCAACAAATTGTCTCACACAAGCATCAAGTACCTGCCTGAAAGCTTACATCATTGAACCATTTTAAACCATTAGACATATTTGACACATAAAACAATTTTTTCCCTAGTATCCTCCACAGAAATGATCTGCCAGTTTTAACTGAAACCTAGAAAAAAAAAATATTTTTTTACTCTCCAGCATGGAAATTTATAATCATGTAGTGCTTAGGTAAGTTACTTTAACAAATCTACTACCATAATATTGAGGTGTGGCACACAGAGCAGCCAGTTTTATATGTATAAAGGAGTTGTGGTAAAACAAAAATCTTTGAATCTTAAAATGTATTTTGCAAAAGCTGAAGCTCATCTGACACTCCTATACAAAATTCATCCTGCAATGACAATCCTCAGGTTTCATACTGACTACAGAAGTTATGATTCCATACCCTAAATAACATAACAGAAGGAAAAAATGGCAAAGAGATAACCAGAACCAGTGCTGAGATTTTCCCTTATATTTGTACACCTAAATTTAAAATATTATTTTAAAAATTTAGAGAATCTGAAAAATACCCTTATTGTTCATAAAATTATTAATCATACACTTTAAATGTGTTTGACCATTGTTTTTCAACTTCATTTTCCTACACAGAATAAATAAAGGGAAAGGTAAACAAAGTATTGGGGGACAATTAAGGGGTATTGTATCTTCACTGGAAAACTGGAGAGGCTTTGACATGGAGGCTTCATTATCACTTCCATTCCTTCCCTGTAGGGATTCATTAAAATGTCAGCCATGTGAAGGTATACCCGTAAATATATAAATAATACATAATAATTCCATTTGCAGATTCCACTCGGGAATACGAGCCCCAAACCATTTTAGTCTTGTTTATACCAGGGAAAATCATGAGCATCAGTCTGCTTTGGTGTGGTTCCACTGGTAGTAATGATGTTGGTGCTGCAATACAAAGTGGACACATGGCTTTTCCTTCAGTATCCGAGCTAACATCCTCTGGTTTGGGAGCCCTGTGGACTTTTTTGCCTTCCACATCTCAATAATAGTTGTAGTCTTGAAATAATACCGGCTCAAGTATATGTAATGGTGATCTCCAGCTGATTATCCCTGCATGTTTGGACTGAGTGGATGAACTCCCAGTTTAGGTTATCCCATAACCAGGTACAAAAAGGCACTGTTTTTGAGAAAGTACAGTTATATGTTTGTGCAGGCCATCTTAGTTATGGTGTTGCCCAAAACTTGTGCCTAGCTTTGCCCAGACTGTGAGAACATGGCTAATTATGTATGTTCCATATATGTCTTTCAGGATCCCTTTATCATGGTCTGCTTTGTGTTTGGGCAGAAGTGAGAGAGCTCAGTCTGGATGCAGAGAGATGGCACCTGATAGATGACTGCATCTCTCAGGATTACAGTGCTAGCTGGTGTGGAGAAAACATTAACAACCTGGAGACACCTGCTTGGCAGTCTGTGTGACAGGGGTGGATGGGGGTGGATAGTCTCAGCCTTGATCATGGTAGCCAACTGGCTTATAAAAATTCTCTTGCATTAATCAACACCCAAGCCAGCAATCAAGAGAGTTTAGGGGCTAAATCAAACCTGACCTTCACAATTTTTTCCTAATATCTGATTTAAATCTACCCTCTTTTATTTTAAAGCCATTTCCTCTTGTCTTATCACTATACCCCCTTGTAAAAAGTCCCTCTCCATCTTCCTTGTAAGCCCCCTTTAAGTACTGGAAGGTGATATGAAATCTCCCTGGAGCCCTCTGTTCTCCAGGCAAAACACCCCAAATTCTCAGCCTGTTTCCAGGAGACATGCTTAATCCTTCTGATAATCTTCCTGGGCTCCTGAAGAATTGCTCCAACAAGGCAATCCCCATTTTACATTGGGTGCCCTGGAGCTGGACACAGTACTCCAGGTGGGATCTCATGAGAGCAGAGGGGCAGAATCACTCCCAAGTCCTCCTCCACAAGACTGCTTTCAGAACATAGAGACTGGATTACTCTCTTGGCCTTCCCAGTGTCTCTCAAAGAATAGGGCTGAAGGTAAAACACATGGACAGCACCTTGGGAGACTTTGCCTAACACAGCCTATAAAACCCATTCCATGGGATTACAGTCTCCGGGGCTGTCCAGTCAGTACTTCATAAAAGCAGTAAGTTTCCTTTTAAAAGATGCTAAACAAATCTTAAGGAAAAAAATACATAATTACTATAAATGCAAGTTTTCCATTGGGTCATACATCTTCATTTAACGTAGTGATTTAGGGATTCCTAAAGGAAATGATAATAGTCCTTTGTTCTTAAACAAATAAGTTGTGTTCTTTATCCTCCGAAAAAACTGATAATATGATAGGTGCAGCTCTAAGGGATAATTATACTAAATGGCCGTGGATACCTCAAAAGACAGAATACATCTATTATGCAGAATTCCCTACAGAAATCTTAGAAATCTTATATGCATTGATTGCTAGTTAGCATTAGAAAGACTTTTGCAAGTTGACTTTACCAAAGCAGCAACTATTTGCATTAGCAAACAGGCAACATCAGCCAGCTGATAAGAATACAGTGGAGTAATGCAATTAATATAGCTATGTCTGTTAATTAGTGTTTGCTGACTGTCAAAAGAAGATACTGTTAGGAGACAAACTTATTTTCCTGATTAAAGAGTAGGGCCCATCTTGTTGAATTGAGCTGGACCCACTTTTGATCTAATTAAAGCTAGCAGAGTACTATGTGCTGGAAACTTATGCCACTCTGACATAACATTTGCATATTCATAAGTGAGATAGATTGATATTTTGCAATTAACATGGACCAATGAGAATAAAGCCTAATTAGTAAACATGCTCTCTTTATTAACTTTCAGGTCAGGCTTTTGTCATAGTATAAAGTAATAATGGAGCAGGAAGTCCTTTTTAAAGAAGGACCTTATGTCGTGTATGGTTCATTCCTTTCTCTTTCAAGCTCCATCTACTTGTTACTCTACTACTGCTCAGAGCCATTTAGTTCATGACTGGGATGGTGCTAAGGAAAAGGAAATGTATGAGAGCGAAGAAGAAATACGAGGTCAAAATACAAGTGGAAATGTTGGTAGGTACTAGACTCAGCTATAGATAAGTTAATTAAAATGTGCTCCTATTTTCTTTTATTTGATTTGAGTTTGCTGATTTCAAGTCAAACCTTCAGGTTTGGAATGTCTCCCAGATCCTCAAATGACAAAAATGAGACTATAACAAGAAGATGCAATGTGTATGCCAGGAATGGTAGTATGGGAAGCAGGGGCAGGGGGGAAGAGGTTAAGGAACACAGCTCCACAAAACATAGAAATTATATATAAATTATATAGTATATAAATTATATAATTTTTTTTTATTATTTACAAGCAGTAATTTTAAAGATCAGATTGTAGAATAATGATCTGATCAGAATCAGCTGGCAAAATACTTAAAAAGCAAAACTTAGCTCTGCATAGAGTGTACTACATGTTTTCCAGAAATAAGTCTCCCATCCATAACTACTGTCCTCATTATGATTAAGTAAAATTAATTCTGTATGTCAGTGTTTACAAATTCACTGATTCTAGCCTTCATTTTTTTTCTATTTAAAATACACAAGGATAAGGCATTTAACTAGATGTAACACATCAGAAAATGGCTCACAAACAAATATGATGCAGTATAAACTCCCATTAACTAATAATGTAGTTGACATTGATTGAAAGTGATTAACTCTAGTGCTCTTTTTCATGTTGTTAGTTAAAATAAATACCAGTCTAAAAGGGGAAAAGTTGGCATCTTCTCATTTTGCAAATGGAATGAACAAAGCTGAATTCTTCCTCATATTGAGTTAAAGTAAAGGATTAGTAGATGCATTAGGGAAGCACAAGAATCCAGGTAAAGCAATAATAGTCAATGAGGCAGTCTCAATCATTCACCTTTCCTACTTAAAAGAGGTTCGTTACCTAATGATAAAATTTCATGGTCAATTTGGAATATGTAATTAAATCTGATTGTAAACCTACTGCTATATCTCTCTTCTTCAGAGGTCAGCATGGCAGTATAATTCCTGACCCCTGTCCATGAGCATTTTCTTATGACTGGCACCAAATACTGTTTTGGAGAAGATATCTTTTCTCTAGCCTCCAGACAGCAGCTTGCTTTTCTGTGTGAGAGGTGAAAAGTCAGTTGCACAGATTCCCATCCCTAAATGTCAGTCGTGACAGGAGCCCACACTCCCATCACAGCTGCCCCCCTGCGAGTTTGGTGCTGGCTTTGCTGCTCTTTCACCCCCTGCCTGTCTACAGGGGGCTGGTCATGAGCATGCAGCTTAGTGACGTGCTGTCAGTGCTCCCACATGGAGCTTTCAGGCATTTCTTGGAGTGATTGCAGTATCAGTACCTGCCCTGCATCCACAGGGTGCCACATGGGTGGAAATTCTCAGGCCGTGGTTAGAGCTGTATGTGTAGTTCAGCTTCACCAACCCTCTTCCTATTTACCAGTTTCCCCCTTCACATTCTCACTGCAGGATGTGCCTCTCACTAAGACTAATTTAGGACTCCTGTGTTCCCAAAATTCCTGAGAGAGGGCAATAATTTTGTTTGCTTTTTTTTCCTTCAGAGCAGGATACCCACAGTGATGACTGAACAGGTGATGCACCAGACCTCCCCAATGCTCCTTTGCAGTACAGGAGTTTCCCAAACATCATTTTTTCACCATTTCTGCACAAAAGCTTCTCCTTCCCGACCCAGCTGCAGGGATGGAGGAGCCAGGTATGTAGTGTAGATGTCCAGTCTTCCTTCTGCCTCCTGCCACCACTGTCCCTGCAGTGCTGATACTGCCTGCAAGAGTTCCCTACTCCTGTAAGTGTGGTTCTACCCACTCCCTCGCTGGCTTTTGTCAAAGGCACTGGCAGAGACCAAAAAAAATGTCCTGAATATTGTTTGCAGTCAGGAGAAATTTATTATGACAGGACCACAAGAGCAGAAAATGAGGATGCTTCATGGAAAAAAAAAAATGCAGTAGCCTATGATGAGCTGTAAGTGGTAAAGTTAAGGTACATAGTGATTACTCTCTCTGCATAGTGGCACAGTTTCAAAGGCCTGAAGGAGGATATCCTACACTCTGGAAAAGCCTAGAATTAGCTACAGGTAGGATAAGATGGAATCTTATGAGGCTGCAAATAAAATTTATGACAACTTCCTGTATCTGGGAGCAGTCCTCCAAAGAGAAACTGACCTGGAAACTTATGCTAGTCTGGGCTCTTAAAGAAAGTGGTCTGTTCTTTGGAGGAGAGCAATTGTGTTTGTGGCAGACCTTGCTTGAAGCTCAGAGGAAGAACATCTGACTTGTGGATGATGATAGGCTTTAGGTATGAACAGGGCATCTGATTGATCTGCCTTGGCAATATTGAAGCACTTGTGAGAAATGTAATTGTGAAAAATGACAGAGACTGTGTTTTCTAGTATTTCCAATGTTAGGTAATATCTAAAATGAGATTTTCAGAGATGTAAGTTTAAGTGTACTTTAAATACCCAAGTCATTTTCTGTGGCTAGCAGTTAGGTTTTAAGGCAATTTATTTAAAAGTCTTTCTTTTATTACCAAGCCCTACGTCTTCCAGGCACCCATCTGAAAAATCACAGTTTGAAGCCTAAATCATTTACTATAGCCACTATTCTTTCAAAATGTCTTAGGTGCTTAGATGAATGACTCAGTGTTAAAACTTGATAAATTCAGATTAGCGAGGAATTATAATTATCTAATATCAAAAGCATTTGACCACTGGAAGAACTTATTAAGAACAGCTTTTAATTCACTATCTCAAGTAGTTTTTGATTCAAGATTAGATTTTCAGAAAAGAAAATGCTGTAGTTCAAACACGTATTAAATATAAAAGATCAGTATTGTCTGTACTCTTGTTATATCACAGCTCAGATTAGCTGCCCACCATAGTCTACCCTGAAACCTAAAATTTAGTCACTGACAACATAACCTTAAATTGGGGAATTGAAATGACATTGATCTCTATTAGCTAAAAAAAGCAAAACTAAAGAACTAAACAAATAAATATTTCCACAGGCCTTTAGGTCCCATAATCATCTTCATGAGGTAATTAAGAAAAAAGAATATTCTCCTGTGTATCTGTGGTCTTACCAGCACTAGCCTGGCCCAGAACAAGCAAATGAGCAGTGGTACAGGTCAGCTGGTTGGCAATGGCAAGTAGAAGAGAGCACAGAGGAAAAGGTACTAAGTGAAAATAAAGGGATGACAGAGATGATCTGTCACGTCATCTGTCCTGTTTCAAATGCAAAACAACATAGGAGCTGGGGAGAAAACTGAAGCTCCCACAGTTTCCCAGTCCTTCTTCAAATGACTCATCTTCAGCATAGGAGAAAAGTAATTTTGTTCCTCCTCCTCAGAAAATACCTAAAAAATGCAGGCTCCTATTGCCCCTTGAGCACTGATCTTTCATTCTGACTAGAAAAGTTCAAATTAAGAAAAAAAAATGAAACAGCATCTCTCTTTCCAGACTCTCCTGGACATGATGACAAGGGTGGAATGAAGTCTCTCAGCAAACACAAAGTATCACGAGACAGAAGTGCTGAGTAGGAAACAAGGGGGACTGTTCAAAGATGGTAACACATCTGAAAATCATGTCCTTGTAGACTGCAGAGATAATAAAGACTGCCTGCAAATCCTAGTTTCTACAGCAAATATGAAATTACTTTTCTATGTCTTCATGAAAAACAAAACCTCTGTGAGATTCATTTTGTTGTATGACTTCATCCATCCCCTAAAGGACAGCAGAGACCTGTAGTGGAGAATGAGACTTTTTCTTTAACACCTCCTCCAATATACTCCTGAGTAAGGATTCTGATACCAACACTGTAACCTACAGTTTTATTTATAAAAAAATATGAATTTTTTAAGGATCTGTTGTGGTGGGGTTTTTTTCTTGGGCACTTTTACTTTTTTAATGGGCCTCTTTTACAGTGAGAAGGCCCTAGATCTTTGACTTCTCTCACAGTTCTTTCAGATTGTGGATTCTGATCCTACTTATTTCATCAAAAGAAAAATGAAGGGCATTAGGTACATTTCTACTGTGCTACAGTATTCATCTTGCATGAAAAGACAAAGCAAAATGGCTGCCTTGCATGCTGCAATTTGCACTCTGAATTATTCAAATGCTTTTTCTTTCTCTTTTCATAGTTTGATGGTGCCTGAATCAACTCAAACAAATCAAAGTGGGTAATAAATTGATAGAATTTCCCATCAGTCTTCCAGAAAATCTCATTCAAAATAGCTGCAGGTTTGCCAGTCCATCACACTTTGAAGACTTCCAGGGTGATGGGTCTGATGCCAGTGAGTCACCACACTTTTGTACTGGGGCTCCCTGCACTTCAGGGCTAGAGTTGCTATTTTATTGAACAAGGGTGTTTCAGATAAAGCTGTGGTCAGCAAGATGTCCTTGTTCAGAATGGCAATCATCCCATATATTAGTAGACTGCAATAGCATATCTTTACCAATCTTGTGAATGTAACACTTTTTTTATGAAAGAGATTTGACATCCTCATAGTGTGTTGTATGCCAAAACTCTCTGTCAGAACCTAATTACCATGTGAATTTTGATAATGATATAAGCATGAATGGAATCTTATAAATGCAAAATGTTTAGTTTGCACTTGCCATGCTATAGAATATTTGAAGTATGTGTGTGTGAGGTATAGTATCTATAAGGATCCTACATTTTTTAAAAGCTTGCCAAAAAAAAAAAAAAAAAAAAGATGCAAAAATAAAATATGGACAGGTGAAAATTTCCATGCTTACCAAGTGCTCAACAGCTGCTTATGGATGAGAGATTCTTGGGAAGAACAGCCAGCTGCCCAAACCTGCTGGAGAAGAATCCAGGTATCAGAGAGTTAAAACACTTGCTCATTGGTTTTCTCAGCTCCTATTTTAATTTGCTCGCTTTTTTTGGACAGCTCTGTGAAGGCAGTCTGGTTCGCTGCTTCACCATACTAATGAGACTCATCCATCTGCCTCTGTCATTGCCAGGCTCTCTTTTCTGCTGGAAGTCAGAGATGAACGCTCAGGACAGGTCCTTTCTAGGCTGCAGTACTTAATCATTTCTAAACACACTAGATGGCCTCAGGCAGTGAAGGCAACAAGCATTTAACCCAGGCTTGGCAGCTCAGGCTTCCACATAGGCTGGCTCTAAGCCCTGATAATGAAAAGTAGCTGTGCTTTTACTCTCCACTTAACCAGATGCTCTTTGCTTCTTGGGGCAAAAGGTTAAATAGATATAAGAACCCATGCTAGTTTTGAAGCCTTTTATTAGCAGTCCTTATAGAAGTGAAGTAGAGCATTCTGCTCCCCTGACTACATCTCTCTCTCAGAATCCTGTATTTAGGACTGTGTCCACTAACTAGAGGAATGTAACCTCCTCACCCAAGGCTCATTTCTTGTTCAAGTAACAAAAAATAGAACCTAAAGCCCACTTTGCCACTTAATTATTTAATGTTCTATTTTCATAGTAAGAACGGATGAAGGAGACATTGCTAGTTTTGTTTAACAGTGGCAACACCTTATATTAACAGTGCAGATAAAGCACTTTTTCCACTGTGGCTGGGACAACTGATTTATTTTTCCACTCCATCTACTGCTCCATATGTCTCTGGAATCTGCCTTTTTCCCAGAGCTCATGTTAGTATAAAGCAATTGTCTGGGATGTGTAAGAATTAAGTATCCCATCATTCAGGCTAGACATGCAATTAGAAGAGTTGCACTAATTTCCACTGCTGAGACCCTGTCACTTTAATTTATCCTTACTCTCCTGCATTTAGGTCTTCTCTGGTTTGAGGCCAAGGGTTTTATATAGTTTGAGGCAGTGGTTCTGTAATGCCAGAGGTGGGGGGGAGGAGAAGTTGGTGGATGTGGGTGGGAGAGGGAAAAGAGTGGATAAGGGGAAGTGTTAAGGGCAAGAGAAGAATAAGAACTGGCTGAAAAGAACAAAACTGACATGTACACACTTAAAAGATCTAAGGCATGTGCCAAAGATATGTGGAGCAGCTGCAAAGGAAAGTAAGGCTTTCAGAGAGGAAGTCTTTATTGAATTGCAGCACTGGGATTGTGTCTCAGCCCAGATTATTTCTTTTTTGCGTAGATGTTTAGCATTTCAGCACCAGGGCTGGGTTCAAATGGCTCAGCTGAGAGCACTGTCAAACCTGCCCTCTGCTCTGCTCCAGGTTTCCCAGGAGACAGCCAAGGGTACAAGAACATCAGCTTCAGCTCAGGTACCATCTCTCTCCTGCCGCTGGCTCCCGCTCTGAGCTGGCAGAAACCCTTAAGGTGGCATCAATCTGCCAGTGCACCACCGAGCTCCTTGCAGAAAAGTCCAGGCTGACCTCAGACAAGAATTTTTTTCTGCATCTAGTGCTTCTTTGCACAATGTTCCTGTCACAGTCAGGATGAAATTATTCACAGATCCAACTGGTAAAGCTTGGAAAAAGCCTTCAAACTTTCCAAGCTTTCGTGCAATGAAAGTTCTCATTACATTTCTCTGTAGATAACAGTGAATTGCTCTCTAATCAGGAAAAGTTTTGTATCAGCTTGTATATTTGGAACTCTCTGGGTTGATTTGCATGAGTGTGTGTCAGTCCAGCAGAAGCAAATGTGCATAAAATAATTGTTAATATTGGATGATAGAGAAATACAGTGCTACATTAAGTAGTTCACTTGCTCCATTGTTTTTCAAACAATTTTTAAAAGTAACAATACAATATACTTCAGTAAATTTAAGGAAAAGTATATGAAAAACTGGAAAAACCACATCTACGCTCATTAAGTCTTCATTAGTAGAGTAAAGAAAATAAAGATATAACCTGTCATTATGGACTTGTGTCTCGGGGACAACATATCTGCAATTTGTTTTCATGTTTTCTTACTACTGGGTAATACAGAACAGTATTAGGAATACTTGTTACTAATGAAGAGTTGGAGAAGACTAAATAACGATGATAAGCTATTATTATAACTTAATTAAGTCAGTTGCTTCCTATAATAATATCCATCCATGGATATGGTCTCATGAGAGGACAAAATCAGACATTGCAAGGAAAAATTTCAGATGAAATCTAGGTGTATCCTGGTTTTATACAGTAGAATCTGGAAATTTAGCTCCACTTTCTTGAACATATTTGGTAAAATTGAAGGGGAATTGGGCAAAAAATGCCTTTAAAACTCTCCGTTTGTGAATGAAACCTAGTGGTGAGGAGCCTGACAGTTAAATTGTTCATTGTCTGTATAGTTTTATGCATTTTAAATGCTAAGAAAAATGTTATGCTACTGCCCATGTGTATATCAACTGTAGTTGAACGGTGCATTATTATTAATTGGGTTTATACACTTGTATCTGGAGACCTGCCAAGAATAAGACCTTGCTGCTGGGCCCCATACAAACACAATGACACTTTCTAGCTTGAGAGTTTAAACTGTATGGACAAAATAGGGTAAGGACAAGGAAATATAAATGGATGAGGTAATCAAAGTGAATGTAATGATGGCTCTAAAACACTGTAGGAACATTGCAATCTTACAGAAATTTGCTGTCTCAACTCTTGCACTAGGATGCAGCCCATGCAACCTTGGTCTCACCATATGTGCAAGGCTAATTCCATTAACCATTTGTGTTTGTGGAGACCAGAGGGGAAAGGGATGGAAAGCAATTCAAACTAAGGTCTAGAAACCTTTAGGGGGGAGAAGATGAGTGTAGAATCAGGCAGGTAATTTCCAGTATCTTTCCTCAACCCTGTCTTCACCAAGGTTTGCTACCCCTCCCACACTCACCCCCTTGTAACTTTGATGTTGTCCCTCATCGTGGATGAAGAGACCTGCCTCCACTCAAGCCTCTCACAGGCTCCTCACCATGTGTTGAAAGCCTGCCTGGGTCTTCTAATGACGGAAAGAGACTGGTGACTGTTCTCAAAACAGAAACTCTCAACCAGTTTGTTCTCACTCCAGAGTGATTTAGGCTGTATTTTGTTGGATATGTGTGTGAAAGTTATGCTGGACACTGTGAAGATCTTACTGAAGTCAGATTTGTGTTTTGATGCGTTGTAAGTAATGGCAAGTCTCCTCCTCTCTCTGTCTTCCTGCTGTCATTTAAAGGGCTCAGCTGATCCCATCTGTCATAGCAGAGATCAGCAGGAGAGTGCCATTCTAGTGCAGCCAATCCTTTCTTATACAGGCCATTTTTGTAAATATTCAGTGAAAATAAAATCCCAGCCTCAGATAAGGTAGACTTGCAAACTCAGTATTCTCAAGATGCCTCCACAAAATATTTAAGGAATATGTGAACTTGACTCATGGTCTGTTCTCCTGTATGTTCCATACTTGCTGCTTGTGTTTACAAGAGCAAAATGAGAATGTCTGCAGACACAAATAAGCAGTATTAGCAGGGCAATTCTTCAGAAGTATGCTTATTCTTCCAAAGGCATTTGCATAATAATAAAGGAAGAAAGGTGTATAAGGTAAACTACAAATCAGCAAAATTGTTTCAAAAAATGAATGCATTTCAAAGTTTTCCAAGAGGCCGTGGGAGCTCTTTGAAATCAATGAGGTAATGAAGTGGTGGAAAAACAGAACAAGAGAAATAGGAAAAAGGATGAATATAATGCTGTTAAATGCCCCCTTGTCCAGGGGTTATGGCATTTACCTGGAGCTTGGGTGACCCTGGTTTGCATCAATGCACTGTTAGAGTTTCCCTACGGGAATTTTGAACAAGTAAATTCCTTTTTGTGCCTTATCTTACCTATAAAGCAAGAAATGCAGTATTATTCTAATTCTGGGAGATGTAATCTAGGTTTTTGAGAAGAGATCCTGTAGTTTTAGTAAATGAAGCGACAACATCCCTCCACTTCAATAGAACTTGTTACTATGTAGATAATTCTACCATGTACTAAATTCTACAACTAGTCCCTATCTAGGAGGGAAAACTCAAAAAGAACTAGAAAGAATACATCAGGAACATTTGTTCTAGGGCCACAGCACTGCTCAGTGGTCTGTTGTCATGATGCATATATATATATATATATATATATATATATATATGTATGTATATGTGTATATATATATATATATATATATATATGTATGTATATGTGTATGTGCATGTATATGTATATGTATATGTATATGTATATGTATATGTATATGTACATGTATATAAAATAAGCTCTTCCATGCCTCAGATCTAGTGATGGAAACATTTAAAAGTTCCCAACATAAAGAGATGGTATTCAAACATCCAGTTACCAAAAATAAATTTCAAAATATCAAAAGCTTTGCATTCACTGAACAGAGTTCACTGTATAATACATAATATTTGAAAAGTGCTTGAAATACAATACAAATTTAATTTTTGGTAATAAAACATTAAAGATGCATTTTCAGCTGGATCATTCCATGATAAGCTGTTTCACACTGCAGGTAGGAATAGAATAATAATATAATGGGGGGAATTAGCAAAATTATTAGTGTCTTCCTGGTCCTGGCCCTGAAACCAATACCACTGTTGGCATCTGGAGGCTGCACCTGTCATGAGTTATGGCCCTTGTTTTTACAGGAAGGATAAAACTGGTATTTCAGTGCCATTCATCATATGAATAAACTCTCTGCCTTAGTGTAAATGCATTTGTATGCACCTACTAGAAAGAAGTACAGGAAATACAAGCATTCAACTGTATATGTTCGACACACTTCTTGTAATACTTTTTGTTGCTAACAAAATAAGTCACTACCTCTCTTCCAGGGGTAGTTTGGCAGAGCTGAAATCGCAGGCTCTGTGTCATGAATAAGCACAGTACTCTCTTTGCCCTTTAAATCTCCTCACAAAGTTAGAGCTTCAGCTATTGTATGGGCTCTGAGTGACCTGGCCAGAAACATGGATCCAGGGTTCATGTTATCCCAAAACATTTGGTCACACAACCAAAAGTGTTCTGCTCGTAAGGGCTGTCAAGATGTGTCAAGATGGTGAGATAAATGCCTTATTCTCTGATGGTTTCTTATGAATTGTAGTGCTGATGAGTGGTGGAGCACAGGAGGCAGCACGGCTCCATGGGCTATATTTGACTTTTGTGCTCTTCCAACTGCCCACCCCACTTGCTGGTGCTCATTTTCATACCAGCATTTTGGCCCACCACTTCTCCACTTCTATATAATTTTTGCTACAAGCAGGTGACAAAGATTAAGTGACATTCCCAGCTAGCTTCTAGGATGAAACTTCATCCATTGTCAAGGTTCATCTTCCTCATGTAGGGAAATAAGTTTGTCCCATGACTTTCCCTCAGTGAAAGGTTTCTGCAGTTCCCAGATCTAAGTCCATCCAGATGAGAAGAACATCTAAATTCTGGCAAGAGCCTCTTACCATGTTTCTGGCCATGATGGCAAATTACTCTGGAGAAGTTGGTTTGAAGGTTAAATCATCATGTTTCAAATAATTAAACAGAAATGTATTTTCAAGCTATAGCAGAGTTGTATTTGCCTTCCAGTTATAAATGCAGTAACTAGTATTGCCATTAATTCTTTAAATCATCTGAATAATTTCTGTATCAGTAATAGGGAATAACATGAATGGTGTAGTCAAGGATTTTAAAGCCAGAATAAGGCCATGACTGAAAAAAAGAACTTTTTGGTTTTTCTAGTTCCTCTGAAATCCAGGGAGTTGTACTCTGTTACACCACACAAGAAGCCAAGTCATTTAAAGCACTGTATAATTTAACAGTAACTGTGCCAAATTTGGTTGTGCCAGAGAAGCTGGACTAGAGAATGTCCAGAGGTTCCTTCCAATCATAACAATTCTGTGATTCTGTGAATAGAAAATAATAACACTACAGAAGGAGGTGGTGGTTTTTTTTCTGATTCGTGCATATTATTTTCATTTTGTGAGTTCACATAGTGGAGAGTGAAGAATAGCTACTTAAAAATCTGTCTTAATGCTTTCAGAGTGTAAACTTTTTACAAAAATAGCTTGGATATCTGTAGGAATCTTTACAAAAAGGTAATGCCAAGTAATAATCTAATTTCCTTTTTTTCTTTTTTATGGACCAATTGGAAATAAATAAATAAATAAATGAACAAGCAAGAGAACAGTAGTGCATTTGCTCACACAACTTTTCTCATTTTCAGGGACTTTGCAACAAGCATGAATCTTAGGTTCTTCATTATTTAGGCCAGAAACACTGTACAGGCATATCAGTTCAACTTTTCTAACACTTTTCCAACTATTATCATTATTATTATTATTACTATTACTACTACTACTACTATTAGTAGTAGTATTTGTATTATTTTCTATATAATGTATCTAGTTATTTGTAGGAAGGCTTTTTTTTTTCCCATTGTTGTTTTAGCCTTTCCTCTGTTATTATGAAGGACAATATATATCATTTTTACTGCAAAGTGCCAGACAAACCAGAATATTCAAATGAACAAACCTGGGTGCTTTACAGCTTTTGCCCTCTTGAAATCAGATCTGAAAAATATAGGACCTAAATATCAATACTGTAAGGTTTTGGTTTTATATCAGACATAAATCTTAACAACCTGCACTTAACAATGAGCTCAGATTTTAACTTTTAATCGTTGTCAGGATGAGAATTAAACCAGCACATACTCAGTTTTGTCTTCTGTCCCAGGTGGCTCCTTGAAAAAGGCAGTGTCTGTGCCAGCAAGTTTAAAGGTTTTATAGTTTGTGAAAAGCAGATCAAACACTGCTTAGGTGGGCCATAGGCTCCCAAAAGACAAAGAATTGAGTCTTGCACTCCCCAGCTCTCTTCTGCTTAAATAAAGCAGCTAGTTGCCTAATGAATGTTAGCTGTAATACTCCCTGTGGTCAGTGGGGCTGTTGTTTAATGAATTGCTTAATGTGCTTGATTACTGTTACTATGTGGAATGAGGGAAATAGCCAGAGAGATTTGAAAGACCCACTGGAGAATATGATGAAAATGAATTGGATCAATAAGAAGTTTTTGCTCATCTCTGAACAACGCATTATGTGCTTTATTGTTGGAGTTGGGGATAATGTAATTTTGTGGCTTGTTGTTGTTCTTTTTATAATTCAGAAATATAAATCTCATTTGACATTGGGTTTTAGGGCTGGCCTTCCTGGAGTTATAAATGTTCCCCTGACTCCAGTCCCGGTTACTCACATAGACAGATAAATTAATTAGGAAAACTTTTATGCCAATTACTTTATGCCCTTGGCTTTCATATGTTTCTGAAGAGCGGCAGCTAATTAAAGATATGATTCATAATTACTGGTCGATCGAGTAGTTGAGTAATGGAATCAGGAACTGTTCCAAAAAATTATCCATCACATCATTACTAATTGTTACATAATACATAAGGATGTAGAATTCAAATAAAAAATTACTCACATTTGAAAGATTCATTCAATTAGTGGGTTTGGGATATTTTTTATAACAATTATAAACACGAGATAGTTCTCACATTTTTAAAGATCACAGAGGTTTTATAAATATTTATAATTAAATAGGAGCATAATTTCCAGCAAGTAAAGGACTCAAGGGCCTAGCTAGAGGAGTGAGTTAGTAGTTAGTGAATTTGTGGAAGCTGGAAATCAAATATTTGGGTCAAATTAGGGCTCGAATGAAATGAGTATGATGGTGTCTTCCTAGTCCTGCCACAAAACTGTTCTAGTTTGGCAAGCATTGCAGGCTAATTTCTTGAGAATAGAAGAGCTGTTACAAGTTATAACTTGGCACTGAACAACGCACAGAAATTTGCACAGAATTTGTCAACACTCATTTTTCACAGTCAGCATTTGCTGCCCCAGCAAGAAGATCATAACAGATACCACAACCTGGTAAAACTGGTGGAATAGTGAAAAAAAAAAATTCCTCCAGCTCTTCCTTGCTAAGTTTGCAGATGTTCTGTGTTATCACAGTTTATGAGCAGTCATGACACTTCATCAATAAAATATGTCTGGGAAACTTAAGTATGGGTTCATTCAGTAATTCAGATAACCCCACAGGTAAGCCTGGAAAATCTCTTGGTTCAATTTTCTACTGGTTCCTTAGAGCCTACAGCAACCATGTGATGAAGTCCTGTATATATAATTATATCTGCTAAGCCTTCAGAATAATCCCTAAACATAAAAAAGCAGGACCAGCAATGCTTGCAGCATGAGCCTTCACAAAAGCTGTGAAGATGTCCCAGCTAGAAGTTCAAAAGTTACCAAGAGAGCACCTCAAGAACCCAGAATATATTGCTGACTCAATATTTATTTGAACTTCCTGGAGGGCTTGACCCTGCCTGTTCTTCATCTCCTTCAATTACTTAAGTAACTCAGATCTACAGTATTAGCTTTTTCACCTACTCTGCAACGTTTTTTCTACTACACTTGGTTGGTTGTATATGATTAACTTAACCTACCACTCATTAGACACATGGCATATGGTTTGGAGGAGGATTAATAAATATTTTGCTGTATCTGAACGAAAGAGAAAAAATGAATGAAAACAAATTTCCACTTCTGCTTACAGCTTTAAAAGGCTATTTATCTGTCATCCATCTGCAGGTACCATGTGCTGCCCTCCTGAATACCACCAGGAACCAAAGGAGAATTCAATTAACCATTTTGTTATAGATATATAGATTGCTATAGATATCTACAGCAGCTTGTAGGAGAACCCAGCTGATGGATGGATAAGAGCACAGCAGAAGAATGTCCCAAAGGCCTCAAAGTCCACAGCAGTATGACAGACAAATGAGACAATGGGGAGATGGACCAGCAGAAAGCGCTTGGCCCCTTCTCAGAGTCAGCAGTGAAGTCAAGTATCCTGAAGTCTCCATGAGTGCAGGAGTCTCTGATGAACCTTTCTCTTATCCTGTAAAGATGTTCCAGGGAATACAGATGCTTATTTGTTATTTTCTTTTAAGAAGCCCTTTCCTAATAATGCTACATCCTTTAACACTCTGTTTTGTTGTTTCAGGAGTCAGTACCTCCTGATGAAGTGAACAGAAAGGTTTTTCCACTGCACCAGGTCAGCTGAGCACTTGGGGGAGAGGAAGGTGACAAAGTGATGCATAGAAGTCTGCAGAGGTGTTAAGGATTGCAGCTGTAGGACTAAATGCTTTTAAAACTTCAAAGTTAACATCCTAGGGAATAATAAAGTGCAAAAACAAGTAATATACAATCATGATATTTTATTAGATGGGAAATCAATACTGAACCTGGTAGTCTTTATTACAGCGTGTTTCTGTCATGATGGTTACTCAGAAATAGCTTTTTGGGATTAATGGTGACAACCTCTGACCTGTCAACATCCTTATCAAACACATGCCTGGCAGAGGCACAGAATGCTCCTCACCTGCAGCAGCCCTGCACTGTGAAAGGACTGTCTGCAAGCCAGATGAGGAAAGACATTCACAGCTCCAGAAAACCCCAACCTTAAATCCCAAAATCCATTGAAAAGAAAAGAAAAAAAAAATGAATAAAAAGAGCACTTTGAAATGAATTAAAACTAATTTCTCTGCAGAAGTTTTATTTTTAAACTTTTAAGCTGCTACACTGCATGTTTATGAAGCAGTATAAATGTATTTGCATAAATGGAGCAGGGTAAAGAAAGACATTTGAGTTTGATATGGTTAGTGGGTATATGGAAGTTTAATTTCTTCTAATTTTAACATTAGAATTAGATGTTTCAGTTGTCTGGATGTTTGTCTAGAGCTAAAAGCACCATATGTCAGACTCTCAATGTGAAGCAGGGCACAAGAGCAGCCAATTGTGAGTATCTTTGGGGCAGAGTCCTCTGTGGCCTTTTGACTTTTTTTTTTTCTTTTTTTTTTTAAGAGAAAAGAAGTCTTATGGTCTTTTTTAAGACACTGTATCCTGTATCTTAGAAAAAAATTTCATCTAGATTTCTCAGTGTGTATATCCTACCTTCTGACTTCAAAAGGGAAATAAAGGTTGTTTTCATACTAATTTTTTAATTACTGTACACAATTATTTGAAGAAAAGGAGCAGTTTTGATTTAATGGATGAAAAAATATATAGACTTATTCTCATTATGAAAATAGCATTATAGCACTTGGTGAAATGGAGATTTTCATATTTGGGGTAAAATCATCATACCAGTGGTAAATGCTGCCATGTAGCAAATTCCTCTATATGTTATATATTTGATATAACTACATGAAAATACAGGCTTAAACTACAAAAATCAAAACCCCTTCAGCCATGTTTAGTGCTTGAAAAGTCACATAACCAAGACTAATTAATCTCCTGTGGTTTATCACATCAAATCAGTAGGCAATGGATTTTTCATAAATATTTGGGGTCACAATTCATTTTACTTTGATACATTTAAACAGTTGATAATGAAAGTTATTTCAAATTTTAAAACTTGAACTATCATGAATGTCAAAATCGAAAGCTTTATTTCTCGTTTTTTTCTATGAATTAATAAAAACAACAATATAGACATGTAAATACGGGTTAATTCAATTGCACCAGGAACATTTTCAGGCAACTTGAAGAAAAGGTGATGGGCTTTAGTCCATGATATTTGGAAGGTGCTACAGCTTCCCTGAATTATCCATAAGAATGGAGATGTGCAAAGCTGCAAGAAGGCAAAAGGCAAGTGAGAAGAGAGTTGAGAGGTGGAACAGGGTACATAATTTCTGCATTAGCTAGAAATTTGCTACCTGCAACCAGTGCCAATTAGCAGCAGCAAATAATCATGAAACTGTGAAGGCTGTCATTTCTGTCTCTGAGATATTCCAAACTTGAGAATCTCGTGCAGTAACTTTCAGGCAAAGCAAATATTTGTCACTTCTTGGATTTCAGCTAATTATATGCTTTCACCGGGTAGGTGCTATTTATTCTGCATGCATGAACTTCTTCGTGGAATAAATATTATTTGCAAAAATGCAAGATAACATGGTTCATGCTTGTTTGTGTCAACTGTAATAGGCACAATTAAATTAGATGTACCCTCAGAGCACATTTCATCATTACCACCTTTCTGATGTCAAAGGCACATGTCTGATGTTGCAATGGATCCCAAATAATGTCCTAATGCACCTCATATGCCACAAAACTTTCACACGTTGCTGTGACCCTTTCGTTCTCAGACTCTGCTCTCAGACCTGTCTCCTGAGCACAGGTAAGCATTAACACATAGCATTGAGAATATACAGTGCATTACTGCAAGATCTCCCTGTCTCTCCTGACCCTCTGAGAGGCTTTCCTTCCTGCCTCAGCGTGGCCCCAGGGTGACTGAGCCCCTGGCACCCAGGGAAGTGACAGTGCCAGAAGGCTGGCAACTTCAACAGCAGGACTTCTGCAGGGGCTGAGCAGAGGGGTGAAGGTTCTCTGAGGCAAGATGAGGTAAATGGCCGTGGGATTCTTCACAAGGAGAAATAAATGCTTGTTTATGACAGCTGTTCTCCAAAACCACCTCACCTCAAGCACGAGCAGTGAGACAGGAGAGACACTCTTTTCCTGCTGCTTCCTTGTGCGTGTGATGAGAGCTGAGACACTCACAGTTTGGGCTGGTGGTGGCACACAAGTAGGTCAGATCAATGCATGCTCCTTGCAGGAAAACAGACAGCCTAAATTATTCATATTATTTTTGAAAAATAAGGTGCTCGTTATCACATGATTCATGCTTGAAGTTTTCCAAGCACTTTAAACAGAGTCGTCAAGAAGAGATTTTTTGCAAGAACAAGATTATTAGTGTCTAAGAATTTAACTGACTGCCTCCTTTTGGCCATTTACTTCAGCAGTAAATTTTTTTCTGGTTACCTGCTCAAAATAGCAGCATCTGCCCCTTAAACAACTGGCACAATTCAAGGAGAGGAACATATCTGTCCATTCTCACAAGATAAAGCAAAATTTAAGGCACAATTCAACAAGAGGAAAATGTCTGTCCATTCTCACAAAATAAAGCAAAATTTAAGGCTAAAAGCCTCAATCTTCTAAAACTGGCATTGTTGGAAACAAATCACTGGACACCTTGAAATCTCTGAGGGACAAAGAAAAATCAAAGCAAATTTCTAGTATTTTTTTTTTCAACTGCTCTCATTCTAAAATGAAGAAGCACGTGGAGTGTTTGAGTTGAGGTGAAGGAGATGGGCAAGCACGAAAGAGTTTGTCTGCAGCACTGGGAGTCCACAATGCCACACAGTGACTTTCTCTAATTTATTCATCAGTGAATTCCAGCGAGATCTCCTCTCAGCCCTGTTTATACACATATGTTCTGATGTACCCTCCTCTCTCACATAAAAGCTGACACACAGATGTATAGCATGCACACTGTACTTTCCAACTTGGCAACTGATGGCACTTCTCAGCTCCACCGTGGAAGTAATCCCCACATATGTATAATTATTTTTAATGAATTAAGTCCTTGAAGTGTGAAGATCTATAAAGATCTTTATAGTCTCCTTTGACACTTGAAGGTAAATATTTGCACTGTGCACTTCAAATTAGATGTGTAATGCCTGTTAAAAATAATGGAAGCTGAAAGTCTGGTCTGTCTAATGATTTCCTTCTTGATCATAGTGGTAATACAGAAAATACAGAGAGCAGGTGCTTGAGTCCTCCCCTGCTCCCCTGAGGATGGAATGATCTGTCGGCAAAGTCACCCTTAGGGTCGATGAGAACGTCCTTTCCAGAGAGGGAATCTGCTAAATAAATGGTCCCCTTCCCTGGTGCTTCCTGGGTGATAACAGGCACTTTCAGTTCCCTCTGCATCACTGTGATACAGGCATTTTGCCACCTACAGCTATTCTATAAATTATGCTGAAACATTTCTCAGGTCTGCTGTCAGCAGGAAGAAAGACCACTGGTGGTGTCAGAGAACACAGAGGCTATGGGGTAGCTCTGTGCACTGAGGACACCACCTTGCTGTGATAATGCAAGATGGGGAGCATAGGGGCAAGGAGGCTTCCTGAGGTCTCCCAGAGCACTGTGCAACTCTGCTTATCATTGTGGATTATCCAGAGAGTAGCTCTGTGCCAGGAAGATAAACTCACCTAGCTATATGTGGAGCTGCTCACCAGGCTGCCTAGTGCTCTTCCCTTGCCTGAGCTCACAGTCTGGGTCTGTCCCCACTGCGACCGAGCTGCCAGGCAGTCCTTGCCCTCAGTCAAAACTCTCAAATTTGCACCTTCTGTGAAATCATTCAGAATTCCCAAAACTAATTGCAGAAAATGCATTTGATGGGGCCAAACTGTCCCACAATACTGGGAAGGGACAACTTCTGGGTTGACATACAAACTGGGTTTGGTGTGTCAGTGCTTGAGCCTCATCTTTTACCCCAACAACCAAGAGATCAGCTGGAATTGAGACAATTTGTCTCAATACAGCTCCAATCCACCTGAGCTGTTTGCTTATCACAGAGGCAGAAATATTCATCCCACTGAGGACCATCCAGCAATGCCTGATAAGGCATTCCACCATCCTGTGCTAAGTTCTCCCCAAGGAGCCCTCAGCTTTAGATATCATCATTTCTGCCCATGGCACCGAGGTTTGGGACTAGGTCATCTTTAAGATCCATTCCAAGTCCTTAACATTCTATGATCATGGGTCTGTCTGAGATCTTAAAAGCCACTGTGGTCATCTCTGCAGTGTGTTAGGACAACTTCATTGTCCATAACTGTTACACCAAAGAAAAAGGGAAAATAGGTTCACATTCTTACTATATTTTCTTACTGAATATATACTTTAAAAATTGAAACATCTAGTGCAGTGAAATTTCTGCTGACCAAAATCTGCCTCTTCTTGACCAACCAAAAAAATAAACCACTCCACAACCAAAAAACTACCACTCCTCTATGTAATGCTTTTGAGTAATTCATCATTCTGTAGCCAAGGTATACACTGATACACAGGAATTCCTTGACAAGTGCCTTCTGCAACATACAATAACACCAATTCCCTATCAAAAAAGTAATAGAACCATATATAATGTAAAGAATGGCTTGGAGCGTTATTGTGAGAGTTAAAGAAATGATGTCTGTCACTCCTAAATGTTGTGGTTGTCTGGTCTGTCGCTCTGATGCACTGGCTTTGCAAGCCTTTAGTTACCTGGAAAATCCCATAAGAGCCTCCAGGGTGGGTGAAGAGGAGGGAGGAGGCTGGGGAAGGGAGTGTGGAAAGAAAGAAAGAAAGGAGGATTAAACTGAAGCACTCCTGTCAGTGCTGCATTTCGCCTCCAGAGAAATCCTTATTGTGCACCAAGTATCGCAAGTGTGTATTTTTTTGAGGAGAGGCAGAAGGAACAATCAGAAACTCTGTCACATTGTGTCACTGTGAAAAGTAGTGGTGTTTTTTTAAAGGCAGGTATGTCTGGCTGCAGCAATTTCTCACTCCTTTTTAGGGTCTTATATGTAGTTCAGGATCTAGAAGAAAAAAAAAGCCAAGCCACTTTCCTGCACACTGAAGGACCAGAATATGTGGTGGGCTTTCTTTGACTATAGGTAGCCCAAAGATGCCACCAGTTAATTCACCCCTTGGCATAGGTTTACATTCCTGTTAGATTGCACAGGGACACCAGCTCAGGTCCAGTAGTTTCATGCATGTACAGGGAGAAATACATTGTTATTGGCTCCCTCAGGGATTCAGGCTTTCCTTTCAGGGTGATTTATTTGGGAAACCCACAAACCTATCTAATAGAGAGGGTTGGGGGAAAATCTTGAGTGTGGAAAGGATACTCACATTTTGATTATCTACCAGCAAAGAGCAAGACAAGACTGTATTTGATCCCTTTTTAACTTCATCAATCCAGTTGCAGAGGAATATGCTGGATTAGTGAATAGTTAATAGTTATCTTTTGCTTAACCATTTATAAAGTGACTCTAAATAAAAAATAGAGTCACTTTCTAATTGATTAAACAAAAAGAGAAAGATTGAGCTCTACCAGTCATGGATAATTATTCCTTATGTCTTACTTTGACAGTGGCTTTCTCTGAAAGCTACACCTAAGTTATGACTAAGCAAAAGATACCATTTTGACAGATCTCAATCAGGAAATAACAGAAAATTTTTTAATGGATTCTTCCCTTGTGTCAGTACCTTGCTCTTTTTCAAACAAGGAATATGACGCCTCCAATTTCACTGATTACTAGTTTCAGTGTCAGCCTTATCAAAGCAATGATAGGTTCAATACAAATGTCCTCCTAATATTATTTTCCCAACTAAACCTGTACCTGATCTGTAGTTTTAGAGACAGTGTAGAAGAATAGATCGTATTTTTCTCTTGGCTCTACTTGGTTTTTAACTTGCTGCTTAATTTAATGTCACTGAGAGCTCTCATCCAAGTAGCTCTGCAGGGCTAATAGTGAGCATTTCACTTTGCTGCCTTTTTTTCCCTTGTGTCAAAATTAGAATTCACTTATGTTTGACTTATTCAGTTCTTTATGTCAGCAAAGCTGATCCTTGATTGAGCACTAAACTTTCTGAAGATATGGTTGTCCACTTTAGGACAGAACAAAAATATTGTGCCTGTCTGTGTCTGGCTCTGACAAAGCTCAATTGGCCTTTTCATGCCCTCCAGTAGCAAGGTCGGATTCTTGCAAATGTGCAGCCACTGTCAGAGCTGCATAATTGAAGGACTGACAGTTCTCAAGACTTCATTATTATTTTTTATTAGGGAATCTGTTGGCACTGACAGTTTTTTCTCATACTTTTCAAACACACTGGATACTGGCAGCTGAGGATTCTGCATGACAGCTTGCATTGAAGTATCAGGGTATTTTTCATGTTGGTACAGAGAGAGAAAAACTGTCAACACAGACAAAAAACAGAGCTCAGAGATGGTTTTATATATCTAAGTTTATTTAAAACTTAGTGCTATTTTGATTTTCATTCACAAATTTTAATTATATGTGAGCAAAGGTTATTGTTAAAAATGTAAGCACTGAGAAGAATTTAATGCCTCTAAACAAATACATAGTAAGAGCACAGCGAAGAAGTTTCCTGATTCATAGCTAGTTTCTTTTATTTAGGTCACCACTAGAATGCCTTCATCCAAGCCTGTTTTTTCTAATAGTTCAGTACTGAGTGATGCCAGATCATGAATGGCCTTCTATACCCCTTCTTCATAAACAAGGAAGCAGAGCCTAGACAGATTGGTTTTAATGTTGATCTAAAGCAAAGGCTTTAAGAATGTATAAGGAAACTGCTAAGGTTGTTTAAAGAGTGTATTTTAAATGCAGGGAAGATTTTCCTTGACTTTGCTGTCATAAAGGATTGCGTTGAACATGCCCAGCAACAAAACACTTGGCATACCGAGAGCAGGACTTTCAGATCCCAAACACCCAGCAAGGAGCAAATTGTGTTGAACACAGAGCAGGAGATGTGGTTCCTTGGCAGACCTCATGAGCAGTGATGCCAAACTCTGAGCTGAATTACCAATGGGAAGTCAGTAAGCGTGAATAGCCCTAGATAGGGTTAGAGGTCTTCTTTTTTGAATGAGCACCGAGAGAAAATAAGCAGTTCCTCTACAGTACTGCAGAGCTTTTATAGAATTGACTCTTCAGAGACACAGGTTGATTAATTAAACTCACTAAAGTGGATGTGATTAAAAAACATACTGTCAAAGCAAGACAAGAAAGATGATGAAGAAGAAAGATTTTTATGTAAGAAATCATTATTTGCATGAAATCATTTTGAGTTCATACAAAGGGCTTATTGAATGCACATTGGCCAAACTTATTGATGATTATGGATTTTCTGGATATGCCTCAAAAACAGCATTTTCACCCCTGCATAATTGCTTTTTTTTCTCCCAACCAGTTTTAGAATTTTATTAGCTCTATGGCTCCAACAGTATAAGCTATTTATTGAGAAATTCTATAGTCACATCAATAAAAAAAGTATTATACGTAAAGTAAAAATCATCTGATAGTTCAATTTGTATTTAAATTTGCTGGAATTTTGGAGTTCTGTTTCTTTCTCATTACAAATATTGCAAAATACAAAGAGGTCTTAAAAGAGGATGTACATTTTTAAGTGGTGCATTACTCTACAAATGGTACTGAGGTGTCAGCCCACTCAAATAGTATTTGTTTCCTAAATGATGACTGCTCACTTCATGTCATGACTGTCCCCTTGGTCTCCATGTTGGCAACCATAGAATTTGGTTCCAGGGCTATTTCCAGGTAAATATGCCCTTGCTTCAGACCCACTGGAATCTCTTTCCCTTCATGTCTATTAACTATGAAAATAACTCTCTGCACAATAATTGCCTGCGTTCATTTCCAGTTCTTGGAACAAGTCCATGGACAGAAGGTGGCAGTGGGTTTGTATTTAAAAATCATTACAGCTTTTCAGGATTTTTAGCTATCTTTTTGATGAGATGCTTGTTCTGGTGGATGGGACAACAAATTGGCAGAGAGGAAATCTGCTCATCCCAGCTATTCTGCTCTGTTCTGCAACAAGTTGTGAATCACCTCACAGTCCTGTTTCCATCTATTCTCCACTCTTCATCAGTTTTGTATGTGTTGGCTTTAAGATGTTGAGAGAAGTAAATATTTTTCTGCTTGCTTGTAGGCTGCTTGGAGCAATTATCTTTTTCAGTTTCTCTAAGTGCTAATGAAACTGAAAATTAATTTATTTTTAAAGCTTGTAAAAATAATTAAGAAGGCAATATGAAACTTTCGTTTGTTGTTCTTAGCTATTAAAATAGTCTTGTAAATTAATGTCCAGTGATATAAATACACTACTGTGAACATGTTACCTGAGCTCCAGGAAAACTGGATTCACTGTAAAACCAACAGGATTGGCAAAGGAAAGACAAGGTAAGCATACATGTATATATATATATATGGGATAAAGTCTTTTGTTAAAGACTGTTTTACTGGTGGTGCTGCACTTGTTCTCAGTTTGATAGAAGGATTTCCCATTTCCAGACACAATAATGAAAGAAAGAGCATTTTTAATGAAGCAAAAAAATGCTTTATAATTCCACAAATCTTTCCAAGTTCTTCTAAAACTTTATATAAAGTTTGACCAAAAAATAAGACAGGTTTTGAAAAAATAACAGGAGACGACTAAATTGTAAGTATTGTAGAAGCCAATTCTCCTACAGAAAAATACAGTATATGCTGTACTTTCAGAAGTGCTCAGCTGTATGGCCAACAGTCAGTGTGCAGATAATTGTTCTTTGGTGTACAGGGTCCCTCAGAGCTTGAGTTATGACCTACATATTCATTGTCAGCTCTGACACTCAGGACCCTTCTCTCGGGAGAGAGGTACCAGCATAATGGGATCCTGCATCCTGTCATGTGCAAGCCCCTGCAGTTGCCAGAGTGAGGGGGGGTGTGGAATTTGAGGAGAGCATGATGGAGAATAAGCCTGCAGGGGGAAGATCCAAGCCAATGCACACACAGAGGTGGTGCATCAAAGGACAGCACACTCACAGGAGCCATGCAGGATGGCATCAGCTGCAGTCTGCTGACCCTAGATGGGGGCATTGTTTGTATATATTTGGCAGATTAAAGTTAGAGATTAGCTTCTCCTATGAATATGTATGGAATGGCATGTTCCCTTTTGCAAGTTCACTCTGGTTTTATTCATAATTCTCTTACCTGTATGTAGAGAGGCAGAGATAATATAAAGGTAAAGATTATAACAATAAATGCGATAAAGATAGATTATGAAGTGACTGTATGTATATATATGATCACTCTGTAATGTATTTATACATATATATGCATAAAACAAAGTGATAGAAAATTACAGCATTCCTGTATTATGAGCAGATTAAAATGCATCCTTTTGCCAACAGGTCTCTCCAGAATAGTTGTGCAAACAGTGTATATCTCTCTGTCATGCAACTGTGGGTAATTAACATATGCAAAACACCACAGTCCTGCTAGAAGCTACCCAGCCCTCCCCTGAAATTTAGGCTCTATTTATTTACAACAAAATAAAGTGGACCCTTCTGGAAAGAAACATGGCTTTGTGGCTGCACCAATGCTGTCGCACAGATGCTTTAAATCTTTTATATCTCCCAGACCTCCAGGGGCTGGTGTTGGATGGTATTGAGCCAGGGCCAATAAATAATTTATGCTAAGTAGCAATTTAGTTGTTTGGCTTGGGGTAAAGAAATCCAAGAAATTCATAAATAAAGTTCCTATTTTTGCTGTGTTCCAAAAGTTAATTTATGTTACTCTGCAATTAACTAACATAAAGGTGAAAAAATATGACAGGCCTTAGGTAGAAAATAAAGCTCATAAATCTGCCATATCTTAACTAGTGGTGCTTTAGTGATAGTTGGTGTTTGCACTTGGTTTCCTGTTCATCTCATTCGCCTGTATTTTCCTGACCCAGAAAAATGTAGTAATTAATTTCTAATATTTCCCCTTTGAAATAAACAAGCAAACTCAACATTTTTTGCATTGCTCTTTGAATTAGAAAATACTAGATTTTGGCAGTGCTCTGGCAAAATAGACAGACATGGAAATGTATAATATGTGGATAAAGCCTGGTCATCAGATAATCTCTACATTCAGTGGGCTATATTTACAACAAGATCCACATATTCATTAATGTCCTTTATGTATGCATACAGGATTTAATGTAATACCTGAATTCTTCCCTTTAACCTAAAGCAGACGTTTCCTGACAAAGACATGACTTTTCTTCAGCATCATTCGTTATCCTAGTGACACTGTGTGTACTGTTCAAAAGGATATTCTTTCATAAATGTAAGTGTGTGATGGCTGCATTCATCGCTATGTCAGGAAGAATAAAATTATATAAATGTATGCTGTATCTGATGTACAAAATACAGAAGCTGGGTAGACTGCAGGAATGAAAGCAGAAGACTGGATTCAGGTTGCTCCAGGATGAAAAAACTATGCATGTGTTTTCTGCTTGGATGTTTGCTGCAAGATCTTAAGCATGACATTTAGTGAAATTTTGCTGTTTTTATTGCTGTGTTGAGAACTTTTGAACTGTCCCTTTTTCTACTGAGGAAGGGTTAGAGTAAAATAGAGCATCCCATTGATTTCACAAGAGGAATTCTGACCATGGGTGCAAGGAGCTTATTTCAGGGAGATAGTCTGTTACCTATTTCTACAGAAATAGATATAACTATCCATGAATAGAGAAAAAATTGAAACATGACTATGCAAGAGAGAAGGACCAAGTCCTCTGCTTCTCTGCAACACTGTGCAGCTACTGTAGTTTCTGTAAAACTACACTGATTCAAAGCAGTATAATGTCTCAATATTTTCAATTTTGACTCATCTTTGCAATTATCAGTAGTCTGAAAACTGCATTCAATATCCTTCCTTTCAGAATGCAAAGAAAAGAAGGCTTCTTTCCTCCCCTCAGTTTCACTCCTGCAGAGTACAGTGTTGCAAACATCCCTCACCACAATCAATGTCTAACTTCAAGGTCTCTGTAAGCTTCAAACCTGTTCAGAGTTGAAGTGGCATAGAAGAGTTCAGCCACAGATACTTAGTTACTTTCCTGTTGTAAAACAAATATCTCTGACCATTTTCCAGAAGAAAAAGGTTTTGAAAGAGATTGCATTTACTGTGGTAATGGGACTAGAATATGCTTTGATATTCACTATAATATCTGTTTTATTTTTTTTTTAAGTTTCTGCATGATGAAGATGAATATAGCTCTTTATTTCCTGAGATTAAAAAAATTATATAGATGATTGATTTCTCTTTTAATTGCAATCCAGAGTATCTTGCTTTCTGACTCTCACTTTTAATCATGTTCCAGCCAGTGCTCTCTGGGTCAATGGCACAGAGGAGCTCTGGGGTGTTGCTACATGAGTGAGCATGATCCCTATTCCCTCTTTGGCTGACTATGGACCACAGGTCCTCAGCCCAGGATGAACACTCCTAAACTCTTCTCGAGTCTACTTTTTAGAAACAAATTTCAAATTTGCCAGATAAGAGTTTGGAAAAGACCATGTAATTTATTTAATGGAAGACAAGGTGTGAATCTACTCATTAAAATTCATAATGAGATGCATCTGGCATCTTAACACTTCTAACTATTCTGCAAATAGATTTTGTTAAAGGCCATTTTGCTCTTTCTAGCAGGACTACATGGCACAGATAAAGGGTTTTGAATTACAGAAATGAGAATACGTTTTCAAGTCTATTACCTCCAATTTCCAGTCATTAAATGATTCAGTGGTAGAGTTTCTGTTTTAACTTTAGTGACCTCTAGCAGGGACATCAAGCCAAAGTGACTCATGAAGAAGACTTTTAAGTTCCACATTTTCATATACATTTAGAAACAAATAGCGGGATGGCTGCAAAGCAGTTCAGCCTGCTCCTCTCAGCCTGACTTGGGTCAGATTTCAACCAAAATAATGTTTCCTCTAAATATGTAGTGGGAATACCTAAGTAGCATCATTTCATTATTTTCTGAACAGGTGTCCCGGGTACAGAGACAAGGGGGTGGAGCTGTCAGCTCTGTTTAGTCAGGTACCATTTTATGTCATAGCCAGGGCATGGTTTCAGCAGATCCATCAGCTGTGGCCGGAACCAGAAGGGAGCCCATTTTGTCTGGCTCACTCAGGCAAAGGGACTGGCAGGCCCCAGCACCTCTCTCCTTTATTGTCTCCCCCTTGCCAGCAGGGAGAAGTGGGGTGGCTTATTTGGAGTTTAGTTCCCCACTGGTTGTCAAAAGCAACACAACACAACACTCCCACCTGGGAGTGGTTCATTGCATTGGAGACGCAGCAAAGGAGCCAAGGGGAAGCACAGAGCTTTGTAATTTCTGGAGTGAACTATCCCTTTTACTCCATCAAGGTTAAAGGATTTGGTGAAGCAAGGCACATTTTCTGTTCATATAACTGGTTCTCACTTCTCCCTCTTGATCTACCACAGACTGATGGTCTACATTTTCCTCCTTTCACTGCTGCTCTATATTTTCTCTTTTAAGAAAGTCAAAGGGAAGTTTCAGCCCTGAACAAAAGAGCAAAATGCTTTCACACTTAACACCCCTCCTTACCACAGAGGCAGTGGGGTAAAAAGGTCTCCTGCCAGCAGATGTTACAGTAGGGGTCTCCTCCATCAGCTTGGGCAGATAGCACAGGAGTGTCTTATGTCTCTTCCTCTGCTCTCCTATTACTCTTTGAAAAATCTGTTTTCTGAGTGACTCCTAACAGAGCCTTAGTGCTTGGTTACTTGTACTTTTAACATTTGCACTAGTGATGAAGGGTAAACTAACATACAACCAGAAATGTGAAGCAGAGGAAGGTGTCTCTCCAGACACAGAATGCTCAGGAGCACTAGTAGATCAGGAGCATGCATAGCTAAAACTGAGTATGCATGGAATTATGTACAGATATATAATTGTAAGAGCTTGATCTTGCAGACTATGTATTTTGTATTTTAAATGGATGCCATGTGGGATATATTTTCTTGGTCTTAGAGATAAACTACATCTCTAGCAAATCTTTCTTAATTTAAGCATTTTCTGAGTAAATTAGAGGATTTATTCCATAGAGTGTGCTATTGGGTAGCTCATGCATAAATTGGTTCAAAGTTACATGTATGCTATGTGTATCTCCAGCAGATTTTTTTTGTGAGGCTGCCTTGTAAGAAATATGCCACCCATGGTCCCCCTACATGTATAGTCCCACCTTATGTTTACACAGCAGAAAACAATTTCTTTATGCAAAACACAAGTTACAGTGGTGACTTCTGAGAGTGGTATGATGTAACTCACATAGCAGATTCATGCATCAAGTATCCTCGTGAACAGGGGGAAGTCAGCAACTGGATGTGTGGAGCTGGGTTACCAGCTGGAGTTAAACCACAACACTGCCATGACATGAGATTTTTAAAAATTATCCATCTCCGTGTTGATTCTCAGGTCTGATGTTTCATGTCTGCATACAGCAGGTAAAGACTATGTATTTGTAACTTCCTTGTACTGAGCAACAAGAAAGCTAGTGCAGCCAGTTCAGGACAGGGAGAGGTTTGTACAACATTCCCTAACCAGCCACCCAGCTCCTGAAGAGGGAAGTATACACATAAATACCAGCTGGTTCTAGTAAAGGAAAATTAATTAGTAATATTAAAGAGTGTTCATCATAGTAAATGTTCAGAAGTGTTTATGGCGCTTCCATAGCATCTGCTCAGGACTTCATTAGTAAATATTTTTTTTAAAGAGGGTCTTTCTCCCCTCTTTGAACCTTCTTATGTGATATTACTAAAATAATCCATAATTCCCTCACAATGTGTACTCAACTTCTGCTTTCAGCTTTTAAATAAATACTGCACATCTACATACTCTCTTTGGTTACAACTCACCCCTGATCTGTTGTAGAGCTCTGGGGCACATCAGGACTGTACATCTGCAATTTAAGCACACATTTCCTTGTGTGGAGACCACACATTTCCTGTGTTATGTTGAACAGTGGCATTTCAGGAGCAGGACATGTTTTTGAGGAATAATACAAGTGCACATCACTCTTAGTCTTGCTGCTTTCACAGTGTTGCCTAGATTACTGAAGAAGGGTAGAGGAGAAAATAAACTTCAACTGCAGGGACAGAATGAATTAAGGAGATTCTTCCTTACAAATTCACATAAATGTGTTCAATTCTTATCATGTTGTTAGGAAAACATCTTAGGAAATACTTTCTTCTATGTAAACTTCTACATCCTGTGGACCCTTCTCGACCCACCTGAAATTAGTGGGAAAAATCTATTGAATTAAATAAAAATCACAGTCAAAATTTCATACATGGGAAATAAATGCAATTATCTACTAAGCCCTGTGTTACCATACTTTATTGATGAAACTTGGCATTTCCAAAAGTTTTGCTCATAAACACAACAGTAACATCCCTGGCAATTCTAGTGAAAACCACAATTTCAGATACAGATTTTTGCTCTGTACTAACCATATCTCTAACTGTATTTCACTAACCTGTATTTCTTATGTTTATATATTCTAAAATCAAGGAAATCATTTTTAAATAGCTTAAAGTACCTTAGCTAGTAAAATCTAGTCGTTTCAGTTTTTCTCTTCTGGGAAAACAAAGGAAAAGCCATGCAATATATGCAGTGATACAGAATATGACAAGTGTACAGGTAAATATTAATAAAATACATATTGTAAATGAGGCATCCCTCAAAACTGCAATTTTACATAGATTCATTGATACTAAAGGTGTATAAGATCCCCAAGTTAATCATCCACTCTATCCACTGTGCAAAAATCATACATATTGAAGTTGTAATCTTTATCTATTTCACTTCTTTTTCAATTTTTTTTAAATTACTTAAAAGCTAAAAAGAGATGATCAGAGATTATGAAATCACATGGAAAATATTCACAAAACAAGGATTTTCTCTAGCCCAACTTTAAATGTCTAAGAGTTGTTTTTATATTCTGGGACAGTTAGTTGCTTGTAGTGAAAAAGCAATGACAGGTATCCTTAGGCAATCATACGATTCTTATGTGGGTGTCTAGGAGCCACCTTCTCAAAGTCCCTTTCCATCTTCATTGATCAGAAAGAGAGCTTAGATAGGTATGCCAACTCTCTAGTACCAACTCTCAGATGCCAAAATGTAGGTAATGATGATACCATTGAGTGATTTTATTTTCTGTTCAGGCCTTTTGGAAGTGGCAAATTAAAAATAAGAGCAATTGTTACAGTACTTTCTTAATTTTTCAACTATTTCTTCCTATGTGCATTTCAGGATCACCCAGAAACATCTTCAGCAGTTTGCTTTGCTTTCCACAGTGTGCAAGTCTCACCCTGTGTTTCGTTTTCCATCTCAGTAATGTCTAACTTTTAAAGGGCTGGAGATTCATTCTAGTGCCCAATGTAGCTTGACTTTCCAGGATATGGACGGAAGTGAAGAGAATCTCACTGCTCCTACACATTGAACTCCTAACTAAATGAATCCCAGCTTTGCTATTGAGACCTATTTATCTGCTATATTTGATGTTTTATTAGCACCTAGTATAAGTGTGGTTCTGAATTCTAATTTTATTAGAATAGAGTCCACCCTGAGATTTTTTCCTATAAACTTATGGCCTACAAGTTTTGTAAAAATAAAAAAAATTGAGGAGCCCCTCTAACATAGCTGTATCCTTTTAATAGAACTATAATACCAAGATAGCCAAATACAAATGAATTTCCAATATTTTTCCTAATTCATCTGCAGACACACACAACAGCTCATGACACAACCAGTATTTTAAATACTACAGGTGGACCTTCAGTATAATATTCTATCTATTCATAGAGAGAATTATCATTATTGTTGTTATCATTGCTGTTGTTACTATAATTATCTTTACTTATAGGTTAGCATCAGTCCTGAAAGTTAAGTTCTTTTTCTTCAGTCCATGCTGTACATGCTCGACACATTGTTGATATTTGACATGATATTTGTAAATGGAAAGAGACATGTCTTTCAACACACTACTTACTCTATCAAAATTTCCTGACAGCAGAGAGCAAAAGAATTGTTAATTTCCAAAGATTTCCAAATTCATTCTAATTCTGAGTCTTTCAACACTCAGATGTGTTTGTTATCATTTCCCCCCCCCTTTCTCATAGAAAATTGTGTCTTTTTTTTAAATATATTTTTTTAGTTATGTCACAATCCAAAATTTGGACCTTTTATCTGTCTGGTTTTTTCTCTCTCATTTATCATCATTTTCTGCTATGTATCTGTCCAGTTATCTTTTTCTTTCCTTTAATTTCTGTTTCTTGGTCCCCAGATAGAGAATGAAATATTAGGTTTGTCAAGCGTATATCATTGTTTAAATGCCTGGAGATGATGGGTTAAACAGCACAATCAATGAAACAAACCTCCAGTGCATTGCAGCTACTGCAAATGATGTTCCCTCTGGCTGTTTAAGACCTACCAAGTCAATAACCTATTAATATCATACTCTGCTAGGGTCAGTGCCAAACAAGTCACACGTCTTTTCAAGGCGTTCAGCTTATGAGAGATTAAATGAAAGGCTGTTGGTCCTTTGGTGGCCTTGAAAAAATTGTGATTTTTTTTTTTTTAATCTTCTTGCAAGATTAAACCTTGTTGACTGAAATAAATTAAAAATTTAAAATGGATCAGATATTAGTTACTGTAGCTACATAAAATCATAGAGCAACACAAACTGCACCACCAATAATTCACGAGGAACCATCACTCCTCTCTAGAATCTGATAATATTTTGCTAATATAGACTGCAAAATAAGTCAGCCAGCATGACTTACTTTGATCTCTGTATATATGGTGAAAAAATGTTTAGTCTTATCCCTGAAAATAACAAAGTATTTTGGTCTTATTTCCAGAATAGAATTACAGAGTACAAATAGGTTATGATGCCACTTAAAGTACCATCTGATATGAACTCCATTTACAGTCAGTTATTTCTCATAAACTGAGGGCTGAATTTTACCCAAGGTGCACTTTTTAGGTCACAGAAGGTCTCTGTTTGCATCTGGAGAAAACTTCTACTATATCAGCCTCTAATTCATGGCATGGATCTGCAGACTTCACCACGATTAGTGGAAGCAGTTAATAAATAGCATGACAATGTGAGAAAATGTTGTAAGATCTCCTGAGAAAGTAACATTTAGTCTGAACTTCGTGATCAGGCTGGGATGTTTCTAGCTCTGAAAGAGATGTGAATTGAGAGAATGATTTTTGAAAAATCCAAAACATACCTCAGAGTCCTTTTCATTAAGAAGGACTTTCACCCTGAAATGATCTGTTGGATTGTGTTGTGCCCAAAGCTGTACCTGTTCATTTAATAGAATGTCTACTTCCAGGCCTGTTGTGTCCCATTCTGAACTAGACCTTGACGTTTTTCAAACTTCCACATCACAAGCCTGTCCAAGTATGAACACAAGAGACTTGAGGCTAACAACAAAACGCCATAGGGAAGACATTGCCAGGAGACATCCAAAGAGCTCCCAATGCCCATCCACACATCATTAACAAACAACTCAATTCAAGGAGCTAACAGGAAAATAAATCATCTCTTCATGTGCTCTGGATAAGATTGCAAAACCAAGAGGTCTGGGTCACTGCACACGTCCTGTCCAGCCCCTGTGGTCTCAGAGAATATTCCCACTGCAACCATAAGTGCAACCGGCATTTAATAGGGACCTGGGAGAGTACTGATGAGGACAGTACCATTCCCATCCTGATCCTGAACAAAAATTGTTTTCAAAACACAAGAACTTGAAGGTCTCCCTCTTGGTAAAGTCACTTTTAATTCAGAAGGCTAGAGGAGAAACTATTAAGAAGGAGGGGAGAAAGAGAGCTGAAAAACAGTGATAAATCATCACCCAGATCAGGAATGAGCCTGATCTGATGCATCTCATGTGCCCTCAAGAAGAATGAAGGTGAAAGTACCAAAAGGTTGGGGCTCAGTCCTGTAAGGTGGGGACTCATTCAGTCCAGTACAGCAAAGCATTCTTTTCATACAATGTTTAATGCCAAAGAAAATTCCAGTGACTTTGGAAATGCATGTTGAATGAATGTCAAACCAGTGGTTAAGGTCTCCTTGTAAACATCTTTCAAGAGTCAGTTTCTAATTTACAATAAATAAACAAGAAACCTGATCAACATGAAGAAATAAACATTACATTCAGTCTTCTCCTCACACAAGAATTTACACAGGGTTCAAAATACATTGGCCCAAATTAAGCAGAAAAGAAAGAAAAAATACCTATCTCATCCCTGATTATAAAAAAAAAGAACTTCAGGGGCTCGCAGTAAAGCCTTCTGGCAGAAAGAAACTTCAAAATCTATCCTTTTTTTCCCTTAACTGAGAATCCCCCTTTGAAGTACACTGCAAAGGATTCTGCCTGTCCCCAGAAGCCCTGTGCAGTGCCGCTAGCCATCAGCTCCCACCACTTCTGAATTAACATCCCACAGACACTCCGAAGGAGCAGCACACCTACATTTCCTAGCAGATAACTTATTTAGTATACGAGCTCCTGTTACCCACCAGGCCAAAAGAAAAAGCACCATACCCCTTTGGTATTATCCCTGATCCCCAAGAGGAGAGATCAGCTCTTCCATGAAACATCAAATAGCACATTGCAGGCACAGTGGATTTGTGTGTGTGTGTGACTAGGTTGTGTAATTTCCACAACACTCTCTGGTAGAGTTTGGGGCCATGTTGTTTCACTGCTGGGAAGGTTTGCTCTCTGCATCCCTATAAAAGCTTAGCATTTATGAAAGAATTACAATTGGTCAGATTTCTTCCCTTTTCATCAGCTAGACTAGAAGGCTGATCCATCTCTTCGCACTCCCCTTTCTGGTTATTAGCTGGACAAGAGCAGCAGCACCCAGTGCTCTGGGGACTTCTTGTTGTGCTCCACTCAAGGGCCAGATGTCTCCCCACACCCACTGCAAGACCCCAATCAAGACCAGCCACAAACATGAGATGTGAAAATGAATAAAGAAAATTATTCATCTAGTGTAATTTTGCTTCTGTAACAAACACCAAAGTAGATTTTAGGAAACAAAGAGAAATAAAAAATTGTTCTTATCCTGGATAATGACTAAATATCCTTCCCAGATGCAAAGTGCCATCTTAAACCTAGAAAATGAGTGATTTTTTTCCTGGCCTGACACTGAAAATAAAAGTTACTATCAGTATAATTCATTTATACTGACTAATACCAGGATGTATGCATGAACAATAAATTGAATCCTCCCAAGTTCTTGGCCTCAGAACCATCTTGATGTAGAGCCAGTGGAAGTTTTTCCACCCACCCAAGCGAGCATGGAAATCCTACTGCTAGTGCTGCTGCCTGCTGCACCAATTAAAGGAGCAGAAAATGTATCCTGGAATTCCTTACTGAGCAGTCCAGAAGGGCAACTGAACAATGGCCAGGTCTGTATGACTGAAACTTGCTGTTTCTTTCAGTGATGCAGGGGTTTTCCATGTTATCAGAAGGACCAAATAAAATACCCCATTAGATGATCCCTGGGGATCAGAACCTTCACTTAGCCATACCATCACATAGTAGATCAACACTGAGATATGTTAGATAAGAATCTGCACCTGAAGTATTTTTACCTCTGTGTCACAGCTGCTTTGCTCCGAGGACTATGAGTGTGGGCACTGGCAATTGACGAAGATCCTATTGTAAATAAAGGCAAAACTTCAGCAGAATGAAATTCCAGCACAAAATGCTCTATTGCTTCCCACTGCAAATCAGTACAAAGTCCCTCATGCCCTCCTCTTTCACTCCTGACTCCCAAAGAGCTAGCACCAAAGAGTGCTCCATTCCCACAGGCTTTTGCAGGGATTTAAGAGCACAAAACCATCCCTTCAAATCTAACTCCATGTTTTCCAAATAATGCCATGACCCGTTGCTGGGATGGAAGCCAGGTACATGCAAGCAGCTGAGATGTATTGCCCTGTCCCTTTTATATGTTATTTGCCAATTCTATTAACTGCAATCCCAATCAGGCAGAACTAAACCTGCCCTGAGCATGGTGGTACTGTCAGTAAGATGAAGTCAGTGAAGGATATGTTTCTATGTCCTGTTCTTCTTGATTTTAGAGCTTTATTCAGTGCATTGGAGCTTCCCCTCCAAGCCCCACTATTCGTCTTCAGTACCTGCTGCCTTCCCTCATTTTGATGTTTGATTCCCTTCCCATGCTGGCTCATGGACCTTTTATAAAGAGCTGTGAGGAAACATGGATAGCATTCAGAAAAACAGTTCATCCCATCACTAAGAAAGTTCATCTTTTCATTAAAGTTTTTCACATATGCAATATATGTCTTTTGTCCAGTTTCTAGGAAATTAACAAGTATGTGGCAAGGAAGTGTGGAAAAAGAGAAGCCTTTGAATTTAATAATATTTAAATAGCACACATCACTTTGATTTCCACCTCACTTCAAAGTCCTGTTCTTGATCATTAGTCTTCTCTATAACCCCCAGTATTGTCAAAATTTTGTGGGGCCTTTTTTTTTTTTTTTTAATCCATATATCAGGCATAAAAATATGTTAAGATGAGAGTTTGGGGAAGGATCCACAAAATGAACATAGAATTAAATATTGAATTGATCAACAACATGAATACTCTGGAGTTTGATTGACTGAAGATATCTAAAAAACCTAATATAAATACACACCATCACATTCTTATCCAGAATGGCCAAGTATGAATTCAACTGGTAAGTTCAATTAGTTTTGAATTGTGTTCTCCAAAACACACTTAAATATTGCTCCTATGTTCTGTCTTTTCAGACATGGCATTTTAAAAAATCACACATTTGCATTCCAGTAAGTAACTTGTATCTAAAGTTTTTCAGATGCTCCACCATAGTTTTGTGAGCATAAAGCAGGATTTCTAGAAGTGTTCAGTCTTTGTCTCTTTGCTGGTAGTGCAAATTTTACCAGGTGTTCATTGCATACCCAGTTCCACAAAACAGCCAATGTCAAAATCTAGCATTTAAGAAAAGATGTAACATTTTTGGGTAAACAACCTCTCCTCTTTCTGTTCCTATCATAGTACATGGTGGGAAGCTATGTGAAAGTTGGTCCTTACAAGGATGAAACAAACATGGAGAAGATTTATCTCATCTCCTCAACAGTATTTTCTTCTTCCTTCTGCAATTTATTATGATGTTTACAGGGAGATGTTTTCTGATACTAGTGTTCCAGAAAGCAAAGAGGGCAGATCTCTTTGTAAGAAAAATCAAACTGTTTCCAACAAAATAAATATGGCCAATGTGTCCTCTCTCTCTCTCTCCCACTGCCATCTCCCACAATGACACTGATGTTTCTTCACAGTGAAATGGGAGTTTTATTCTGAGCACTCCTGAGGACTTCTGCAGTTAAGGTTCTGCCTGTTAGAGACAAAATCAGGTGGTTACATTTTTACCAAAGGCTTGATTAAAACTCACCTGGGAAAATACTTGTTGTTCATCTTGTCCGGGCACAGGAGTTTTGGTCAGAGTATTAGATATTGCTCTGTCAAGGGTAGCCAGGTGACAGTCAGGGCTGGCCCTGGGAGTCTGACACCAAGAAAGAAGGTCTCAGGTGCCTTATCCTGTGTCAACTCAAGGTGCCACATTGCTATTCATCTAACGTGGGGGGGTTTCCCTTATTTATTCCTCTTGAAAATAGTAAAAATAGAATTAATTCTCAGGTAAATCTCAGGAATAAAAATTATCTAAGTATTTGTCTAAAACTGGTCTGCTCACTTCAGTATTTGTCTAAAAGAAGGATGGAAATAGCTACTTCTGATCAAATACCTCATCAGAGGAATTGCTGCTGAGGAAAACATGGGATTTCAAAAGAAGAAAGCTTCTCAGAGAACAAAAATGAGTCACCTATCAGGAGGGCTTAGGCAGCCGATGTGCCAAATGGATTCACTAGTTCCAGCTCTGGACTTCATCTTCTCAGGAACGACCAAAAAGGATCCATACTTGCCTGTGTTAATATGACTTAGATCTCTAGTTCATTGTGGAGTCATGGTCATGCATGCATTGCTTAGGACTTTTTTTTTTGTCATTGTATATGCTACATATAATGTTCTATTGAAAAGTAAAGCAAAGCAAAGAAAATGAAACAGGAGTTATCCTGAATGTCTTTTTTGACAGCTATCACTAATGCCTTATTTTAAAAACAGCTATTTTTGTTATGTACAACTTGTGGCAGTATCACTGGGAAAAAGCCAGGAACACAGACAGCACTTGCTACAAAGTTTGGTACATCCAGTGTTGTCTGGATTGTTTGGATTTTTCCTTCCTGTGGTTTATACTCAGCAGATTTTGATTATGATGTCCTGCATATATTAAAAAGGAAGCTGTTATTGAGGGTTATGTGCATAATGAAACCACTTTTATTGTAATGCAGAATGCATGGCTTGAAGTGTTTGCAACACTTTAGCCAGTTCCTTTCAAATTGAAAACAGACACAGAGCCATTCTGAATGCAACCTGCTATCTTTAGCCACCAATCTTGGGCTGACATCTCTACAAACAGCTCAGCCTTCACCAAAGTTGAGGAAACTTCTAAGAGCATTCTTCTTTAGTGCCTCAAGTTTTAAAAGTAATGTACAAATGGTGATTTCTTTCATAAATCGCATTAAAGGAAAGATTGGTTTTCCTAGGGAGAGAAGCATGGTCATTTTTCACAAATGGAAAGTGTCTGGTCCAAACAGAGCACTGCATTTAATACATCACTATTTTATTCATGTCATTTGTAAACAGAAAGATATCCTTGCCAATGTCAGTATTTTTTCTCCTCTTTTGCCCTTTAAAAACGCTTATAAATTAAGGTTCCTTCTGCATCTGTGAGCTCAAACGTAAGGGCAGAAGCCCTCTGAGGCAATATGAGGTGCACATTTTTCCCACTCAAACCTCACCAGGAACAGGCTGTACAGACAGAGCCCCAGGAGGTATACTCTGAATCATATCCTTCCAGAGGCACAGAGCTTGTCCAGTGAAAGTATAGTTGGGAACCCTCCCAGTCTGAAGTTTGCATTTTCCTCTCCTCCCTCAGTTAGAGATTGTCCATGGGGGAGAGAAATCTGCCCCCAGGGGCTGAGAGCCCTGAGTTCCCCCAGTTCAGAGCCAGTGGCAGAATCTCTGCCATCACCAAGTGTCGGTGCCTGAAAAGCAGCACTGGGACAAATCTGTGCAACATGAACTGGATGGGCCACTAAAGTAGCCACATGTTGGGAATATTTTGAACAGAGTCACTGTCCACTTGCCAGCTCCCCAGTTTCTAGAGACTCGTGTCCAGACCCAGGAGAGGAACTAATACAAAACAATGAAGAAGACAACCTCAGTAAGAAAGCTTCTAGAACAGTGTTGCTAGAATCTGTTTTCTGCTTATTTTAATTTGATATCTTACCAGTGTTCAGAGGAAAAAAATATTAATCATTTGCAGTAAGGTTAAGTAGTGATTCAAAGTTGGTGCGGTCCTAAATTAACGATAGAGGCAGGACAGGTGAACAGAGCAATCTAGGTTTCTTGATAAACTAGTCTCCTTTGAACATCAGAAGTTATTGATATTCCAAACACGATGTAATTCATCTCAGAACAACAAAAGAAAAAAATTAATTAATTTCAGACTCCATTTCAGACTCACAAGATGCAAATCCCTTGGTCTAGACTGCACTGACCCTAAAAACACACTTAATGCCCATATTATGTACCATTGCAAATCTCCCAGTTCAGTGCTTCGGCTGTGAGGGACAGTAAATTTAAAAGCAGAAGAATATCAAACAGAGAAGTGAATTGTGTCTAAACAGCACCACTGAGAACACTACTGGAATATTGTCCCCATCTTTCAGCCAGTTCAAAACATATGTAGGAAAAATGTGAAAATAATCCAGAACACTATTACTATTCATTAAGAATTATGGAATATTCCACTCTGTGGTAAGAAATTAGATAATTCAGTGTTTTCATTTTCTTCAAGAAAAGGATAAGAGCAAATTTATGCCATATAAAGCTCTACCTGTTGAAAAGAAGGAAGTTTCCTGGTAGCAGATGGCTCCCTAATGCAGAAGAGGCCTGACAATCAGAACCTGAAAAGTCAATCTTCACAAATGATGATTACAAATAAAGGACATTTCTTTAACAGTGATATTAATTAACTAATTGAGTAATTATAAAGGATGTGGTAGCCTTTTGAATACCATGAAGTATTTATGTGTTCACTGCAGAAATTGTTAATTAATATCTCCAGAAAGTCCCACACAGCTCGAAGATTAGACAATCAGTCCACTTCCATAAATAAATGAATCTCTTGCCTCCTCCTGTTGCCAAAAGAATCATTTCTCTTCATGCCACTGTGCATACCTAGGCATATTAATCCAGGCTCTAAGAGATACAACATAAATGCATTGTTGTTGGGGTGGCTGGGTTGTTTTTTTTTAATTTCAAAGTAATCTTATTCAGAAGACCCTTTAAAAATACAAGAATATGCTATTTCTTAATATTTTAGGTGAAATTGAAGCCAAGGATTTGTTCAGGGCTGCGCTGTTCTGAAAGGAAAATGAATATATGGGATAGAAAACAATCAGCTTCTAGAAGATGAATAGTTGTTTACCTGGTCAGGTGGGGAAGGAGCCGTATCTCCCTAGGCATACAAATCCCCCTGCTCCTGTTCACAGTTGATGTACAGGGAAGGCAACTGCACAGAGAGGAAGAAATGAGGGGGGCTCTATCACTCATTCACTTGAAAAGCACCAGAGAAAATCTTAACCTTGTCAGAACACTGATGACTAAGGTTTCCTAAATTGCATTTGAGAAGGCAGGTGCAGATGATGCAGCCCTGTGGTCCATTCAGGTGCCTGAACAAATAAATAATCTTTGAAGGTGTTAAAAGTTAGCTGTACAGTAACTGAGAGCTTGTCCTCTAACCCCTCTGCCCCACTCCCCTCTCCTCTTGTTACTAGGAACATGTAAGACAAATTGTTGTAGAGAGACTATCTTTTGATCAGGCTCTGAACTCTCCATATACAGTGTGTTTGCTGGATTTGAGTTTGGGCTGCGTTTTCTCTTCCCTCCATAAAATACTCCAGGGATATCAGGTACCCACTCTTCAATGGGTTGGTTGGTACTTGATGTCACTGGTCTCAGAGCTATTCACTGTGAATAATGTTTGGTCCTTTTTTATTTTAATTGCTGGAATGGCTGTGGATATAAGTTGCTCAACACAAAAGGGTGACAAATAATGATGAAAGACACTAGAGTGCTCTCATGTGTAGCTTGGACCAGAAGGAGAAAAGAGATTATTGCAGCTGAACTGGTCACATGGAATTTGCTGAACCTGCCTGCTCCAACCCCCTCCAGCCTCTCTCTCCGGGAATGGTGCTCTTACAAGCTAAGAAAGACACAGTTGGCACCAAAAAAAAAAAAAAAAAAAAAAAAAAAAAAAAAAGAAGGAAAAAAATGATCCCATTAACAATGACCTTTAGAAATTTCAAGGACATAACACTGCCTTTGTGAAGTGTAAACAGATGCATTGTCAAATAGTTAAAGAATTACAGAATTGCTCCTGGATCTGTCATTTACCTTCTCACAAACTTAAACTCCAAACTGTAAAGAGTCAGGAGGAAACGGCAGCAGCATGATTATACAGTTAAAGAGACAAATACTTATGTTGGTCTTCTCAGCAACTGATATTTCTATTATATTTTTAATTAACATTTTAATCCTTTAAAATCATTTTAATCCTCGGGAAGCATGTTACAGAGTGAAATCGTTGCTATGAAAAGTGTCAAACAGATAATAGCTAAAATTAATGGTTTTGTGATATATCAAGTTTTCAAATTGTTCTTTTATTAAAAGAGCCTGACATTTTTCATTACAGTGAGCCGGGCTTTCTGAATAAAAAGTAAGCATGTACCCCAGATTATAGAACATTTAACTATTTGCATGATAAAGTCTTCATCCTGGTTTTCTGTCTGTTGAAAGAGTTGCCAATAGACTAGATAAATATCTTTTGTGGTAGCAGAGCAAAGCCCAAACCAAGGTAGCCCAGACTCCTTCTCATGCTCTTTCTTGTTTTAGCTAGAGCTCTTCATAGCCCCCAAAGCCCCTTGCAAGATCAGGGCTCACTGGGGCTTTACTGTGTGCTGGGCTCAGCTGATTGTCATTGCACATCCATGCCAGGGGCTGCTCTCCCGCCTGCTTGGCTCAGAGTGCCATTGGTGGTTTTCTCATTTGAGTGGCTCAAGGCAACCTCTGAAAGGCTGTAACTCATAATAGGATCAATAACTGTGTGCATAATTGCAAAAACACTTCAGTTAGTGGATATGAGCTGCGGCAGACCTCATCTCTAGACCTTTGCAAATACACAGTTCCCTGTCTCACAGTCAAGCTCTTCCTTTCTGACATCTCTCAGTGCAGCACATACAAAAGTCAGAAACTGTAAATCCCCTGCTCACTGGGAGCCATAAGTAGCTACAGGTAGAGATTATGACCCATAGGAAATGGGATCATTGTGTCAAAAATAAAATATTAAAGCAATTCTTCTAAGAACTAGCTTTTTCTTAAAATCACCTTGGTATTTGATCTTAAATATGTCTTCCTGTCAAACAATGTGCTGGTTCAGCGGTGAGCAGAGTCTTCTCTTTGTGGAAGTTTTGCAATGTTTTACTTGGATGTGGTTACTCCAGTGGTTTTCTTCTTTTTGTTTTTTCTTCTTTAAATGGAAAGCAAAACATTACCTGTGGTAGTAAAAGAATGGTGAAATGAGAGAATGAGTGATCCCATTAAAAACTGTGGATTGCCATCACATGTGCTCTTAGGTATGTGCTGGATAATACAGAGCTGTTTGCAGAGGTCTGCTTTTTGTGCTGGGGAGGCTAGTGTAATAAGCAGTGTAATGAAGCCACAGGTATAAGGCACTGCTGCCTGAGGTCACCAATTAAGGCAATGTATGAAACCTGAATGAAATGTTTCTCCAACCCTCCCTACCTCTGTTTGGTGCACAAAGCTCAGTTAGGCATACAAGAGTTTGGAGATCTGTTATAACAGAAACTTGCATAAATACCTTAATGCACCAGGCTGATACTCCAGGAGATGTGGTTTTTTACCCCTCTCTGGCACTAACTTGTTGAGAGCCCTGAATACCTCAGTTCCTCTTCTCTCCTTTCCAAAGGAAGGATAAATGGCATTTCTGTCCCTGGGGACATCTCTGTTAGCTGTCACATACAGTCAAGGTGAGGCAGGCATGCTCTGGCTTGCTCGCCTGCTTCCCTTCACACCCAGGGGATCCAGGCTCTAAAAGGACTGCAGCACAGAAGGCTGAGGGCAGTAAGCTGGGCACAAGAAAAGCTCTCTTGGTGGACACACAAGCACAAAATTGGAAGGGCAAACAGCCACACTTCCATCTGGTATCTGTCAGCATTTCAAATGAAAGTCAATCATAACCACACTGTACCCCTGAGATGGCAGCAGCAGATCTTGGGGAGTTGCAGCATGCCCAAAGAGCCTCCTGTCAAATTTAGCCCATTTTAGCCCTAACAGAGACCCACATCTCACATTTGTCCTTAAGTCCTTGCTGCCCAAGCTGTGTTAACTCCCTGATAGTTTTCTGATGATGTTAAAGTTGCTAAGTTTGAGCTCAAGATCCATGTCTAGTTTGGGGTGCCAGCAGAAGAGATGCCCTCATCACCAGTGGTGCCATGGGAGCCTGGAGAGTGGAAGCACCACCAAGACTGTGTTAAGCTGGGGAGTCAGGGGAAGGGAGGCAGAAGGTTTCTTTCCCTGTAGTCTCCTCAAGTCTGGATTTTGGTACCCCCTACCCTTTCAAGGTCAATGCAGTGACCTTGAGGGCAGGCTACAACGTCTGTTTATTTTCCCAGGCTCTCTCTTGCAGTGGGAATGGGGCAGAGGGGTGAGAATGGCAGGGAGAAGGTGCATCCTTTGTGGGGGGAGGCCAGGGAGGGCTTACTTCTGCTTGTGGCTGTACTGAGCTTGCACCCAGTGTAGAAACCAATTAAGACACTTCCTGTATTAAAGAATAAACACCCACACATTGAAATCACACTACAAAATTAATAGCATGGTAAATGAAATATTGCTAAGAGTAAAATTCTTTTTTACCTAAACAGAAATTATTTCAAAATCAAAATGAGGAAACAGTGACATGTTGGCTAGAAAAAAAAAATAAACAAATCTATTTATTTTCTCACAAAAAGTCCGTGTAAGCTGTAAGTCCTGAGCTGCATTAATTAAATTTCACTTTTAGAAAACAGTGGTGCAAATTCCCCTTAATCCACGAAGTCTGACTTAACTTGGGGGGTGATGGGAGGAGATTGCCTGATTCCCAGCAAAGATCTTTCTTGCATCCACTACAGAGCCTTAGTCTTTCTTCCATCGTACAGTGAAAGAAATGCAAGGGGGTTTGAATACTGAGGGGGGAAAAAGAAAGAAAAGGCAAAGCAAAAAAAAAAAAAAAAAAAAAAAAAAAAAAAGCCGCCTTCTTTGTGTCCTTATCTCTCCCGATGCGTGTTACATGTTGCAGCAAAGAGCAGGGGCGCTGAAGCCGAGCCCAGAAATCCGACTGGATTTGACGACGCCCCCGGTAAACAGCGTGGCACAAAAGTCCATTGTGCTATGAGATAACTGCGGGGCTGAATGGGGGAGGCTGTCACGGGGGGGATTGTTGGGCCAGTCACCATCGGATCACAGTCGAGGCCTGAATTCCTTTATGGTTCATCAGGGCCTGTTGGTACCACAGAAAGTGTCATGATCCTTTTTTTCACTGGGGCCAGATGGTGTCCTTTTCTGAGGCCTTCCTAATGCCCGGTTTTCCACATGTAAAACTCCTGGGAAAATGACCTAACTCACAGCTGCTTAGTGAGGCTTGAGCAGGTCTTTAGAAAGACTTCTGTCAGGAACAAGGCGGCCGTACCACTCCGGGGGAGCAGGGGGAGGCCACCAACACAAACCTACCCCTCGCCGTCGATATTTGAGCGGAAATAAACCGCGGCTGGGCAGCGGCAGCCTGCGCGGGCCGGGCCGGGCCGGGCCGGCGGGACAGCCACCGTCGCCGGGCAGAGAAATGCCAGGAGGGGCCGCGGGGCCGGCAGCCGCAGCAGCCGCTTTCCCTTTCCCGGCGAGCAGATGGCCTGAATAAAAACATAGAATGTGGTCCAGAAGGGTCGGGAGAGGACAAAAAGTGAGAGGTTCCCCAGGCCGCGGGCAGCCGCCCGGAGAGAGGAGGGAGGGAGCCGCGGCTGAAAGGCGTGAGGGAGACAGGGCACTTTTGATGTCGGGAGGGCCGCGCTCGCCCGCTGCTTCTCCTCGGCCTCAGCCGCTCCCCGAGGAGCGGCAGGACCGCAGGTGCGGCCCTTAGAAAAGCCTTTTCTGTCCATAAAATAATGCCTGGCCACAAGAGCTCTCCCAGGGCTGCCAGGGATGCAAAGCTGAGCAGCTTCCGTGGCGCTGCTTATTTTCCCCAATCAAGGCGTTAGCAATATTTATCTTGGTAACTTTTAGCCACGGTGATTGACCTTTCAGCTTTCACTGTACATCACTGTATCGGGATGTTTTCACTTGCCTGGCTTTGCCAGGGAATTTTTGGTTTGGGTTCATAAAAGCATCCTTATCCGTCCTTTGCACATTTTTTTTTAAGCACTATGTTTCCAGCCGTGCATCTGTCAGTGTGTCTGCAGATATTTCTGCAACTGCTATACCTATATCCTCCAAGTTTTCCAATGGTCTTCTATTTTCAGAAACCTGCACATAAATAAGCACAGCTCAGTAAACATACCAACACTCAGTTTTATTTTACTTGTTCTGTGACCCAGAACATGCTTTAATCCTAGTGTTAAATGCATTTCCCCCCACATATTTTAAAGTGAATATGGGAAGCTCCAATAGGATTTCTTTCCTAAACATGACCATCTAAGAAATTAAATACAGCTGTCTGAAAATAGCTAGAATTGTTCAGGGGAAATTATGAGGAATTTTTCATTAAAACGTTGTTTTTTTCAGTTAAAAACTGAAAGCCAGAACTGAACAACTAGGCTAAAAGTCTTTCAGTGCTGATATGTTAAAAAATCAATTTTTGGTTTCAAATATTTAATTTATGAAAAAAAAAATACAAAAATATGCTTACTCTAACATTTTCCATTTTCAGACATGCACAGAATGCTTCTATGAATGTTTTTCTTTTTGGGCTAAAATCTCTTTTTAGCCTGTTTTTAGTTCCAACAGAATCCCAGTCCTCATTTTTTGATTCTGCAGTCAGATCTGAGTGGAAAAGAAATGTACCATTGATCTCAGGTAGGTACTGTTCAAAGGTTTCTTTCTGTGCTTGTTGAGAATACAAGTTAACTTTGTTACAGAACATACATCCAGGGCATAAAAAGATGATACAAAAGAAAACAAGTAATTTTTCAATCTCACCTTCTTAGCTAAAAGAATAAAAGATGGAAGAGGTGTATGTAAAGATGCTCCTAGTTGCTCAGAATAGAGTAATTTTTCAGTGCTTTTTGAGAAACTTACACAAAAACAGCCCAAAAGTGTTTGGCTATTCCCAACTGCTCTGTTCTGGAGCATCTGCCTTTGACCCAAAAACTACTGACATCCACGAATTTTGTTTCTCTTTGGTAACTTGCAGATTATTGATTTTATCGTTTGCCTGACATTTCACAGCGCATTGCCTCACTTACAGAAATGTTCAGCATTTACACTGTGATGTGAACTGTCATAAAGTGAGGTAACATTCCATAAAATCCTAAGGGGAAAAACACTTTGATGAGATGCAGTCCAACTTGGAAGGACTGTATTTTTTCTCAAGCTGTTCTAGGCTCACTCACCCTGAAAAAGCACATTTCAGAAGGGACAAGATAATTTTAAATAAGAACTGCTATTTAAAAGGAAAAACGAAAAGGATGAAATCTTTTATAGTAACAAGAGCAGGAGTCACTATTGGTGTGTAACATAAAAGACGTGAAATGCACATGTACTTGCTATGCTCCACCTTCAGCAGAGCAACAAAGTTCAAGAGAAACAGCTTGTGCTTTACATTTTTGATCTGCTCATTCCCCTTCTTGTTCTAAAATGTATCACTGGGCCTGAATGCCTCCAAGAAATCAGGCAGAGGCATCCAGCACGTACTTAGGATCTGTGTCTTGCAACAGAAGGAGCCCAAGAAAGAGAGCCAGCCCTTCTCCTGCTGGGTCAGTCACATGCAGTCAGGCTTTTGCATAGAGCTAGCCTTCTGTCTCTTTCCTTTCAGGGGCAGAGTAACATTTTGTAGCGACACAAAGAAATTCTTCCCTCTCTTGGTCATAAAGACCCACAGCACTAGATCCTCTTTATCAACTGCTCTTTTCTTATAGGATACGATGTATTTTATTTACATATGAATTGATCGGTTTGTCCGGAAAACTTGGAAAGCCCAGTGGTTCACAAAAATAATAAACCACTCTACTTGTAGTCGTTGCTGAAACTTGAAGAAAGCAGCAATCTCTCTGCTTTGCCTAGCTCTCCATAATCTATATCCTCTCCATTATATGTGTTACTATTGCACAGGGCTCATAGTTGGGATGTAATTAGTTACATTTTATGGGTGACAGCAGAGAAACAAACTGCAATGAAATTATTACCACAGATGACACAAAAGTATTTGGCCACATTCTTCTTCTTTTAGGAAAAAGATCCCTGTAAAATGCCTGGCTTTTCATTGCCTTTGGAAGTGACTGTGCAGTTTGTGAGACACATTGCAGTAAGCATTGAAAATCTTATGTCCCATGTCTTGGGCACATACCTGCAGGTGCACGTACAATACAGAAATGTATTTCCTTCCAGACTCTGCTGTCATTTCTTGTACTTTCCATATGCTGCTGTTAGCACCAACAACTGTGTGGCTTGTAAAGCAGGAGAAAGCACGACAAAGATAAACGACAGGAAGATTTTTCTGGCTTCGTGAGTTTTCATCCTAGTCCAGCCAGAATCTTGCAATTTCTCTTGGTCTGGTAATTGAGAAACATGAAATGAAATTACTAGATGTAATTTTAATACAAACAGAAGCACCCCTTCACATACAGCATGCTTGGGCTCCTTGTACTGTGTAACTCATCCCTAGAAGAGGATGTGGAAGGCAAATGGGCTCAAAAAGCAACTTCACAAAGCCAGAAAATAAAAGTCCAGTGGATAACCACATCTGTGTCAGGAATTTCCTAAATTATAGATAGCTGAAAGCAGACTACCATGGGAAGGGTCACTCCGTGCTGCTCTCCTCATAGTCTTTCCCTAAGCAGTTATTACTAGACACTGTCAGGGACAGGAGCAGAAGGACCTTTGGTCTTGTTCAGTACAGCTGTTCTCTTGTTCCTCTGTTCTTATTTTATTCCAAAGTCTATTTTTATTCTTCTCCCTAGAAATGTGGCTAGCACACTGGAAAGGATTTTACTAGGAATCCAGGCTGCTGTGACTGTTCATGGTACTCACAGGGACACTTTTTTTTCTTCGTCTGCACAGGGGTAGCTGTGTCAGAGACATTCTCTGTCTTCTCCAGCTCAGGGTGCTGAAATGCCTTGCAATCAAGAGGCAATATACTCATGGGCCTCAGTGATTGTCTAGTAAGCCTGAAAACAGCATTAATGTCATAACATGGGTAGTTTGGCACCTATGTAAAAGTAAGGATGGCTCCTCTCCAGAATATGCCTGTCACTAGATATTATCTGAGAGCTTTAAAAAAGGTACTTATTTAATTCACAGGAAAGATGCTAAAATAACCCCACTGTGTAGGATTCCTTTACTTTCTGCTGACATGGATATCACCAGAGGAAAACATTAATCTGAATGTCACATTGAAAGACTGTCATAAACGTGTGGATCTGTGTGGAAAATGCAAAATAACTAACCTTCACACACTGAGTCTCAACTCAACTCAAGCAAAGGACCAGCCTTAAATTCTGTTTCAGCCTTGTTTCCCATCTCATGTTTATAGCAAAATGTTATGTCTAGCAAGGAGCATCATTCATTACTGGATAGAACCATTCAGTTTTATTCTCAGAAGAGAGTATTTATAGGTCATGGTGCTGACCTCTCTGCCAGCAGCTTCACATGTTGGACACTCAGGAAGCCTGTCAGTAGTATGCTGCTGTTGTGTCATGGAGATAGATTGGCTCCAGAAGGACTCTAAATTTGCTGTTGTCCAGGACTGCACAGGAGGTATTTAGCCTCCATGCTGTGATCAGACTGCACCAGAATTCTTGCCTGGCACAATCAGTGCCATGTCTCGTGCCTGGGCAGAGAAGTGGGACAGAGCAGGGAGGTGGCACGGCAAGGGCTGGAAGCGGGAAGGGCTGAGGTGGGTGAGTTGCACCCTAAGCTGATCTCATTCAGACCGAGGCAATAGGTGGGCAGCCCTTTCCCCACACAGCCCCAGGTGTGACCCGGCGCCGAGGCCGGAGCAGTCCCTGCAGCCCCTGACGAGGGGAGCACGAGTCACATTTCCTTAGTGTCTGCGCCAGTGATGCCCAGCACCCGTGCCACAGGTCTCTCGCTGCCATCGGCACGCTGCTTAGCATAGATGGATCGTGGCAGCGCTGCAGCCTTCAGTGTAATGCCAGATGAGATTTATAGGAAATGTAGTGCCAACTTGGAGAACCAATGAAGAGTGGTCCTTA